>NW_011888844.1:3534019-3610976 GCF_000151845.1 Pteropus vampyrus | reverse complement strand
GAGCGCCAATTTTCATGGGACAGAGACACAACTCTTCTCCCACAAGAGCAATAACTTACTCTTGCTCTCATAGCAACTGTATTTCCCCTTGCAGGTCTCTACTGTCCTTTCTCTCAACCAGTTGACTTCTGGTACTTATCTTGATTACGACCATATACAAGATGAATGCCTCACGTAATGGCTGCTCCAGCCCACTTTCCATCAAGATAAATCTCAATACTTTCTTTCAGTTTCTGTTATACTACATCTTCTACCTATGTCATTTATTTAGAATTTCCTGAAAAGGGAATCTGATTGGCCTAGGCTATCTTTTAAAAACAAGGCTCAAGTCTAGGCATAAATATTTGCAATTCATAATTTCTCTTTAATATATTTTAAATTATGGTTGACACACATTATTTTATTATTTTCAGATGTACAGCCACGGATTCTCTTGGGTCAGCTTTATTCTTTGTCCTCCAATCAACTGTGGTTAGAGACTTAAAGTCATGTGGTATTTAAACATGAATGCTACCTTTTGGCAGTGATGTAGAAGGGGTATCTTCCATAAGAAGAAGATACAGTAGCGACAGTAGACATTAGTACTACAGAAATACAGAGACAATTCCTGCTTTTTAGTAGGCATTTCATATATTTCTCTTCAAAACCTTATTGTGTACCTACATAGAATATAAAATATAGTTTAAATGACCTCATTATATTCCAACTTGTCACAAAGTTAGTCCAAACCTGAAACGATTCTTTCTATTCTTAGTGATTTGAGTCATACATAGACTTAATAAAACACTAGCCTTGAGGATTATAGAATAAAAACAGCTCTGAATCTTAGGTCAGTCGACCATTTCCTGATAAAGACTAATTTACTATCTTTACATTGAAATAAAACATGAATGTACTATAGTAAAAACAAACTGTACGAATGAAACACAAATCATAGGAGAAACTATTAGTACAAACTATAGAACACTTAAAAATCGTACTATGAATAGCCATGTTATAAATTATGTGAGGTTTTGTCAGTGAACTTTGTCAATAGTTCACGCTTTGAGATTAAATATCTCTTTAAATAAGATTTTTTCTTATGAAAAATGAAAAATAAAATACAATTAAATGTGAAACCATCCCATATTGTAGATTTCCATGTGTCTGTCTGAACCTTTTATTTTATTCAACCATGCAGAAACTTACTATGTTCAAACTTTGGTAATAATAAAACAGAGGAAAACAAGTTAATTTACTAAATGATGAAATGCAAATGAAAAGTATTTATACTTATTTTTTTAACGGCATGTGCTTGAATATGTTTAGAAAATTCTAATTAACTGGATGTTAGTTTGATAAAATATAGAGAAATTTTGCAATCAGGCCACTGAATATTCAGTTTAATTATGTCGGTATGCACTTCTATTTGCTTCTAATACCAAAGATCCATGGATAAAATGAATGCCCATTTTGTGGTCTGTTATGCAGAAAATGTTTAATCCGGAGTTTGATTTACTCTGTTAAATCTTCCTTATTGAATGTGCTTATTCATCCATGCAGAATTGGGTATGCTGTTTTCTGTTACTATGACATTACAATTAAACAGCTAAAAGAAGAACAGCAAGACTTTCTGTAAAGGTTCATGAAATTCCCACAAAATTATTCATAGCTTATTGTTTTGTTTTGTTTTGCAAGGACTATGAAAAAATGCAAATGTGTTCTAAATATTTCTATATTTAAGAAGCTGAAAAATATAGTAGCTAGTACAAATAATCATTTTGTTACCAAAACTAGCACTTAAAACATATTTCTGAAATTGTGGAAATGATTGCTGTCATGACATTGATTATTTTTAAAAATGGAAATGAACACGAATTCAAAGAACCTGAATTTTATACAATAGAAAATGGTATGATTGAATAATATTTGTACATATTTCAAAAGGAAAACTCTAAATTGACTTCATCTGGATATGTTGTATAATTCTTCAAAGCATGTGTACACTAACAAAAGTACTACTTTGCGTAATTTTAGGTTATTCTTCAGCAGACTGGACTTTCTATATTTTTAGCTATGTTTTATTGTCTAGAGTACATGTGCTTGTGTTTTTTATTACCACTACAACCACAGCCTTAGAGACAGAATTATTTTAATTCAAAGAAAGTTCTAACACTAGTTCCACATTAAAAATAATGTTTCCTTTGTAAATCTGGAACTTGTAATAAAGTGTTAATAATCTACTTCCTGAACTGTCTTTGTTTGTTTTTCACGGTGTTAAGAGATATACATTCATAAAGACATAACTATTTTCTAAGAAGCTCTTTTAACCCTAAAGAACTCAGAGTATCGATGATTTATCTCACACTCTTTAGTTTATACTAGAATATCAGTATCTGGTTAGTTTGGTTGTTTACAATATGGTACGAATGAGATTCCATGGTAGTGAATTCAACTTGTGTTGCATGTTTGTGTGAAAATATTTGACTGCTGGATCATAAACTGTACTAATAACACTAACATCTGGGAAGAGTATGCAATAATTCTGATCCATCTGGCCCATTACCACTCCTAGAAATTTTCTTGCTGTGTCCTACTGATGATGGGGTAATAATATCATCTGTGAAAACATAAGAAATCTCATTTTGTGTCAGACCAATAGTTCATCCTAGTGTTTCCCAAAGTGTATTCCGTGGTTTAAAAATATTTACAAAATCCTTATAGTTTACATGTATATTTATTATAAAAGATTTGAAGAGTCCTCCAGTCAAAAAAAATTAGCTCATTGCTGCCTAAATTTATTTGATCATGAAACCACTATTAAATCCTGCAGAATTACTTTTCCCCAGAACACACTTTGAGAAAAAAAAATGCTGACCATGGCACTGACAGGGGTTTCATAGGTGAGTATTATAGATCACACCTTCAGCATTCAAGAAATATTTATTAAGTTCTCATTCAATTACAGATATTCTTCTAGATGCTTGGGATAGTTTAGTGAATAAAGAGTTCTACCCTCCTATTACCAACTTTTATAATTCTTGAATTTATACATATTTTTCCTAAATATGTTTACATGTTAAATTCCTAAGCTGTCTTGAAGGAAAACATTTTTTTTTATTAAAATTATTGAGGTGAATTTGGTTAGTAAAATCATATAGGTTTCAAGTGTACAATTCAATAAAACATATGTAAATTGCATGTATGTTCACTACCCAAAGTTAAATTTCCTTCCATCACCATACATTTGAAATGATCAATATAGTGTTACATCATTGCAGATAAGAATTAAAAAGTTCACCAGTCTGTAGGATAAACTGAGAAAATCTAAGTCACCAAGTATATGCATTTAAAGCATTGACGGATATTGCCAAGTCACTATCCAAGGAAATTGTATCAGTTTCCACTTTCATTAGTAGTGTATGAGTGTACTTGTTTCCTCTTACCTTTACCAATACTGTGTTATCAAATATTTTCATTTTTGCCAATCTTATTGGCAGTCTTATTGGTGAAAGTTGATATCTCCTACATGCTAACAACTACTACTGCTGCTGCTACTATTACCACTATTATTACTAACAACATTTATTGAACACTAACTACTAGTCAAACACAGTTCTAAGTACTTTATTTACCCCTCACAACCACCTTCAAGGGTAAATATCATTGCTGCCACTTTACAGATGAGGAAACTTAGGTTCAGAGAGGTTAAATAACTTACCTGAGGCCAGTCGGTAAATGATGTAATTGGGACTCAAACCTAGGAAGTCTGGCCAAGAGTCTAAATTCATAACCATTATCCAATACTATCCCTCTAAGAAAAGAATGTTCATTGCAGCATCATTTGCAGTAGCAAAAGACTAGAAAAACCACAACTAAACATCCATCAATAGAGGAATATTAAATAAATCATGGTATATTCATATAATGGAATTATAGAGATTAAAAATGAGGCATCCCTTTATGTACTGAGAACACAGTATCTCCCAAATTTTTAAGTGAAAACAGAAAGGTATAAGGTGAGGAATAATTTTTATAGCATGCTACCTTCGGTGTCAAAAAAGAAAGGGATTACTGCTACACACACACACATCTTCTAACAGGATTCACCAGAAATGGATAATAGTGCTTATCGTTGGGGAGGACAACTTGGGAGGGCAGATAGGGTATGGAGACTTATTAGTCTTAATAGTCTTTGTAAGACCTCTTGTGTTGATTGGATTGTTTATTAACCCCGTGTGCATTACTTATTGAATTACAAACACAAAACCAGCTGATGAACAAAGTTTACTGGGGAATCGACTAATTTTATTCCCATTTAAAATAATACTCATGTGTTTTTTTTTGAAGACTTCCTATACTTTATTATTCATCCATTCATTCAGCAGATTTCATTTTTGACAAATAATTCTATATAAAATGTACAATGTGATGTTTTGATATATGTATTTAGGGAAAATGATTACCACAATCAAACTAATTATTATACCCACCCCCTCCTATAATTATCATTTGTGTGTTTGTGAGATGAGAGCACTTGAGTTCTGCAATCTTAGTAAATTTCAAGTATACATTATTGACTATAGTCACCATGCCATACATTAGGTCCCCAGAACTTATTCATCTTATAACTGAAATTTTATACTCTTTCATCAATATCTCCCCTTTTTCTCTACTCCCCAGCCTCTGATAACCACCATTCTACACTCTGTTACTATATATTTGATTTTTTTTTTTGATTCCACATATAAGGGAGATCATGTGATATTTGTATTTCTGTGTCTGGCTTATTTCACTTAGCATAATGTTCTCTAGATTCATCCATGTTGTTGCAAACGGCAGGGTTTCCTTCCTTTTAAAGTCTGAATGACATTCCATTATCTGTATATACTACATTTTCTTTATTCATTCGTCTGTTGATGAACACCTAAATTGTTTCCATTTCTTGGCTACTAGGAATAATACTGCAATGAACATGGGAGTACAAATAGCTCTTCAAGATAGTGACTTTATTTGCTTTGGATATATACCCAAAAGTGGGATTTCAGAAGATATTTTTGAATGCCTATTATGTGCCAGGCAGACACTGAATAATGTATTAGAAATATAATGATAAATAATATAGGCACAGTCCTTGTCTTTGTGGAACTTACCTTCTAGGAAAACGGCAGATATGAAACAAGTAACTGCGTAAGTAATTCAATATTTCTAATCATGAAAAGTTCAACAAAGTAGGGTTATAGGGTGATAAGAGACCTAAGCTAGACTGTGGACTCGATTAAGATTTGCCAGAGTATGTGACATTTCGAATGAACTGAAAAATGAGTAGGATTAAGTTAGGAGAAAGGGGAAAGAGGGATAAAAGTGCACCTCGGGTATGTGAAAGAGCATGTGTGAATACCCTGTGGCAGGAAGGAGCATGGGATATTAGAGGAAATGAAGGAGAACCAATATGGCTGGAGCTTAGAAAGAAAAAAGTGAAAGGTATGACACTGGAGGGTTTAGAATAGATTTTTAGACCAGGTTTAAAATTTTGGAGTGTATTTTAAGAGCAATGAGAAATCATGAAGGATTTAGGTAGAGCAGGACATGATCAGATTTGAATTTTTTAAAATTTACTCTACCTGCAGTGTGGAAAGTGGACTGGAGAGAAGCACGCATAAATGAGGGCTCCAGCTGGGACCTATTATAGTAGTCTAGGCAAGAGATTATGGGGGCAGTTCCAGATTGAGAGGTGGATATATGGATCTGGAGCTAAAAGCCAGGGATAGAGACCATTCAATTACTAGTTTGTAAAAAGATGATACATCAGATCCCACAGTTGAGTAAACTTCTGAATACAAGGTAAATGTTTAGAGAATTGTGGTTTTTCAACTCAGGAAACCAAGTACAAAATTAGTGCCACAGTGATTTAATGGGGTAGTCAATTCATAGGTATCCATCATTTTATTGTACTGTGACATTCAATTAAATATTTCAGTTCTCAAAAATAGATGTCCTTAGAATAATAAAATAGACAGCAATTAAGCTGTTTGGCTTTATGCTATTTTACTGACATTATCAACTCTTATATTCATCTTTCCTTTGCAAAAAATCTACAAAAACACATTTGAAAGAAAAGGTATTTTGAACATTTTATCCATATAGAGGTTTTAAATTTTTCTAATGTAATAATTTTTCTCCATGCCCAGAGAGTGTAATAACTTTAGAGAAAGAACAGCTAAATATATTCTGGCAATTTTATCTTTCTGAGGGTCATGCTTTCTAGCCTCGGTAAAAACAGGATTTCAAATTTGGGGCAAAACGTATTGGAAAATTAGCACTACAGAGTAATTATTTGTTTATTTTGTTTTATACCACTAGATGTAAACTTCATGGCGACAGGGTTTTTTTCTGTTTTGTTCATTGATGCAATCCCAGCATCTAAATCAGTGCCCTGCAGATAGTAGGTACTCAATGAATATTTAAGGGAAAAAAATACACATGCACATATATACACATACTCATATACATGTATATACATATATCTCCAAAGTAAGATAGAAATACTTTTATGTATCCTGTTTTTTAACTACCCATCTATGGCTTCTCACTGTTAGATACGATTTTGGAAAGTTTCCTGAGTTTACCCTGGGAACACTATTAATTTCCATTTCCACTGGTGGTATTAAGAGTCTCACAGATAAGATGTATTTCACTTCTGATAATACTCATGTGCAATGTTCTTAATAATTAGGACGAAATGCAGCAAAAACAGTAAAATACAATTTTAAATAATTTTCATGGAACTTCAGCAAAGTAACAAACGTATTGAGTGTTTTCAAATGTGACACATGATAGTGGTGGATATAAAAAAAGGTGAACTGTCTCCATAGTACTTACCATCTATTAAGGGAGTCAGGACTAATCTTAGTTCAGCAAACATTTATTAAATTCCTACTATGTGCCAGGCTTACATTAGATGCAGGAAATACAAAGATAAATAAGACATAGTCCTTGTCATACAGGGTTTTATAATGTCGGGTGTTACATACCTGAGTATGTATTTTTGTATGTGTGGTGATATGTGTGTTGTATAGGAACCAATTTAAACACAAATACTTTCAGTGCAATATGAGAGGTTATGACTGAGTGAGAGCCCTATCGAGGGAAATTTAACCTAACATAGGGAGGAGATGAAAAGAGGAGGTGGTAGAAGCCGAGCTGAATCTTGGGGATCATCGTTAGCAAGAGAATGTGATCATCCCATCCTGAAAGAACAAGTGATTGGGAACCACAAACAGCTCACAGGTCAGGTGGTGTAAGTGAAAGTCCACTACTGCAGTTTCTCTTTGAATTATTTTGAAACTTGTTAAATAACTACACGATTAATTTCTGGGGTCAAAAAAGGACCTTCTCTCACTCTCATGCACCCTCCCCTTCTTTTTTCTTTGGTATTGTCAGACAGCAAAGCATTTTATATAACGGTGTGAGGGGCAGGGTGGGAGGAGGCTGAGCTTGAAAATACTGTACTAGCCGCTTGGCATAGACAATATAAACACTGTCATCAAATACGATCACTTTAATATACAGGCCATTTTACTATATCATTTCTATGGTAGCTTATCAGGAGAATCTTGTATGGGCTTCTATATGTATAGAATACCAGATTCTGAATCAATATACACTTATCAAGCAACTACTATGCTTTCATATCTTTTTTTTTTTCTCTCTGTAGAGCAAGGCTAATTTTGCAAATATATATCGCCAGGTATCTGTTTTGACTAACTAGAACAAATACAGACTCACTGAAGGTTCTATTCTGGTGAAACAAGGGCAAGATTTTTTTTGTGGGCTTTCATGAGGAAGACATAGAGACGAAAAAGATACCGGATATAATTTGAAAGCACTGGTGTGAAAAATTACGCTTCGGGGGCCAAAACGAAAGTACAGGCACACTGGGATAAACAGTTTCCAGGCTGAAATGAAAATTTCCTTTTTCAATTTCACTTTGTCCTCGTGTCTCCTAACAACTCTTGCTTCATTATTGACAAGGGGTGCCCAAGTCTTCTCACATTCATCCTAGCCATTGTTGTAAAAACCGACGTCTCTTTTCTACCCAAAACCTCCAGCCTATGTGCGCTATTGCACTCAACCTGAAAAATGAATTGAGCTTTTAACACTCACGTAAACCTTTCAAACATAATGCTGTAGTCACCTACCTGGATCCGCCACCCAAGGACTACAATACCCAGAATGCACTTTTCCCCGCTTTCTACCTAAGCAATGCCTAACTTGATCTCATTTCCACAAGCAATAGTCACATGACACATTTCCTGTCAAGATGGCGGATAATCTCCCTTCGGAATTTGATGTGATCGTAATAGGGACTGGTATGTGTAGTTTTGGTACTCCACGGACAAAGTATAGGAAGTCTGTCTTGTTCCTACCTTCTCTGTCAGTGGCGAGGGTTGGCGAGAAATGCCAAGGGTCGAGCAGGGGAGGGAGGACAGAAAGAAAGTGAGGTAGTCTGGAGTCAGCGCGGGACTTGGTAGCTCCAGGGAGGGGCTTGGACCCTCGGTGCTTAGCGCCATTTGAGTAGGGGGTCGATCTGGTCGATGCCGATTGCTGAGGTTGGTTGCTGCGGGTGATTCCTGTAATTTCCTTAGAGGGAGGTGGGTTGCAGTGTCATGAGAATGGAGGGTCGGGATTTTATCAATGGAGGCCCCTTCGGCGTGACGTTATGATTCCCTCGTTGATTTCAAGATGATATTCCTCGTCATTTTGTCTCGCCATTTCAGAGAAATTTTTCATATATTTATGTTATTCTAGGGTGCAGTGCAGCTTGGCTACAGCTTAATCTTGAATTTTTCGAAAAAGATGCTCAGTTATTGCCCGTGTACATATTAATTTACTAGGGCGAGGAAACGGACTTTTTTCTATTGTATTGAGAAGACAAGGGGATTGTTTTTTTTTTTTTTTTTTGAGGTAGGCATTATTCCTGCTTTATGGCATTTTGCTTTCTATCACCTACCTTACTTATCCACAACTAAATGAGCTGAAAACAAACTTCTGTGAATTCCAGTTCAGGTGTGTGATCTTATCTTCCCCTTGTTTTCCCATCGTTTATTTTTCCATGTTTTGGGTGGAGCCAGAAATCCCTCTGCAATTTCTAGTTGACAGATTCATTGTACAACTCGTGGCAGAGACATTTAGCAGCAGTTGGCATTTTGTTTTTCTAAACAGTGTAGAGGGTGGATTTTAGCTCAGGTGAAATAGGTTGTCGTGTGGGGTTTTCTCTTATCTGCAGAATATTGTAGGCCCGGAGAAGTTCTGGAGGATAAGACCCTGCCCATTAATGAATTCAATTTGTCTTCTCAAACAGTAGGTATAGCCATGTTTCCAGGGTGGGAGTAAAAATAATAGCTACCTGTTTTAGAATGCTTGTTATTTGCTAATCGATGTGCTAAGCACTTTGCAAGCTATATGTAATCCTCATATAGAATTGTTAAGGGTAGGTATTCTCTCTACTTTACAAGAGGAAAGGGGGCTTAGAAAGTTTGTAATTTGCTCAAGATCAGACAGCTGGTAAATTTCCAAAGGCCCATTACATCCCAGAAGGCGAATCAATGGTTCTGACTCTTCAAGTTAACCCATGTTAGCAGAAATAATTGGGAAAACTTTGTTCTAGACCTTGCTTGGCCATAACTAGCTGTGTGAAATGCTGGATCTAGGTTCTTAATCTCTCTCAGCCTTAGTTTCCTTGTTTTTGAATGTAGGGAGGGTAATCTAGATAGTCTTTCAGGTGTTGTCCAACCAGAAATTCTCTTATTGTGGTTGCACCTGGATAATTGTTCTTAGAACAGCAAGGACGTGTTTATTCTCAGCGTGAAAACTGCATGGCTGCAGATAACCTGTTTGTAGTTGTTATGAACAGATGTTAGGCGAGAGCTGGAATAAGCTAATAGACTATTTTCTCCAATCTATCCTAAAACTGAGAACAACATCCATTTCAGAATAGTTGTACCACACTTGGGTTCTATATTATTGCCTATATCTTTTTTGTTACCTGGGAACTTGGGTGTTAACTTTTTTTGAATCATTACAAGATTTTTTTCCTTATCTGAATTAAAATTTTAATTGATAACTGCTAATTATTATTATTAAATGCCGTTAATTATAATAAATATTTTGTCTTCTGGTTCAGTTCTAATATGGACTACATCCATCCTGTTGGAGTATATTATGATGGAGGTAGAAAGATACTGTGAGTGATCCAAAAAATTGCATCAGGAGGCATCTGGTGTATCTGGAAAAAGAGACATTTTAGACTTATTTCAATGAGAGTAATTTATTTCTCAAAGTATGTGAAGAACTTACTTGAAGTTTTTTTTGTTATCACTTAATGGTGAACATATCCTGAGTTTATCAAGCATGCTGCTTAAATTTATGACATGAAGCTTTGTTTCTAGGTATGTCAAAGTGGAAAAATTGGATAAAAGTCATTTCTCAAATAAATGGTTCCAATAATTCCAGTCAGTACTTAATTGAAATTTTTAATGTGTTTGGAATATTTTTCTTTTGAAATAGTTTGTTGAAAGTAGCCTTTAAGATGTGTTTGCATTACTAAATGTACTAGCTTGAGTAAATCATAGGAAAAGCAGTGTTGCCCAGATTCAGTTTTACTGACAAAAACAATCATGTATGTATCAGAAATATGAAGAAATAGGCTGAGATGTAATTTTTTCTTTTAGCAGATTTAGTTCTAGTTAAAATGTCATCAAGAGACAATTGCTTCATCAAGTAAAATCATCTATGGGAAATGTTATAAATCCCTTTAAATTTGATTAATTTGTATTTTTCATTTTTCTTAACACAAGTTTTTCCTTAAGATCATGGGAAAATTAAGTTTTAAATGTATCTCCTTAGTTAAGCTCATTTCCTTTAAATTACAAAATACAGTTAATATATTTGGAATGCCGAAAGGCAGAGGAATAAGTACTTGAACCATGGAAAATACAGAAGAAAATGCTATAAGGAAGGAGAAGCAACTGAAGTCTCAAGGGAGAGGACCAAAAAAATGGATATAAGTGATAAGTGTCTAGAAAGTGACCTTCAGTTTGGGTACACAGTTGTTATTTTCAAGACATTTTGCCATTTAGAAAGACATTTGAATGATAATTTTGTGGGTTGTAGAGAAGTATTGGTTTCAGGTTAAAAATAGTCCCAGTAACAACACCTAAGTGGAGATGACTTATCTCGTAACCTGTGTATTCTGCAGCAGAGCCAACAACTCAACAGAAGAGCAGGCAAGATGGAAATTACAAGAGCTATGTGATAACATCGATATATTTCTTACATAGAAGAATGCATCAGGTTCTCACTTAGGGCATATTCATTCTTATTTTAGAAATAATTCTAGTATGCTCAGTGTATTAGAAGCATCCTATTAGAAAATATAGGGAGTGTTATCACATATGGAAATTACAAGGGTATTGTTCCTAAATCCTGACTGCCTTGCTAGGTAGTACTCAGCATGGTGCAATAATAGGTGTGGCAGCATGGTGTAATGGAAATCACTTGACTTTCATACTGGTGACTTTGGACAAATTGTATAACTTCTTGGGACATCATTTTGTTCATCTACAAAGTGAGATTTGAATTAGGTGACCTCTAAGATAGGCACCTACCAGCCCTAAAATGTATCATTGTGTGTGCATAATCATGACCTTGGGTCCTTGAGAGAAGGCTAAATTCTGTATAGTCCTTATAAGAAGTCAAGTCAGTGTCGAATATACTTTAGAAAATTTTCTACCAAAATGGCTCATAAAAAACATTTTCTTGAAAATGATAAGCTTATTTAATCAGGAAAGGTCATGTAGGTAGCACAGTTCCATTCCTTGATGTTGGTAAAGAATCAAAATATTAAGGAAGTTAGCCTTGGCTGGCAACTCTTTGACTGTGATGCTTATGGTTGTGGTGGAGTAGCTTCACTTCTTTAAACATTGGAGGATAGGAATGCTGCAGGAGGTATGATAGAAACTATTTACCAAATACCTGTTTTGTGTCAGACCGTGCCAAATGAGTTCCCATATCTGTAGCTCATTTAATCTTCCAGAATGCCTAGATGTGATTCTAACATCACAGGATGTCCATACTTCCTCTGCCTGCATTTCCAAATATCCATGGACCTATGGTCTAGAGCAGAGCTTTTCTTTTCTTTTTTTTTTTTTTAATTGCAAGATGCCACCTATTTGTGGGTCATGAAATCAGTTCCAGCATTAAAAAAGAATAGAGTATATCAGAATTTATTACATGTAGTAAGGATAAGTATAGTTTTATGAAACATTTTATATCTATGTAATAAGTCACTATAAATACACATATCTATACATATACATATCTATACATATACATATCTATATATCCATATAGATATATTGGTACATTTTGCGGGGGATGACCAGGAGCAAAAAGTTTTGAAGGCTAGGAATTAAAATGGTATTTCAAAAATCCTTTAGTTTTACAAATGCTATGCCACCCTTCTATTTTATTTACTTTGATATGTATGTATCTCATTTCAGCAGTGTAATGTAGTGATTGACAGTGTGACTTGGAAATCAGTCAGTCTGGGATTCAATCAGCAGTGCCTCTTGTGCCACTTCACTTATGTTCTTTAATGTCTATATTTCAATTTTCTCATATCTAAATGTATTCAATAAAATAATTCCTATAAAATTCTTAGTAGGTGCTCAGAAAATGTTAATTTTTATGGCTCATAATGCCATACTGGGGCTCATGCTTTCCATGGACAGCAGTGGAAAGATTCAGGTATCTGAGTCATCTTCCTCTTCCTTTTGGCTGCTTGGTGGGAAAGACCTTCGTGTGTCTGTTACCACTATTTCTTTCAGAATTTTTGTTTGGTGCTTTACAGGTTTTCTATTTTCTTTTTAAATTTTTTTTTCACCAGCTTGTATCATTTGTCATTTGTATTGCTGAAAGCTTTTGAACAAATTTATCTTATTGGAGCATAGTATGAAACTCTTCCTTGTCAATGTAAGAACCCTAAAGGAGCTAAAGAAAGACTACAGATTTTGCCGTTCTGAAAAATGCTTTACAATTCTTCAGGTATGTATTGATGGAAAAGTATGTCATGTCTGCTGTCAATACCTAAAAAAATAAAGAGAGTTATCTAACTCTGGAGAAGATTCTTCTGGGAGACACCTACCTTTCCCTGTACATCATTAGTTTGAGCTAATCCCTTAGAGCTGCATCTGTTACCAGAGTTCCCTCTGGAGCATCATTTTCATTTCCCACACCGCATGTCATTTTTTTCATTTTCTCCAGTGTTTTCATGATGTTTTAGATATCTCAGGCTATAGCAGTTAAAATCAAATACGGCTGCTCACCATCACAATCTCATGTTTAACATAAAACCCCAATGCACAGAAACAATTATAATTCCATATAATTGATCTGTTACTCATGCTAAATCATCTGCTATTCAGTGCAGTCTTTTAACTGAAAACTTAGGTTGCGCCTGCTATGTATGTAAATGGTTTTAAAAGTAAAATATTCTAAAAATCACCATCAGTTCCCAGTTTGTATTTGTTACAGAAATATATGCATAATGTGTTACTTAGTTGTAGCCAACAAAATAGGGATACTTTGAAAGATTGTCTTTTTGCTTTTTTAAATAATCTTATTAAAGATGATAACTTATCACAGATACTGATTTCTCAAAGCATCCATGATTATGAGAGCTCTCATGTTATATTGAGACTATAAAAAATAGTTTGCAAATAGAAGGGACCAGGGGCAGCTTGGCCAGTGTGGTTTCATCTCGTATTGGATTTTACCAAGAGCTTTAGTGGGTAATGTCATACTAGACTGATTTGGTTTATATCACATTTAGAAAAGTACCAACATCTACTTTTTTCTTCTGAGTGGTGTTCTTACATATCTTTTTTTGATCCAGTCTAGTGTTCACGTTGCGTTACAATAGCTGTTATTAGCATTTTTAGTCATTTTATATTGCTTTGAAAAGTTTCGGATCATATATCTCTGAAATTTGCACACTTGTTAAACTACTTATCTGTATATGGACTTAAAATATCATGGAAAAGTTTACACAAGCTAAAGTCTAGAGAAGTAAGATTTTACATACAGATTTCAGGCATAGTTTTCATTTTTCTATGAACTTACTTTGGTATGAGCTATCTAAGCTAAATAGATGACAGTTAGTAATTTTAGTACCTATAATATGCTGTTAAACAGATATATGAAAAATATTTTCTAGCGTTTATTATATGCCGAATATTGTGCTAACCCTTTAAAATGCATTATCTCAGCTGATTGTCATGATAACCCTGTCTGCGGTTGGTACAATTATTATCTGCATTTTACAAATGTAGAACCTAAGGCTTAACTTTGAACTAAGTCAGACTGTTAAGACTGAAGTTGCTTTGGCTAATGCTGACATATTAGGTTGAGCTCGTTGGATTCTTCCAAGAGAAAAAATACTTTATACTATCAAGATTAGATTAGTGCGCCCTAGCTTAGCAGTTGGCAGCTGCTTCATTTTGGGGAATTACCATTCTTGACATTGAAATCAGATACCAGCAATGTTTTGTGGTATTAACTCCTAATTATTGACAGCACTGTGACACATCTGTGTCAGTTTGCAAACTTTTTGATAAAGGTGAACTCAATGACCTGGTTGTGTATCCTTTAAAAGTGAGAGGAAAAAAAAAAGCCACTAAAGTAATGACAAGAAATGGGATCAGAGAATACAGTAATATTTCAGGTGTAATCTGTTTTCCTAGGAATTATTCACTGATTCCAAGATTTATAATTTCCCACTGAAATCAAACCATTGTTAAAAATAACCTATAGCATGTTTGTACTGTGTGCTGGGGTTTGCCATTTTATGTCTTTTTGCAAGTTCTCTTGCAAATTAAATTTTCAAGATCAATTATGGGACTCATTGTCCTATTTATGAAGCTTTACTTTTTTTGGTTCCTAGAATTTTCAACAATTGTCAGCACAGTAGATGCATCTTAATTGACAGAGTGGATATGGTAATATCTTTTTCCTCCAAGGACCCTGTCATTAATAAATAATAACAACACTTTTATGTATCTACTTCCAGACTTTTTTTCATTTTGCGTATAGATGTATGCATGCTTTTCTATATTTATAAAAGTATAGCTTATTATAGATGCTTTTTTAAAACCTGCTGCTTTGCACTTCATAGTATGTCATGAACCTTATTCCATGTCAACCAAATAGTCTTCCTCATTGTCCTTTTAAAAACATTTTAATTTGGAGATTACTGTAGACTCATTCAGTTATAAGAAATAAGATCCTGTATATGCTTCACCCAGTTTTCCCCAATGTTAAGTAGCATCTTGCATAACTATAGTGTACCCAGGAAGATTTCAGTTTTACATGTATTTGTGTGTGTGTGTGTGTGTGTGTTCTGTGCAGTTTTATCACATATGTAGGTTGGTGTGAACACCATCACATCCAGATACAGAATAGTTTCATTGCAAGAATCTCTTGTGGTACTTTTTTATAGTCACAGATACCCCCCTCCTTTCCCCATCCCCAAGCTCTGGCAACCCCTTAATCTGTTCTCCATCTCTATGATTATGTCATTTAAAAATCTTATTAAATGTTATTAAATGTCATTTTATAATAGATGCTTAGTAAATATTCTTTTCTGTAGATGTCATTTATTTAAACAACTTTTTTTGGACATTTAAGTTTTTCATTCTTTCACTTTCATAAGCCGGTGTTATGAACAAATTGTGCCTAAATCATTGGTACATATTTATTTACGTAGGATAAATACCTAGAACCGTAATTGTGGGCTTGAATTTTTAAAGCGTGGTTCATAATGCTTCTGATTTGTATTGATGAATTGCCTTAATGAGAGCTTGCCAATCTATAATCTAATCAGCAGGGTAAGAGAATGCTCATTTCCCCATATTCCTTCAATATTGGCTATGAATGTCTTATTCTTAATTACTGACAACTTGATAGTCAAAAATGATATTTCCTTGTTTGAATTTGCATTTTCAGATCTTAAGTGAGATTATTTAACTAATAGATATATCGGTCACTTATTTTTCTTTGGTAAATTGCTTTTACCCATGTTTCTATTGCACCATTTTCCCCCTTAACAATGTGTAATAATTCTTTATATACTAAAGACTTTAAATCTTTGTCATATGTATTTTCTAAGTTTGCCTTCTATTTTTATGATGTTTCTTGTGTATGAAAATTTATAATTTTTTTTTTAAACGCCTACAGCACTTGGTCTTCCTAGGTGGTCTCCCATCCAAGTACTAACCAGGCCCGACCTTGCTTAGCTTCCGAGATCAGATGAGATCGGGCATGTTCAGGGTGCCATGGCTGTAGACAAAAATTTATAATTTTTATGTAGTCAAATTTGTTTTTTTTTTTTTTTTTTTTACTTTTATGGTTACTGCCTTTGGAGATATGCATAAGAAAGTCTTCTCCTCCAAAATTAAGTAAATATTAACTCTTAGTTTCTTTTTTGATGTTTTAATTATTACAGTTAACATTTTAATTCATCTGAAATTTATTTCATTATAAAATGAGGGTTTTTCCCTTCCTAGATCATTAGCCACTTATTCTAACTCCATTGATCTAAAAATCTATTCTTATTCCATTGATTGAAATGCTTCCTTTATTTTTTTTACTATATGATCAATTTTTGGACTTTATGCCAATAATGTGAGTGTTTCTTTCAGTATAATCTCTTTTAAAGTGGGAACTATAATGTAGGAATAGACTAGGTCATCTGATCTGTAGAGAAATAAAAATGTTCCATGTCTGAAATCTCAAAAAACAAAAGGTAATATTTGAATATATAAAATATAGCATCTACTCTGAAAAATAGCAAACTAAAAGTAAAAGGAAAATAGAGTGGGAGTATTTGCAACTCATAACAAAGGACAAATTACATATAAAGAGTATCTTTAAATTTTATATGAAAAATATCAGTATAGATAAGTAGGCAGAGAATATAAACAGACAAAAGAAGGTACAAATAGTCAACGGAGTGTTGGGAAAATATTTTTTTCTTGTTAATGGTCAAATGCAAAATAACATAATAATTAAAAACGTTAAAAGAGTTAAAGCTAATTGTTGACAAAATTGTATTCAGTTTGATATGCTGATGATATTATAAATTGGGACAACACTGGCAAAGTAATATGACAGTTTGTACTAAGAATTGTAAATATGTTCATTCCCCTTAGACGCCAGATCTGAGAATTTCTGAGAAAATCGTTCAACACAGGTAAAAAGCTACAAGGGTGACAACATGTATTTTAAAGCTGCTTGTCATAGGAGAATTTGAAAATAATCTAAATGTTGTATATTAAAGAGCCCTGATATCTCAAAGGAGGCTGGCCGACCAGTGGAGTAGTCAGTCTTTTAGTGTGGCCCAGGATCTGGTCCACAGTTTTCTTTCTTATTATAAAATATCATACAAGCAAATGAAATATATGTGTGTACATATATATGTGTTTTTATTTCATAAAGTGAATGGCATGTATATATGACCCAGCTAAAGAAAAAGAACATTACCAGAACCATAGAAGCTCCCTGTTAACTGTCTCCCCTTCTTTTCCCATAGATTTAACCATTACGGTAAATTGTATTAGTTGTTCCCTTGTTATTTTAAATGTTTTTGTCACGTGTGTGTATCTCTAAACAATGTAGTATTTTATTTGTTTTTGAGCCTTGTTTAACTTTCGGAATTCTACTCTATGTATTCTTTCTGTAACTTGCTTTCATTGATCAGGGTTATGCCTGTGAGATTCATCTAGATGCATGTAGCTGTAATTCCTCCCCACCCTCTGCCCTCCACACATACTGCTATTGTATAGTCTTGGCTTGCAAATACTCAACTTCAGTTTACCAAAGTAATTCTATTTATGTGCCTTTGGTTCCAAGCCCACTCCCTCTTCAGGAAATATATAATGTCATAAGCATACACATTCACGACAAAATACGATCATTCTGTACATACCATTCTGCAATTTTTCCAGTCAGTAATTTTCACCTTCCTATTTATTCCAGTACATTTTTTCTCATTTAGTGCATAGATCATATTTAACTTTCCACAATTTTTCACCCCAAAATACCCTTTACAAGTGATATATACAAGCTTGTTTCCAATTCCATATCATGCATTGCTTCTGGTTGTTATAGTCTATAAGTCTGTTTTATTCTCATGTTCTTTTTTTAATGATGAATGAGGTGGTCATTATTAATGATGACTCAGTTGAAGAGACTCTGCCGTGATCCTACAGAATGTTCTACCTTTTGGGTTTGGGTGCTTTCTACCTTGTAGTACCATTTATCTTGTTCCTCTAGCCTGTGTTTTTCTTATAAATTGGAAGTTCTGTCTAAATACTTGATGGATTCAAGGTTAATATTTTGGGCTAGACTATATCTTTGGTGATACGGATGTCATGTTGGATCTTACCAGAAGATGCATAATATCATGTTGATTCACCATGAGTGTTGCTCAGATTGATCCTGGATTAGGATGGTGACAATTTGACAACTCCCTTGTATAGATATGTTTATACCCCTCTGTATTGGAAATACTCTGTTATTGATAATTTGGAACAAATATTCAGTTTTATACCAACTATTCATATAATTGTTTTAACATCAATAGGTAATCTTCATATAAATAAGTATTTTCATTAGGTTGTATTTGAGTTCTCTGATTCCTTCTATGTTTAATAGTTTCCACTGAATTCTAGTTTCTTAATTTACAAAAGGGAACATACCTTTCTAGCATTATTGGTGTCTACCAGTTAGAGTACCTATTTCTGATAATCAAGTCATTTGGGAAGCTGAATTTATTATAAGGTTGCTTGGAGAGGTAGACAAAGAGATTGAGGTGTCCTGAGTTTAACAGCACAGACTTGAGCCAGATTGGCTAGGTTCCAGTATTATTAACTTTGTTATTTACTGGGTATATGACTTTGGCAAGTTACTTAACCCTTCTGTTTCAGTTTCCTTATCCTCTACTGCCTTATGTATACCTGTGGAGAGACACTGGAAAGTAAAGGAAAAATGAAAAAAAAAATCGTTAGGGTTTAGGTTATGGGTGATTAAAATATTTTCTTCAGCATTGTATCATATTCACAACGTAAGAGAGGAAATCAACAAAGTAACTGTCATATTGCTTTTTAGATATTTTTTAAAAACTAAATATAAAAAATTAGTTGCTCATATTTCGTGTACAAGTCAATGAGTTTTTAAATTATAGTTGGCATACAGTAATATATTAGTTTCAGTCGTACAACATAATGATTAGAGATCTATATCACACAGTGATCACCCCACTAAATCTAGTACCCCCTTCCCCCTTACATGTTTATTACAACATTGTTGACTATTTTCCTTATGCTACACTTTATATCTCCATTAATATTTTGTAACTATCCATTGGTACTTAATCGCCTTGCCCTTTTTCACTGTCCCTGAACCCCCTTCCCATCTTGTAGTCCTCAAAATGTTCTCTGTATCTGAGTTTATTTCCATTTTTGTTGTTATTGTTGTTTATTCTCTTTAGATTCCACATGTACATGAAATCATGTCATATTTGACTGTCTCAATCTGACTTATTTCATTCAGCTCAGTACCCTCTAGATCCATCAAGGCAATATCTTTTTCCATTCCCTTCCTTTTAGTCTGTGTGTGTCTTTTAATCTGAAGCGAGTCTCTTGTAGGCAGCCTATGTAGGAGTCTTGTTTTTCTTAATTCATTTAGCCACTCTATCTTTTGGTTGAGGTACTTGTTGATAGAGATGTAGTTATTGCCATTCTTTATTGATGTTTTTGGTATATGTTTTTTTCTTAGAGAGGTCCTCCAACATTTCTGTAATACTGACTTGGTGGTGATGAACTCCTTTAGTGTTTTCTTGCCTGGAAAGCTCTTTATTCGTCCTTCGACTCTGAATGATATCTTTTCTGGATAAAGTAACTTTGGGTGTAGATCTCGGGTTTTCATCACGTGGAATATTCTGTGCCAAGCCTTTCTGTCCTGCATAGTTTCTTTTGAGAAATCAGCTGCCAGTCTCATGGGTGCTCCCTTGTAGGTAACTCACTCCTTTTCTCTTGTGGCTTTTAAGAATCTCTTTGTATTTAACTTTGACATTTTAATTATGATGTGTCTTGGTGTGGGCCTCTTTGGGTTCATCATCTTTAGGATTTTCTGAGCTTCCTGGGGTTGTATGTCTATTTCCTTCCCCAGGTGAGGGAAGTTTTTCATCATTATTTCTTCAAATAGGTTTTCAACTTCTTGCTTTCCCTCTTCTTCAGGTACCCCTATGACACTTGTTACATTTAATTTTGTCCCATAGGCTCTTTAAATCATTATCATATTTTTGGATTCTTTTTTCTTGCTGTTCCGATTGGGTGTCCTCCACTTTCCCATCCTCTATTATCGGTGATTCAATCCTCCGCTTCATCCACTTTGTTGATTCCCTATAATATACTCCACATATCAGATAATGCATTCTTCATTTCTGACTGGTTCCCTTTTATAATATCCATTTACATTTTTATTTTTATCTCTTTGTTAAAGTTCTCGCTGAGTTCATCTACACTTCCCGTAAGTTCATTGAGCATCTTTATAACCAGTGTTTTGAACTCCATCTGTTAGATTGCTTGACTCCATTATTCCTGCATCTTTGTTCTGTTCTCATGGTTTCTGCTTCTTTGTCTTCCCATTTTGGCTGCTTTTCTGTGTCTGTTTCTATGTACTAAGCAAAGCTCCTAAGTCTCCCGGTCTTATTAACGTGGCTTTGTGTAGTAGGTGTCCAGTGGCACAATCTTGAGAGGGATTCAGCTGCAGGCCAAATTTAGCTCAAGCCTCTACCCCTCTGGAACCACCTGGTAAGATTCAGCAGCAATCCACAGACGCTGTGCTTATAGTAGCCTCAGGTGGCCACGCCAGAAACTGAGGCCAGGTGCTACCTTAGAGCTACTTAGTAAGGGGCACAGGACTCCCTGAGGACACACCTGGATGTGGCTTGGGTGGGGCTGTGAGTTGAGGAAGGTCGAGTTTCAGGGAATCCTCTGGGTGGAGTGACCTCTATTATCCAGCTTGATGATGTCTCAGCTGTGGAGGTGCTGAGTCTGCAGGCCGGGGGAGGGGAGGGCTCAACAGGAACAATGGATACTGCCATCACTTCTGCAGGAGAGAAAGCCTTGCTTCCAGCCTTTGCTCTAACAACTGTGTCTCATTATAACTTCCTTGTGCTTCCCACCCTCAGCAGCTGACCTGATTCTGGTGCTCAGAGCGAGCAAGTCTTTCTCTGTGAAAGTCTGGCCATGGATACGGCCCCTTAAGTAGGAACGTTTGCATTTGCTGCAGCCTCTGTCCCACTCAGCCACTCGGAACCAGGCAGCCTCGCTTCTTCGCCCCCTCCTACCTCCTATTCTTGCAGAATGATTTCTTATTTCTCTTCCAAGTTGTAGGGCTTCTGTTCATCTAGATCCCAGATGACTCTGCTTGCTGTTTGCTCCGTGTTTCTGTCACAACTTTGATGTGGTTGCAAGAGGAGATGAACAAAGCTTCTACCATCTACACCATTTTGCCAGGTCTCGCCTTTTTAGGTATTTTTAATGTGCATTTTAAAGTGCAAACACACTGGCAAGTGATTCATGGACCTTTTACATTGATTTTAGTTTATCCTTCTTGATACAGTGTTCAAGAAATTCTTAATGCAATAAAATTGTAGTTTTCATTAGATAAAATTTTGTACTTTAGCTGTTTTATTTTAATAAACTCTGTAATTACCATTGTTTAGCTTTAATAAGCAGGATAAAATAATTAGCCTTTGATTTTTCTCAGTGATATACAGCTGATTTTCTCTTAAATACATAGTGAAATTATATTTAAAACCTTGAAGTGTTTTTACCTTAAGGAATGTTGTACAGTTAAAAGAATAAAGTCATAGGCACTTTCAAATTTAGTTTATAAGGCTCAAAAGTTTTTTTCTCTGCTTTTAAGAGCATGAATTTCATGGTAAGATTTCATATACAGGAGGCAGGTTATTCATTGTGATTTTATAACATTCTTGAAATGAGCACACAGTCTCATCTATTTTAGTCTCCTGGCTGTATATCAAGGTCATTTTCTTCAGTGGCACATATATAAAATATGTTCAGAACAAAGGAATGTTATTTTCCTTATCACAAGTTAAATCTTGTTATTAAGTTTGAAGACAGCTCAGTTGGAGTATCCTTTACTGTGAAAGGATCGTTTTGGTCACTTATATTGATGCAATATTAGTTTTAAGAGAATTAAGTAAAAATTAATTGGAGTGGAATCTGCTTATTTTATTTCCTGGCATTGGATAGGTCTTCGGCAAATATTTACATTACTTAACAACATTTTTATTAAGATAATTTGAGTTGATACAATTTTCTCAGTTCAGGCAAACAACAGGATACTAAATCTCTGCTTTCCAAGGGATTCTCTTATTTGGTAGCCCAGTCTTTCATTAGCCGTCTAAAATTTGTTATTTCATTTTAAAAACTTTTTATTATGGAAAATTTCAAACATCAAAAAGTAGAATAAAATAACCTCCCATGTACCAGTCTCCCAGTTTCAACGGTTATCAGTTTATGGCCTATCTCACTTTCTTTGTATCCTTCACCTTCTCATTTCACCATCCAACTCGATTATTTTAAAGTAAATCCCAGATATCATTCAATCTGTAAGTATTGCAAGTCTGTCTCTGTGAAAGTCCAGTGTGCAACTAAAAGATAAAGGCTCTCCTTTTTAAATGTAACTACAGTACCTTCGTGCTCTTCTTTGCATCTTCAGTTTTTCCTAAGGCGTTTATCCATTGTGTTCCTTTGCTCTACTGTGCCTTCTAGTTTCGTTTATGTTTTGAAGTTATTTTTTCTTTAATTTCTCTTGAGTCATTTTACCCTTTTTTAAAATGTTCCTGTTACGTAATCACCAAACTTTTGAGTTTTTCTAATTTTATGTTGCTCTTTTAGAGCTTCTATCATTTTCTTAATTTCTTTCAGTTTATGTTACCATAGTTACATTGTAGTTTTCATCTAATTTGTGAGCATGTCTTTTTGGCATGCTTGCAATGTCTATTGGATGTTATTTCACTCCTTATTCTGTTTATTTTTTTAACTGTACATTGAATGGGATTCAACCAAGATCCTTTTGTGTTGCCCATTTTTAAGTGAAACAAGTTTTCCATGCATTTTTAATAGGGAATGTGGATCAGGATAGCTTTCCTAACTTCACTGCTCTAGGTCTCTTCTGTGTTTTCACAAAGTAATAAAAAAGACAGCCTGAGGTCTGATATCTGTTGGTTGTATTAACCCTCCCCCAGTTTTGTGTGGACCCTTTCTTTCTTTTGGCCCTATTTTCCCCATTCTGACTTTGGATTAGATTCTCAAAAGTTACTCCTCAGTGCAGGGATTTATCTGGAAGCAGGGTTTGGTTTGCTGGTTTCTTAAGTTCATAGGGTCCCACTCCACCTGTCACTCCCCTATCACTCTAGCACTCCACAGATTGGAGCCTTCTAAGTCCCCTCCCAGTTTCTGCTGCTCTTCTCAGAATGGCCTGCCAAGCTTACATTGAAGGCCTGATAGCAATTTTGTGGTTCTCTGGCTCTCAGGGCTCTCACAAATTTGTTTTCCATTTATTTCCTCTTGCACACTTTCTGTGCAAGCTACTGGTGGCTTGAAATGACCTGCCTGTATTTTGGAGTTCATGATACTTTGTCATCTAGCTGTAGATGCTGTCCCTGGGTAGTTAGTGTTTTGGTATCTTGGTTGCACTTGTTTGTTTTTATGGGGATCTAGTGGGGAGATTCAGTAACTTTGCTGCTAATGCCCTCTTCCCAGAATCCTGTTTTTATTTAAAGTTTTTCAGATTTCTATGCTATTTTTATTTAATTTACTTTTATTGAAACATAATTGACATATAATATCCTATTAGTTTCAGGTGTGTATCACAATGTTTCAATATTTATATACATTATGAAATGATCCCCATGATGAGTCTACTTACCATCTGTCACCATACAAAGTTATTAAAATATTATTGACTGCATTCTTTATGCAGTGTATGTTACATCCCCATGACATTTATTTTATTATGGAAGTTTATACCTCTTAATCCCCTTCACCTATTTCACTTACCCCGCAAATGCTGCCCTATCTGGTAACTACCAGTTTGTTTCCTGTATATATGAGTCTGTTTTCATTTTGTTTTGTTTGTTTTGTTTTTTTATTCCACACATAAGTGAAATCATCCGGTATTTGTCTTTCTCTGATTTATTTCACTTAGCATAATACCCTCTAGGTCCATTCATGTTTTTGCAAATGGTAAGATTTCATTCTTTTTTATGGCTGAGTAATGTTCTGTTGTATATTTATACCACATCTTCTTTATCTATCCAGATATTGATAGACATGATGGTTTCTTTCACTCTGTAAAAACTTTTAGTTTAATGTAGTCCAATTTGTTTATTATCTACTTTTGTTGTCTTTGCCTGAGGAGACTAGTGCAAAAAAATGTCTAAGACCAATGTCAAAGAGCTTACTGCCTATGTTTTTGTCTAGGAGTTTTATGGTTTTAGGTCTCGCACGCAAGTCTTTAATCTATTTTGAGTTTATGTATATGGTGTAGGATAGGGATCCAGTTTCATTCTTTTGCATGTGTTCTCCAGTTTTACCAACTCTATTGAAGAGACTGCCTTTTCTCCAATGTATATTCTTGCCTCCTCTGTCATACGTCAATTGACCATATATGTGTAGTTTTATTTCTGTTCTCTCTATTCAGTTGACATGTGTCTTTTTTTGTGTGCATGCCAGTACCATACTGTTTTGATTACTATAGTTTTGTAGTATAGTTTTAAATCAAGGAGTGTGATGCCGTCAGCTTTGTTATTCCTCAAGATTTCTTTGACTGTTCACATTCTTTTGTGGTTCCATACAAATTTTGGGATTCTTTGTTCCAGTTTTATGAAAAACGACTGATATTTTGATGGGAATTGCAGTGAATCTGTACATTATTTTCAGTAGTATGGAAATTTAAATGATATTGACTTTTCCATTCCATGAGCATGGTAGGTATATCTTTCTATTTATCTGTGTTTCCTTCAATTTCTTTCATCAGAGTCTTATAGGTTTTAGAGTACAGGTCTTCCACCTCCTTGACTGAATTTATTTCTAAGTATTTTATTCTTTTTGATGCAATTATAAATGGGAGTCTTTTCTTAATTTCACTTTCTGGTAGTGTGTTACTAATGTATACAAGCAGCCAATTTCTATATTTTAATTTTGTATCTGTGTTATTACCGAATTCATTTATTAGTTCTAATAGTTTTTTTGGTGGAATCCTTAGGGTTTTCTGCATATAGTAACATGTCATCTGCAAATAGTGACAGTTTTACTTCTTTCTAATTTGGATGTTTTTTATTCTTATTCTTGACTAATTGCTGTGGCTAGGATGTTCAATACTATGTTGAATAAAAGTGGCAAGAGTTTCTGATATTAGAGGAAAAGCTTTCAGCTATTCACCATCAAGCATGATGTTAGCTGTGAGTTTGTTTTATATGGCCTTTATTATGTTGAGGTATGTACCTTCTATACTCACTTTGTTGAGAGTTTTTATCATAATTGAATGTCAAATTTTATCAAATGCTTTTTCTGCATCTATTGAGATGATGATATGATTTTTATCCTTATTTTGTTAATGTGGAGTATCATGTTTCTTGATCCACGGATGTATAACCATCTTTGCAACCCTGCAACAAATCCCACTTGATCATGGTGTTTGAATCTTTTAATGTATTGTTACATCTGGTCTGCTGATATTTTCTATTTTGCTGAGGTTTTTTGCATTTATGTTCGTCAAGGATGTGGGCCTGTGATTTTCTTTTTTTTTTGTTTTTGTTTTTTATTTTGTAGTCTCTTTGTCTGGTTTTGGTATTAGGGTAATGCTGACTTTATAAATTGGATTTGGAAGCATTTCTTGCTCTTCTTTTTTTTGGAATACTTTGAGAAGGATAGGTATTAACTTTTCTCTGAATGCTAGTGAGCATTCACCTGTGAAACCATCTGGTTCTAGACTTTTTTGTTTTGGGGAGTTTTAAAATTAATGATTTAATTTTATTTGTTGTAATTGGTCTATTCAGGTTTTCTATTTCTTGATGATTCTTTTTGAAAGATGTTTTAATAATATGTCTATTCTAGGTTTTCTAATTTTTTGGCATATAACTTGTATTTTTATCTTTTGTATATCTATGGCGTCAGTTGTTAGTTATACTCTTTTTATTTCTGATTTTATTTGGGCCTTCTCTCCCCTTTTTTCCCTTGAGTCTGGCTAAAGTTTTATTGATTTGCTTATTTTTTCAAAGAACCAGGTTTTAGTTTTATTGCTTTTTTTTTTTTTTGGTCTTTCATTTATTTCTGCTGTGATATTTATTTCCTTTTCCTTTTCTATCAACTTTGGGTTTTCTTTTTCTTTTTAGTTCTTTTTCTAGTAGTTTTAGGTGTAAAGTTCAATTGTTTATTTGTGAGTTTTCTTATTTTTTGAGGTAGTCCTGTATCTCAGTGAACTTCCTTTTTAGAACAGCTGTTCCTGAGTCCCATAGATGTTAGGAAGTTGTATTTCCATTTTTGTTTGTCTCAAGGTATTTTTTGATTTCCTCTTTGATTTCTCCGTTGACCCTTCGGTTGTTTAGTAGCATGTTGTTCAGTCTCCTCATGTTTGTGTCCTTTCCAGTTTTCTTCTTTTAATTTCTAGTTTCATACCATTGTGGTTGGAAAAGAGGCTTGATATAGTTTGTCTTGAGTGTTTTGAGACTTGATTTGTGGCCTAACATGTGATTTGTCCTAAAGAATTTTCCATGTGCAATTGAAAAGAATATGTATTCTGCAGTTTTTGGTTGAAATGTTTTATTAATATCTATAACTCCCTCTGTTGTAATTTATCCTTTAAGAATAATGTTTCCTTATTGATTTTCTCTCTGAATGATCTGTCCACTGATGTAAGTGAGGTATTAAAGTCCCCTACTATTATTATAGTACTGTCAATTTCCCCTTTTATGTCTGCTAATATTTTCTTTATATATTTAGGTACTTCTGTGTTGGATGTGTAAATATTTATGAATGTTACATCTTCTTATTAGATTGACTGCTTTATCATTGTTTAATGCCTCCTTTTTTGTTTTTTTTATGTTCTTTATTTTAAGGTCTGTTTTGTCTGATATGAGTAGTGCGACCCTGGCTTTCTTTTCATTTCCATTTGCATGGAATATTTTTTTCTGTGCCTTCACTTTCAGTCTGTGTTTTGGTCTGAAGCGAGTCTCTTGTAGGCAGCATATGTAAGGGTCTTGTTTTCTTATCCATTCAGCTACCCTATGTCTTTTGATTGGAGTATTTAATTCATTTAAATCTAAAGTAATTATTGATAAGTATGTACTTATTGCCATTTTGTTAAATTTTTTTTGTTTATATAGTTCTTCTCTGCTTCTTTTTTTCTTAGTCTCTTGTGGTTTTGATGGTTTTCTCTAGTGTTATGTTTGGATTCCTTTCTGCCGTGTGTGTGTGTGTGTGTGTGTGTGTGTGTGTGTGTGTGTGTGTGTGTATGTTTGTATGTATGTGTATGTATGTATGTATGTATGACAGTCTAAGCTGATAGTTGCTTAAGATCAAACGCATTCTAAAAGCCCCATTTTTTACCTTCTCCCCACATTTTATGTTTTCGATGTCATATTTACGTCACTTCATTTTGCGTATCCCCTAAGTACTTATTGTAGTTATAGTCTGTTATATTTCTTTTATCTTTTAACCTTCATACTAGATTTTTAAGTGGTTGCTCTACTGCCTTCACTGTATATTTGCTTTTACAAGTGTGATTTTTTTTCTTTCATCTGTTTTCTTATTTCTAGTTATGACCTTTTTCACTTAAAAAAAGACCCTTTAATATTTCTTATATGGCTAGTTTAGTGGTGATGAACTTTAGTTTTTGCTCATCTGGGAAACTTTATTTCTCTTTGAATTCTGAGTGATAACCTTGCTAGGTAGAGTATTCTCTTTTTTTCCCCAGCACTTTACATATGTCCTGCCACTCCCTTTCGTCCTGCAAAGTTTCTGCTGAAAAGTCAGCTAATAGTTTAATGACATTTCCCTTTTATGTGTTTGGTTGTTTTTACCTTGTTGCCTTTAAGATTCTCTCTTTACCGTTAACTTTAGTCATTTTAATTATAATATGTCTTAGTGTAGATCTCTTTGTGGTGTTCTTCTGTGAGATTTTCTATACTTCTTGGACTTGGATGTCTGTTTCATTACCTAGGTTACTTAAGTTGTTAGCCGATATTTTTTTCAAATAAGTTTTTTGCCCCTTTCTCTCTTCTCCTTCTGGGACTCCTATAATGTGACTGTTAGTATTCTCGATATTGTCCTAGGTACTTTAAACTATCCTCACTTTTTAAAATTCTTTTTTCCTTTTGCTTTTCTGATTGAGTGAATTCCACTAGTCTATCTTCCAGATCATTGCTTTTCTATCATGTAATCTGCTGTCGATTCCCTCTAGTGTATTTGTCATTTCAGTTATTGTATTCTTCAGCTCTGGTTCTTCCTTATATTTTTCTAATTCTTTGTGTAAGTTCTTATTGTGTTTTACCGTTCTCCCTATTTCACCGAGCAATGTTATGATAGTTACTTTGAACTCTTCATCATGAAAATTTCTTATCTTTGATTCATTAGGGCTTTTTTCCTGTTCTTTCTTTTGGAATATACTCTTCATCTCCTCATTTTGTTGATTTCCTATGGTTGTTTCTATGAATGAGGTAAAACATTTATCTCCCACTGTTGAAGGAGTGGCCTTATGTAGGAGCAACCACTGTGTACATGGAATGGACAGGGGATTGGTGAGGTGTCCAAAAGTGTGCTGTGTTGGGGCCACCTTTGCTGGACAACTTAAGTGGGCATGACCAGGAGGTTCTAGGGCATGACCATGCTGGGGTTCCCTTGGCTGGTCAACTGGAACTGGTGCCGGTGTGGTCTCGGGAGGGTGGGGTCCCCATGGTACACTGTGTTGGGACCATCTTGATGGGATGGCTGGGGCTGGAGTTGGCATGTGCTGGGTTGTCTCAGGTCTGCCTTGTTGGGATGGCTAGAGGTGGAGCAGGCTTGGGCCATGGTGTTCTGAACCGGGATGCTATGGCATAATGGCTGAATCTGGTGCAGAATGGAGTTTGGAGCATGCCATGCCGGGGTTGCCTTAGTGGGATGGCTGGAGCTGGGTCAGGCTCAGGTTTTAGGGGTTCTGGGGCATGTTGCTTCTGAGCCACTTTGGCAGGATGGCTGGATCAGGCACAGGCCAGGGAGGTCCTAGTGTGTGCCGCTCAGACCTTCCTGGCAGGACCACTGGAGCTGGAGTGGACAACTGCCAGGGATCTTTGTCAGGATGGCTGGAGCTGGAGTGGGCTGGGGAGGCCCTGGAGTGTGTCGCTCCAGGGCTGTCTTGATGGGATCACTGCCTAGGGCTCAGGCCGGGGGTTTTCCAGAGCTTCCTGTGCTGGGTTCACCTTGGCGGGATGGCTGGAGCTGGCGCAGGCAATTGGAGGAGGCCTGGGGCACTTGGCATTGGAGCCGCTTTTGGGTGACAGCTGGAGCTGATGTGGGCCAAGGGCCCAGGGTGCACTGGTTGCAGGCCTGCTAGAGTGTCTGGACTGTGCTTCCACCTGCACTCTTAAGGTTGAAGAGGAATATAAAAATGGCACTTGCCGGTGCCTCTTCTCCCAGAAAGAGATCCAGCAGTACCCTCCTGTTTGGTAGATGCTCTAGAGTTAGTAAATAAATTTCCTTCATGTATAGTCTAGGTGCCCCTTTAACTGCTGTTTTGCTGTGTCCAAGGGCAGGGTAGTTTGTGCATGGACCTCTCAGTGATACCTACCGCAGGTTGCTGTTTAGGGGTTGGGGTTCCTTTTGTCAACATGTCTCCAGCTCCTGCTCTTATCTCTGTGGTCCCTATATCATTAGTTATGTGGAATCTGTTTATTTAATCAGTGCTAAGTTCCTCTTTAGGGCGAATTGTTCTATATGTAGGTGTATAGTCAGTGTTTTGGTGGGAGGAGTTGAACTCAGGGCCTTCCTATACTGCCATCTTGGACCCCTTCTCCTGTTTTTGTTTTTAAGTTCAAGTCATCTGCCCAAGAATAGAGGCTAAGTTTTTGATCTACCATTAATGTTCACCTTTGAGAACTTGTAATAAACCTTATGGGTCACTTATATCAAAGAAGCTGAATTCCATAGAGTTTAAGTGACTTTCCAGTTATTTAGGGTAAACCTTAAAACAAGAATCCAGTTTTCCTGACAATTTAGTTCAGTACCCTGAATATTAAAAGTGTTCTTTTTATTAAGACACCCCTAAAAGCTCAACATTATATAATTTTTTTAATTAACATGAATTTTGCAAGTTAATATTTTAATGGATAGTACATTTTTCTATAGTTCTAAAAATTACACGGATAGTAATAACAGTGTTTTCTCCTATGAGGAAGAAATGCATAGATGTTACTACATTTACTAATAAGTTTGGTACTTTTTGTTGGTCAAAGTAAATTAAAATATTGTCAATTAAAAAATATTTTTATCTTATGTCTTGGTAGTCCCCTAGGCTACTTCAATGGCAGTTTTTTTTTTCTTTTTAAGTTAACCACTAAAAAGTAAATATAAGATCTAAACTTTTAATTTAGAATTTGATAGGAATGAACAAACTATTTGAATCTGGTTTGAAATTCAATTTCTGCCTAATTTTCTGATGTCTTTTTAGTGGCTATGGGGTAAGTTAAGTTTGTAGTTTTACCTTTGCATTTCTCATTCTAGTTAGTTCTGTACCTAATGTTGTTTATGGTTTGTTTACGATGATGCAGAAGGTCTGTACATAGTGCTGTGTAAGTAGCAAATGGTGTGGCTCTCTAAGGGCTTGTTGTACTCACAAGGTTTTCCTTGCCAGTGATTCTCTTTTTTTCCTAAAGAAAGTTATTCTTTATATATTAAAAAAACAGTCACAGTAAATTTTCTAGTTCTATGTAATTTTCTTTCCATTCTGGTCTTCACTAGTTATAAATAACACATGAAATGACTTTTAAGGTAGAAAGCAGGAATCCATTTTGAAATGTTCTATAAAATAAAGAATGATTTATGGTTTCATATGATTTGTGCTGAAAGCACTCGGGCTTTGCCAGGTCATCAAAGTCCTGTCAGGGGAATCTATTATTTATTGTTCGATATGCTGGGAGTGGTGTAAGTACTTTGTTTTACATTTATCTTATGTAAGTATAGTGTTAGGAAAATCAATTCCAGATATTAATACAGTTTTAAGAATAGATCATAGAGAACTAACCCAAATATTATAGTTGTAAATGAGGTTTAACATTAAGAATTTGGATTAAAAGGGGATTTTGAAAAATGAATAAATAATGGTTTCATTCCTGTAAAATGTTTTAGATAATCTTGAAAATATTAATTTCATACCTTTTTGGTTCTGATTTTAGTCCAGCTCCTTCACTTAATAATGAAACATCTCTATTTTATCTAGACAGGTTTTGGAAAATTGCCAAAAACTGGGACTATATATGTTTGTTATGTGATCATATAGTGTTCTGTAAGCTTCTAATGTATTTTTTTTCTAACTGCCAAGTTTATAAAAGAACCTCAACTGATAAGAGCAGTATGTAACAAACTTCAGTTTCCCCCATTACAAACTATTATGAAGTGCTAATTTAATACTTAATATTTACCTGTGTTTGATAAAAATTACATGTCAGTAAAAGTTGTTGGTCTTGTATCAGAATTATACATTTTTCCTATAATCTTTTAGCAGAGTTCTTTGATACAGTCTCACTAATGAATTTAATAATCATTTAATAAATGTGAAATGTGTAAATGATATTAAATGTTTGATGAACTTCTATAGTGTACATATAGAAAAGGCCACTGGACTTCTGTTTGAAGTAACTATTTTACGTTGTTAGATCTTTGATGTTAACATAAGTAATAGTTAACAAATGATAGTATTTTTTTCTTCAAATAACTAATTTATTGGAGAAGGAAGAGAATGGAAGAGAGCCAATATTTATTGAATGTCAGTGACATGCTAGGAGGCACTGTGTAAGGTATTTTATATCATTTTGTACCTATTCCTCCATATACCCCTATGAGTTGTACAATTAGCCCTGTATTACAGTTGAAAACATTGTACTTGTATATCTGTACACACATATATATTTTACAGTGTGATTTCAGTATGATTTGACCCTGATCTAGGTTATCTGTTTCTAACTCATGTCTGGCTTTTCCTAGTGGGGGAGATTAGATAATTCATTTCAAGCCTTTATATTTTTCACATAAATGCCTCAAAAGAATGTTATGTGAATTTGAGGAATGATTCCGAAGTAGTTCACTTTTTATTGTGCCAAGTGTTAAAAAATGTTCTATTTTGAAATTAGTCAAGGTTTACCTGTTATTAAAATTGGCTTATAAATATCAATTTAAACAAAACAAGGAGTTATTTTACTTTTTTTTTCCCCTAAGTTAGGTTATAAGACCACAAAGGTTATGTTAACTTTTCCTAAACAAGAATTAAACAAGATAGGGGGAAAAAATTAAATCATTTCTTCAATCAATCAATCAATCAGTCAAACCTGAGACTTAAAGCTCAAATTTTATACAAGTTCATTCTTTATTCTGTGACTACAGTTGTTTTTCTGAAACACTGATTTGGCCATGTTCTGGCTAAAATCCTTTCAATAGTATCTGTTGCTTACAGGTTCTAGTTCATACACCATGGTTTGGCTCCAACCATTCTTTTATCAGCATTGCCTTTTGGTTCTCTCTTCCTTCACCCTTTGCCAAGAAAACTCCCTTCCACTTTCCTTTTTCCTTCCATTTTCCTCCTACACTTTTCAGTTGGGTTGTTACAGATCCTGAAACACCCAGCTAATGTCCCCTGCTCTTTGGAGCTTCCTGTGATTCCCTTCTGCAGAGGAAATGCTGCTTTCTGTTGTGTTCCTATACCAGTTTTGATTACATTTATTATTTTAATCCATATAAATTTGTATTCTTTATACTCTGGGCTCTTTTAGACTAGACAGTGCCTTTATCTTAACTTTGTTTTTCTCACCACCTATCACAGTCTGCTCTGTCCCTCTTGCCATCTTCCCTTTCCCCATTTTTTTTCTCCTTTTCTTTCCTTCAGCAGATATTTACAGGGAATCTACCATGTTCCCCCTCTGTTCAAGGAACTCAGTGTTTATTAAGTGGGTGGGAAGAAATACGAAATCTTGGCCAGGAAGACATCACTAATGGTTTCATTAGTCTGTTATTTTAATCATTCTAAGCATGAAGGTAATAGGCCTTTGTTATTTAACATGGGAACAGCCTATCAGTTTCACAAATATGTGGGCGTGTCTGGATGGAAGTTTTAAGGGAAAGCATAAATGATAGTCATTTTGGTTTTATGTAATTTGGACTCAAATCATGTTGAGTATTGAAATCCATTTTTGGCTTTGCTTTGTTGGTAGAGACATGACTTCTGACGGTGTTGATCACAGCTCTGGAAATAATCACATGTTAATCACATGTGTATTTCACTACACAAAGTAGCAGCTAATTTGGGCCAAATAGAAGAGAGTAATTTTATTATTGTTTGCCATTGGAGTTGGTATCTGGTAAAAATAGGTGTATGTTTGGAGTAGTATTTAGTTGAAAGTATACTACTTTTAAAATATCTTTCTGAAGCATAATACAAGTATATAGTGTTTATAATGCAAGTATCTCCTGCTAACAACCAAACAATTCTATGAGGTAAATGGTGGTATTCCTATTGATGGATGAAGAAACAAAGGCTCAGAAGGAAGTCAAGTGACTTGTCTGATGTTGCACAGCTTAGTTAAGCAGCAGAACTAAGATTCAAGCCTAGATCTGTCTAACTTGAGTCCATGCCCATTTCCTTATGTTGTTGTCCTGCCCTTAAATCCTCATTTTCAGACTCATGTCAGAGTTGGAGAGAGTGACTTTACCATGGTAATTTGAATTCGAGATACTTCATTACTGAATTACTTGATCTTTGGCGAATTTTTTAACCTTTCTCATCCCGTTTCTTATATGAGATTATAATGAATAAAGGAGATGATGTATATGAAAATACATTGTGAACCATAAAGACTTATACCAATATTTGATAGTGTATTGTTAATGCTGTCATTACTACACAATTTAACATCCTAATTCTGCTTCCTGAACATTTCTTTGCTGTTGTCCTTTCTAACTAAACAGCATAACAGCTTTTAAAGTACTATAGTGACTGCATTTCATTAATAGGAAAAGTTATTTCTTTTGGTATAAAAAGTTTAGATAATCTTAAGATGCAAGCCATTAGAACAATACAATTTTAAATGTTTGAAGAAGTATGCTTAACTGTTCCAAACTTTCCATTCTCTTATTTCCTTGTACACCACACATTCTACTGTTTTTTCTTTGAATTATATCCAAAGTTAAGGTTGAAACTTTATGATGGCTTATTTTTACCCATTGGTATTTAATGGCTATATACAGTACATTTGGTCAGAACTTCTTTGAACCAAGCCTTATATACCTACAAAGTGTTCACCCCTGGAAAACTCTAGTTTTTCCATGAATGCAGCTGGGGCTTGCGTTTAATGTGATTTTCAACTAGAGATCAACTATGTTATTTGCTTCCATGTATATTGCCTTTTACATAAAGGTAACCATTCCCTTTTCTTGATATCCTTGATGCTTAGTGTGTACTTTAAATCCCTGCCAAGAGAATGGTGCTATTTCTTTTCTACTAGGGAAAAATCCCAAGAGATCAGTGTTTCATTGCAGTGAAAATGTCAGTAGTAGCACTATAGAATTTTACTAAACTTTCAAAACGTGCTTTGTTTGTCTGACTGATAAAAGAGATTTAATAGCCTCTATTGCAAAAGTTATGAAAGAGTCTTGAACTTACAACATAGGATATTAAGTAGCCGATGTAGCTGAACACCTGATTTTTTTTTTTTTTTTTTTTGTAAAATCATTATCTTTGGTAAATTTTTATTTCTTTTGCTGGCACTGAGAGTAGTAATATATATTTCCTTTAATGATAACCAACTTATGATATGGCATAATTTGATTCCAAAACAGTAATGTTCTTTTCAAACTGCTGTATTAACCAGAAAGTAAAATACTATATCTTATAAATAGCCTTTTGAAATTAGCTAATCTATTGCTTAAGTGGATGTATGCCATTCCCCCTCACAGTTACTGAGGCTTTGGAGTTAGATTTGAGTTCACATTTTAGCTGTAGAACTTTATTTTCTTAAAGCATTGGGCAACAAGTTTACATATTTGCACCCCAGTTTCTTCTTAATCTTTAAAATGTATGTGCAGATGCATCTCTCTCAGTGCAGTTGAGAGAATCAGATAAGCTAAGTGTGGATATAGTTCCTAAATAACAAAGTACTATATAAACAGTATTTTGACATTTGCTCATTTATGGGATTTGCTGATAAAAATAATTGAAATATTTGGTTTTTAAAAATATCTCTTCCATATACTAAAATTTTTAGCATTAGTAGTACATTTAGGAAACATTCAATGGTATAATGAACACTTTATATAGTTTAGAATACAAGGATGAGCCCACTTTGTTAAACTCTTCTGTACAGCGATAGCATGAATCAAACATTTTGCTTTATATATACATACTTATATATATATATTTTTCTACATTCTAAATGATATAGGTGTGTGTTTTTATAGGTTTGCCCGAATCCATCATTGCGGCTGCATGTTCAAGAAGTGGCCAGAGGGTTCTGCATGTTGATTCGTAAGTTTATCAATGGTAGCATTTAATACTTCCTAAATATCTCTATACAGAATTAAAGTTTAAATATACACACACGTTTGTACATATAAGTCATACATAAACTTTTCAAACTAGAAAAATGATTAGAATTGTTTAATTTTCACCAAAAATATGTGAAGTATATAATGTACAAATCTTACTATTATTCTCTGTGTAATAGTGATATTTTCTTTGAGAATAAACCAGATGTACCATAATTTTATTTTTCACATGAGTGATTTTGTTTTTAAATGATAAATAATTCTCCAAAAGGCTTGGAAACCTCATACCTGCCCTTTTTCTTATACATGTGTGTGGGCATATACAACTTGTATATGTAATTGTATTTTAGGCTTTATATTTGATTATTGAAAAATGTAGCTAGTAGATACAGAGTAGTGGTTTTCTTAAAATTAATCAAAATTTAAACCATTGGAAAAATATCTAGAGTTTTGATTTTTCCTTTTTCTCTTAAATGTGATTATAAAAAGGAAGCTGATGGAAAATTAACGTTTATGATAAAGCATAGTTTAAAGCTCTCCATTCCAACTTTCTCCTGAAATAAGTCCTTAACTCCCCACCTATCTATTTAGTGCTTTTGACCATTCTTTCTTGGCACTTTAATTGTTCACTAAATAGGAGAAAAAAAAAGAAACAAGAAGAAATGGAATTTGTATTTTCTGTTAGATAGTAACTGCAGTGTTTTTCATAATGCCAGAATACAGAGAATAACTAGATTTGTTATAGGTTATAGTGATTTCTCGTATATTATCCTATTGTAAATATGTAGGAATCCAAAAAGTGATATTAGTTCATTTACATTTATACCTTTCTAAATTTATTTTAAAAAATATTAACTCTTTAGTTATTGGATGAAATTTATAAATTAAATTAGGTTCAGTTTTCAAATAAGTCCTTGAAATTCAGTTTTCAAATAAGCCCTTGAAATCCTCTTTCACTATCGTGTGCATGACTGCTTGTGTTAATGTCTTAATTTAGTCTTTTCGATGTATCGTGGATTTACATGCTGAAAAATCTGCTACCTTGAAAGCACAGGTACTGGGCCAGTGTGCATTAAAAGACTTAAAAATACAAATTCAAATTTATTTCCGATAATGTTAATTAACCTAAAATTAAAAATAAATCTTAAATTCCCCAAAGTTATTTTTTTGTACTCTACGCTGCTCACTATATTAATTTCTTTACACATTATGCAATTTAATTACCATCACAGCCAAGTGAAGTAGGTGGTATTCTCCCAGTTTACCAAATGGGGAATATGAAGCATAGAGAATTTAATTAATTTTTCTAACTTTACCCAGCTAGTGCTTATCTAACTTTAAATTTCAATTTATTTCATGTTTTTTTTTTCTTTCATTCCAAAACCTGAGGTCTTCCCAGAATGAAGAATATTTTAGAAATCACATAGGATTTACTGATATGCACAATAAATTTTGATTAGGAACATAAGAAGCTAAATCTTATTTCAATAAACAGTGAATTGATTAGAAAGGGTCTGCATTAAGAATTTACAGCTTAATAAAATAGTATTTCAAAGTGAGAATACTTTTTTCTTCTGCTTTAGATCCTCAGGTTTGGTGGCTTTTGAGAGTTTAGAAACATCCAGAAATTTATTTATAGGATGTTTCTCTGCAATGGGCCAGGTTTAAATATTTTCTCATTTTTATTCATTTTAGCATTTAAGGCTCTTTATAGTCAGATTTAATCTTCCCAATGCTACTTTCAATTTTCGATTTAAATGTATAATAGTGCCATATATCTCTGTTTTACAGACATACCTTCCCAAATTTTTTTAAAATAACTTTTGAATCATGGTTAAAAAAACAAAATTTGCCATCTTTACTATTTTAAGCGTATAGTTCAGTAGTGTTAAATATATTCATATTGTTGTACAACAGATCTCCAGAACTCTTTTGATCTTGCAAAATTGAAATTATACCCATTAGACAATAACTCTCCATTCCTCCCCTTAGTGCCTGGTAACTACCATTCTACTTTGTCTTCATAAATTTGAGTATTCTAGGTACCTTATATAATTGAAATTATACAATATTTGTCTTTCCATGGCTGGCTTATTTCACTTAGCATAATGTCCTCAAGGTTCATCCATTTTTTATCATGTATTAGAATCTCTTTCCTTTTTAAGACTAATATTCCATTGTATGTATTATGCCATATCCATTCATCTTTGATAAACTTTTAGGTTACTTCCACCTCTTATAATGCTTCTATGAACATGGATGTGCAAATAAATCTTCAAGATTCTCTTTTTAGTTCCTTTGGATATATATCCAGAATTGGGATTGCTGTATCGTATGATAATTGTATTTTTAATTTTTTAAGGAACTGCTGTACTGTTTTTCATAGCAGGTGTACCATTTTACATTCCTACGAACTTCCCATACTTTGGCTCGATGGGGAAGTTATGTATGGGTTCTTGAGTCAGAATTCCTGGGTTCAAATCCTGGTTTCTCTGCTTACTTAGATATGTAAACTTTAACAGGTTATTTTATCTTTCTTTACTTCAGTTTCATAATACAAAAGGAATAAGAATAGTACTTAGTTTATAAGATTGTTTATAGGATTAAATGCAATAATCTATGTAATGGTTTTATGACAGTGCCTGATATAGTAAACCCTCATTTAATGTTAATTTCTGTTATTCTAAATATACTGTTGCTAATATTACTACTAGATACCAACAGTGAAGCCAGAGAAAAAAGTGACTAATCATGCCTTGGAGGTTAGTGGAAAGTGTCATAGAGATGACATTTGAACTGAGTCTTGAAAGATGAGTAAGAATTTAATGAAGAGTTAGAGCATTCCAGAAAGAGGAAACAGATTGAAAGGGCATGGCATCCTAGGTGAATGGTGAGAATGTTTAGTATGACTGAAAGGTTGACTATGTGAGTTGGATTAATGAGAGTTTGAAACCAGAAAGTAGACCTGAGCCATTTTGTGGAGGTCTGTATGCTGTGGTAGGGAGTATTGATTTTATCCTTAATAATTATCTTTAACATCTTTATGTCTTTCCCTTAAATTCATGATCAGTCCTTCAGTATATCCTATCAGCTCTACTCTAAAACATAACCCAAATTTAATGAGTTTTCTCCATCTCTACTCTTCCTTCCAGTTCATTCCACTGTCATTTACCATTAAACTACTCCAAAAACGTCCTAATTGGTCTCTCTGTTTTCACTACTGCCTCCAGTATTTGGCTTCTTCCTCCTTTCTAACTGCATCAGATATGCTTCTCTTCCTTGCTCACTATGCTCTTCTATAGTTGTAATTATGCACTGTATTATTTATTCTTGATATTATTTGTGCTTTTTTCTGTATTTCTCCTTGATCTCTCTTGCTAGGTGTTTGTCTATATTATTAGTGTTTTCAGAGAACCAGCTTTTGCCTATTTCCTTCTGTGGTATCTTTTTTTTCGATGTAATTAATCTGTTTATTATTTTCTTCTACTTTCTTTGGCTTAAAATCACTCTTGTTCTTTTTCTAATTTCTTGAGTTAAATTCTTAATTCTAGCATTTAAGCCTTCCTTTAATAATTTATGATTCCTGTTCCCTCTTAGGGATCACGTTAGCTGTCTTCCATGAGTTTTTAGTATTTTCTAATAGACATCATGATTTCTTTATTTATTGGTTATTTAGAGGTATGTTTTCATATTTCCAGATACATTTTTAAAATTTTGATATCTTAATTGAATTTACAATTGCCAGTACTCGTGAGACAACATGAAAATGAGAAAGTGAAAAAAAAAGTTCTAGTGTGTCTCCTCTCTCTTCCTGCCTGTATCCACCTCCCCCCGCCCCCCGCCTTCTACCTGCATTCTCACCTTCTGGAAGCAGCTGGTGTTACCTTTTGTATGTCCTAAAATATGCTGTCCTGTAAAATAAGTTGCAGAAAAATACGTAAATTTTATTATGTGTACATTAGATTCAGTATGGAAAAAGTTTTAAGATGCAGAGCAGCTCCAAAACCAAGAATCTCTCGTGTTGCCTTTTTATTCCATACCCACCTCCTTCCTCTGCCTCTCCTATTTGTAACCCCAGCAACCACTAATTTGTTTTTTAGCTCTATAATTTTGTCATTTTGAGAATGAAACTGTATAGTAAGCAGCTTTTCTGGCATTCTTTTCTCTTAGCATAATTCTCTTGGAGATTCATCAAGGTTGTTGTACATATTAATAGTTTGTTCCTTTTTATTGGTGAGTAGTATTCTATATTATATAGTTTAACCATTCACCTGCTGAAGGGCATTTGGGATGATTCCACCTTTTGGCTATTAAAAATGAATTTGCTGTGTGAATGATCATCTATAGATTTTTGTGTGTGTAAACTTAAGTTTTTATTTTGGTGAGATAAATGCTCAGGAGTGCAATTGCTGGATCATATGGTAATGGCATGTTTAGTGTTAAGAAATTGCAAACTATTTTCCAGAGTACCATTTTATATTCCTACTAGCAATGTAGAGGTAATACAGTTTCTCTGCATCTTTGCCAGCATTTGGTGTTGTCACTATTTTTTGGGTTGGGGGCAATTCTGATTGGTGTGTAGTGATATCTCATTGTGATTTTCATTCATAATTTCCTAATGTCTAAAGATGTTGAAGATTTTTCATGTACTTATTTGCTATCTGTATATCCTCTTTAATAAAATGTCTTCATATCTTTAGTCTATTTTCTAATTGGATTGTTTGATTGTTTGAGTGATTTTTCTCTCAGCATTTTGTCCTCTGGCTTCTTTTGTTGCTGTTGAGAAATGTCATTCTTTTGTAAGTGAATTCTTTACTTTCTGATTGCTTTAATATTCTTCTGTTTGTCTTTATAGTTACACAGTTTTACTTTTATCTCTTTAGGTATTGATTTTATTTCTATTTATCCCTTAGAACTTGTCTCGCTTCTTGAAATCAAATGCCTTTTTTTGATGGGAAAATTCTCAGCTATTTCTTCAAACATTACCTCTCTTATTCTTTCTTTTGGAAATTCTCTTATATATTGGATATTCTCTTTCTATTTTAATGCTTCTTAATGTCTCTTATATTTCTCATCTTTTTATCATTCTAGGTAGTTTCTCAGCTTTATCTAGTTCTGGGGTTATAAACTATGGCCCGCAGGTCAGCTACTTTTTTTTAATTTTATTAAATTTATTGGGGTGACATTTGCTAATAAAATTATATGTTTCAAGTATACAATTTAATAATACATCATATTTATAAGTCAGACAGAAAAGGTTGAGAACCATATGATTTCACTTATATGTGGGATATAAAACTGAAAGCAACAAATGAACAAGACAAACAGCTACTTGTTTTCGTAAAGTCTTATTAGACTACAACAATGCGTATTTATACATATACTATTTACATGTTGACTAGCTGCTTTCACACTAAAAGGTAGAGTTAAGTAACCGCAACAAAAACTATGTGGCCTGCAAAGCTTAAAAATTTACTGTCTGGCCCTTTATAGAAAACATTTGCAGATCTCTTTTCTAGTTTGTTAATTCTGTCTTCAGATATGTCTATTTTCTATTTGACCTAACTATCTTTTTTTTTTTTTTTAATTGACTTTCATTTCTAGAACTTTAGAACTTCTGTTTGGTCATTTTTTAAAGATGCCATGTTTTTTTTTTTTGTATTTCAGTTCTTTTTTTTTTGAACATGTATTTATCACATACTTCTATTATGTAAAGTTATTGGAGGTTTAATACTACTGTTTGTTATTTTCTCTCTAGCTTCAGGGTCAGTATTTATTTTTTTTCTCTAAATATTGAATTTCGAATTTTGTTAAGTGGGGCTTTATCTGTGCAAATCCTGTGTGACCTGGTTAAGGGGGTATGTTTCTTCTAAATAGTTTTGGGAGTATGTTTCTCCTAAATAGTTTTACGTTTCCTTTTGCCTGTCACCCATTGCTAGTACTGACTGTATTAGTTTCATGTTGCTGATGTAACAAATTACTATGAATGTATTAGTTTAAAACAGCACAAATTCATTCTTTTATAGTTCTGCAGATCTGAAGTACAAAATGAATCTTATGGGGCTGAAATCAAGGTGCAGGCAGGCAGTACTGCATTCCTTTTGGAGGTATCAGGGGAGAATCTGTCTCTTTGTCTTTTCCAGCTTTGAGAGGCCACCTGCATTCCTTGGCTTTCAGGCCCTTCTTCCATCTTTAAGCACTTCACTTCAACCTCTGTTGTGCCATCTCATTTTTCTGCCTTTGAAGTTCTTGTCTCTCTCTTCTAATGAAACTTGTGTTTACATTGAGGCCCACCTGGATAATCTATAGTGGTATTCTCATCTCACGATCCTTAAATTATTCAAAAATCTTTTTTTTTTTTTTTTTTTTTTTTTTTTGTCATGTAAGGTAACATTCACAGCTTCTGGTCATTAGGACATGGACAACTTTGCGGAACCATTATTCTGTCTACAACACTGGCCCAAAGCAATTTTATATTACTTTCTTAACTTGAGGGTTCCTGGTTTATGCAAGTATTATATACATTAGAGTACCATAATCACCTGTGCTTCAGGTTTGCAGTTGTAAATTCTCAGAGAAATTGCTCCTCCCTACACCCTGTTTCAGCAGCATCCCATCATTACCTTCTCCATCCATGTTGTTTCAGATTTGCAAGATTTCATTTATTATGGCTGAATAGTATCCCATTGTATATGTGTACCACTCTCGTTATTCATTCATCCATCGATGGACACCCAGGTAGCCTTTATATCTTAACTATTGTAAAGTTGCAGTGAACATAAGAATTCATATGTTTGTTTTTTTTTTAAATAGCATTTTGGGTTTTTTCAGATAGATACCCAGAAGTGGGGTTACTGGGTCCTTCTTTGTCTCTCGTTATAGCCTTTATTTTAAAGTCTATTATATCTGGCATTAGTGTTGCTACCCCAGCTTTGTTTGTTTCCATTTTTATGAAATACCTCTTTCCATCCCTTTTCTTCCATTCTGTGCGTGTCCTGAAATCTGAAGTGAATCTCTTGTAGGCAGCATATGTAAGGGTCTTGTTTTCCTACCCATTTATCGACCCTATCTTTTGAATGAAACATTTAATCCATTTATATTTAAAGTAATTATTGATAGATATGTAGTTATTGCCATTTTATTATTCATATTTTTGATCTTCTTTTTCTTCTTTTTAAAAAAGTCTCTTTAACATTTCCTTTAACACTGGTTTGGTGGTAATGAACTCCTTTAGCTTTTTGTTGTCTAAGAAGCTCTTTCTCTGTCCTGTTCTACATGATAGCTTTGCTGGGTAGAGTTATCTTGGTTGTAGGTCCTTGCTTTTCATCCCTCTGAATATTTCCTGCCAATGCCTTTTGGCCCGCAAAGTTTCTTTTGAGAAATCAGCTGACAATCTTATGGGAGCTCCCTTGTAGATAATTGGCTGCTTTTTTCTTGCTGCGTTTAAGATTCTCTCTTTGTCTTTAACCTTTGAAATTTTAATTATGATGTGTCTTGGCATGGGCCTCTTTGGGTTCATCTTGTTTGGGACTTTGCACTTCTTGGGCTTGTATGTCTACTTCCTTCACCAGGTTATGGAAGTTTTCCGTCATTATTTCTTCAAATAGGTTTTCAATTCCTTGCTGTCTCTCTTCTCCATCTGGTACCCCTATGATGTAAATGTTGGTATGCTTTTGTCCCAGAATCTCCTTAAAGTATCCTCATTTATTTGGATTCTTTGTTCTGATTGAGTGTTTTCTGCTACCTTTTAAATCAGGACTCCCAAACCCCCGGGCCGTGGACTGGGAACTGGCCTCACAGCAGGACATGAACGGCGGATGAGCAAGCGAAGCTTCATCTATATTGCAGCCACCCCTCAGCACTAGCATCACCACCTCAGCTCCACTTCAGATCATCAAGCATTAGATTCTCATAGGAGCACTGGTCTCTGGTGCCAAAAAGTTGGGGACCACTGTTCTAAATCACTGATTTAGTCCTTTGCTTCATCTAATCTACTCTTGATTCCCTCTAATGTATTCTTCATTCCACTTATCGTATTCTTTATTTCTGACTGGTTCTTTGTTATGTTTTCTACCTCTATTTTGTGTTTTGTATCTCTTTGTTAAAGTTCTCACTGAGTTCATTTACTCTTCTAAGTTCATTGAGCATCTTGATAACTAATGTTTTGAACTCTGCATCTGGTAGATCGTCTCCATTTTGTTTGGTTCTTTTATGGAGCTTTGTTCTGTTCTTTCATTTGGGACATGTTTTTTTGTTTTCCCATTTTAGCTGCTTACTTGTGTTTGGTTTTATGTATTAGGTAGGGCTGCTATGTCGCCTGGTCTTAATAGAGTGGCCTTATGTAGTAGGTGCGCTGTGGGGCCCAGTGGCACAGTTTCCCCTGGTCACCTGAACTGAGTGCTCCAGGTATGTCCCTTGAATGGGTCATGTGTGCCCTCCTCTTATAGTTGAGCCTTGGTTACTATTTGCATACCAGTGGGAGAGATTGACACCTAGGTTGATTGGTTGTGAGGACTGGCTGGTGAGGGGCTGGCTCATCAGAGCAGGGTTTGCTTTAGCCGGACTCTGCTGCCTGCCCAGGCTTCCCTATGGGTGTGTTGGCCTCAGATGCAACCCCGGGTAGTCCTCCAGCTTGGTCTGAAGTCAGCCACCAAGAGTGCTGGCCCTGGGGCCTCTTGGGAGGGGCCCTACTGCAGGCCAAGTTCAGCCTACGCCTGTGCCCTTCCCAGCGCCACACAGCATGAGCCACCAAACAATTTGCAGATGGCTGCCACCCACACTAAGCTTAATGGTGCCTAGAGAGGCTAAGCCACAAACAGAGGCTAGCTGCTGCTAGTGCTGGGCTTGAGACTGCTCATCAAGAGGTACAGGGTATGCTGAGGACAGATGCTGCTTTGGGTTTGGGTTTTGTGAAACTTTGAGAGATTTTAGGAAAGTCCACAGCGTGAGCGAAGACAGGACATTTGTATGGAAGAGCTTCTGGAAGTGCCTTGTGTGGGCCAGCAAGTTGGGAGGGCTGGAGTTTTCAAAGAATTACCAGAGTGGGGTGACCAGCCTTAGCCAGGTTGATGGAGACTCAGATTTGGCAGCTGTCTGCATCTGCATGCCTGGAATGGGGAGGGCTCAATAAAGAAACAATGGCTTCTACCAGCACTTCTTTCTGGGAGAAAGCTGCCCCTTCAACCCTTACTCTCAAGCCAGATAACTCAGTTCCTCCTCATATGTCTCTGGCACTTTTAGAGTAGCTGCCCTAGCCTTGGAGTTGAGAACAAGTGAGTCCATCAGCAAGTAAATCTGTGCACAGGCCGCATAAGAGGGTCCAGCCGCCTTCAGTCTCATTCACTTACAATCTCTGCTGGTTTTCACAGCCAGAAGTTGTGGAAACTTATCTTCTCAGCATCAGAACCCCAGGTTAGGTTTGGGACCCCTCACTCTTTAGGGAGGACCTCCGCAGCCAAGGTATTGCTCCTGATCTTTAACTGCTACATGCAGCTGTAGGACCAGCCTACTCCATGTCTCTGCCCCTCCTATCAGTCTTGAGGTAGCTTCTTCTGTATATCCTTTTTTTCAGGCTTTCTCTTCAGCTAGACTTTAGGTGATTCTCAATGACAGTTGTTCTGCAGTTTACTTGTAATTTCGATGTGGTCATGAGAGGAAGCAAGCACAGTATTCACCACTCCACTGTCTTGACCGGAAATCCTCTTACTCTAAACATTTCTTTTTGAAATATACCACATTAACTTTGTTGTTGCTGATGACTTGAATTACTCCAACTAATTCTAATTTGTAGATACAGTACAAAATCATTACCTTGTATTTTTCCTTATTTCTCAATTAAGTTCTCTTGAATGGGTTAGAACAATGCTTGTCAAACTACAGTAGTATTCTGGCAGTTTGTGGGTGGTGTTAGAATATGAAGTCCAAGAATAAACAGTGGAGCAACTGCCTGTAATGTAAATTTATAAGTATTATAATGCATTAAATGCATTAAAACAAAAATTTTTTGAACAAATTTTAGACTTACAGTAAAGTTGTAAAATTAGTACAGAAAGTTTCTGTATATACTTCATTCATCTTCCCCTAATGCTAATATCTTATGTAACCATAGTACAATGACAAAACTCAGAAATTAATATCGGTGGAATACTAACCACTAAACAATAGACCCAATTTGAATTTAACTAATTTTTTTCAGTAATATTCTTTTCCTGTTTCAGAATCTGGTTCAGGATCCCACATTGCATTTAGTTGTTAATAATCTCAAATTATCTTCTGCAAGGTACACTGATGTTTGCCTAATGGTGATTTTTAAATTTTCTTCTCCCTTCCACCTTTATTTATTTTTTACAGTTCTTCTGTAAAGAAGAGCTTTTTCATCTCCCCCACTCGTTTATTCAGTTATTTATATCAGTATGGGTTCTTGGATATTTATTTTATTCTGCGGGTTGTAATCTAATTCTACCATTGTTTATTTTGTTGCTCATGTTGTTCCACCTTTGATGATTGTGAATTCTTTTTAGGATGTTCTTATGTCTCTGTGAAATGTCCCATTCTTGTTTGATCACTTTCTTACTTTCCAACACTACAAAATGTTCCAGATTCATCTTGTATTTCCCTCCTCTAGCCCTAGGATCAACCCCTTAAACAGGAGCCCTCTCTCCATGTATTTGCAAATGATATTTAGAAACCAAGTGCTGAGTACCAGGTGTGCTCATTCCACTGCAGTGTTATTTCTTCTAGGTTCTCTCAGTAGATGGAGCTAGTTAATATATTTATGTACATTAAGCTCTACATACACATCTATATTTCTGTATTTGTCTACCTGTGCATATGTAAACATTTAAAAATATTATCTAAAAATGGAATATAATGGAATAAGATGCAAAATTTACCAGATTTTTAAGAGTATGCATGAAATTTTATCATTTTGTCCTTGTAGAGGACTACTGTAAGCCATCTCTGGCATAAGCTTTCTCTTAAGCCATGAAAACTGCTTCGAAGGACACAATGAGAAGTTTTGTATTAGTATATACTTCACCTGCTTTGCGATGTTTGGTACATAGGTGCTCAGTAAATAATTTTTTGGGTAAATGGCTCAATGTAAGAGTGTATGAATGTGAACAAGTCAGGACCTTCTATCATTCCATGATGGTGGTCAGAAAATGTAACTAGGCCTTCTCCCATATGGGAGATTGGAGATAAAGTAAATTAACTCTTGCAATTCATCACCACCGCTGGAACAATAACAGCACATATCCTAGCTTCATCTTGGCATATGAAGAGCCTTCTTTCTGTCACCTAGCAGAGCACCGTCTGTGTGTAGACATTTTTATAAATTCCAGTTGTTGATAATGTAGGGTTTGGGAGAGCTTGCTTTTTGTCTGTTGAAGGATAAGAAAGTTTCCATAGAACATGTTTGGTTTGTTTTTCAGTTTTTCCATTTTTTTTAAAATAATTTTTCAGTCATGGCAAATGAAAGCCGCTCGCTATTACTTTTCTTTAAACTATGTAATATGTTACAGTGAGGATTATACTCCAGACAGTGGTTGGCAAACTATGGTCCATAGGCCAGGTGCTTCTTTTTGTGAATGGAGTTGTATTGAGATACAGTCATGCTCATTCATTTATGTATTGTCTATGTCTGCTTTTGTTATACGGTGGCAAGTTGAGTAGTTGGGATAGAGACCATATCTAAAATATTTACTATCAAGCCCTTTACAGGAAAAGTTTGTTGACTCCTGCCATAGGTAATATTTTTAGCTCATATAAATATATACTTCTTTAACTATTCTGTACAGTAGCCATCTTCTGTATTAAGTGAAGACGGCAAAGATAGGATCAGAGAAGAAATAATGATTTATATTGTAAAATTTATTAAAATCCTGCTTAAGTTTTTTTTATTACAAAATATATGTACACTATATCGTGAAGTCAAAAGTAAGAAAGTATACTGCTGTCATTATTTTATATATGTCATGAACATTAGTTATGACCTTTTTCTATGTCATACTACGTTAGTTAGAATGAAAGAATAAGGGGCTATAATAAAGAGACCCAAAATACAGTGGCTTGAAGAACAGTTACTAAACATAGTTTATGATTAAAACAAATAAGAGTTCACCATTAGTAGGGAGATGACTGCTCCAAGAGGACTCAGGCTCCTTCCTTCTAGTTTCTTTAGCATGTGGCAGGGTATTTCTTGTTTGCATGGTCTAAACTGGGTCACAGGTTTGCCCAGTTTCAGCTTCTAGGAAGGAGGTAGAGTGCGAATAGACCTTTCTCATTTTAAGGCCTGGGCTTGGAACAGCAAATATCACTTCTGCTTATATTCCCTGGAAAAAACTTAGTCATATATCCACAAATAGTTGTATGGAGGCCTGAAACCCATCTCTAGCTTGATGGCCACATATCTATTCCCAGCTGGGGAGGAAGGGGAAATTTTGGTGGACAGGTAGTAGTTTGTGCTGAGGTGCATATGTTTTCTTACAGAAGATGTACTTTTTTATTTTTACTTAACACTTTAACATATGAAAAATATGGTTTTTCAGTTGTAATGGGCTGTATATTGTTTTTTTTTGTTCGGACACACAATTTATATTAACCTGTTCTCTACTGCTCTATTTTAAGGTGTTTCCAGCTTCCTGATATAAACAAAAGGTGGACATCTATATGCATATGGATTTTATTTGTGTATGTCTGGTATTTTGGATAAAAAAAAAGTATTGTCCCAAGTTTTTACCATGTTTGTATATTTGTAAAATGGTCTTAACATTTTTTTCTTTTTCTCTAAACTGTCACAAAGTCAGTTTGATTTATTGAGCTTGTATATCTTCTGTGCCTCGATAAAACTAAATATAATGGTAAGGAATTAGGTAAAATTCACTTTTTTTGCTGGAAGGTTTATGTAGTTAGCCATTAGAAGTGACCTGAACTGATAATTTCATCTTAACAAACTATTGTATTATTTTCTTATTTTGATTAAAGTCTTTCTTACATTAAAACATTAAATATTAAATGAGACAAAAACTATATGAATAACAATAAACAAAAATACACTTTGTTTTATGTATATGTATTACATTCATGACTTCGTGAAGATCAACTTAGCACTTTAATCTTATGCCACTGTTTATAATTATATACCATTTAAGTGATGATGGTAGATGGTTCTGAGGCGGCCTATTAGAAAATACTAAGGACAGTCTCTGTTGATTTGTAAGTACTATCCAAGCATCATCACTATCAACATCAGCTAATCTTATTCAGAATAGTCACTTCATTGCTGTGTTGTCATAAATTTCTGTAAACAGATTTTTAAACTAAAGTTAACTTCTGCCAAATTGTAATTGAAAGAGCTAAATTTTTGTATGCCAGCTATCTGTCTCAATAAATGTAAAATCTGTCGTTCTTTTCAGATAACTACATTTGCTGTAGATATGAATGAGCTGTTGACATGTGAAATTTCAAGAATAGATGTTGTGATTTAGAAAAGCCATTTGCAATTCAAAATGTAGAGATTGGTATTTACTTTAAACTTGAAGTTACTAAAGGGACATGCAACAAGACCAGAAGTTTGTTGTTGAACCCAAGCTACTTTTACCAATAATTGTCTACACAGTCTCAGTCGATCTTTTCTCCTAATCATATAAATCAGTGTTTGGTTTTATTGTTTTTTTTTTTTTTTTCTATCAATCTTCACTTTCTACTATAACTGCTTCAGGCAGAGAGAGAAAATTAAATAAATTGAAAACAATTATGTTACCTCGCTGAATTCATTTAAATTCATTTTTTCTAAGAGTTTTTGAAAAAAAGTACTCAGGTCTGAGGTATTAAAGTCTCATTATATAAAGAATTTAGTGGATTTCTGATGTGGGCCTAAATGAATGTCATAAATATAGCTGTTGATGTTTTAATCTTATAAAATAACCATATTACTATTTCTAAAGTTGAAAACATTATGCTTTTAAATAATTTGACCAAAGAAGCATGTAAATCTAAACAGTATTATCTTGTGTGGGGTTATGAACTGATGTCACTAGTCCATGTCTATCAGTTTCTGGTCTAGATTTCTCTTTGGTCAGCCAAATGAATCTTTTTTTCAGATTTAGAAATTTTAATTCTCTTCTCTCAGCATTACAAAAAAAATTAGACCAAAAATTAGTAAAGCTATAAAACATTTTTTCTTTGAAAACATCATTTTATTTATTTATTTACTTATCTATTTTTATTAAAATTGTTGGGGTAACATTGGTTAATAAAATCAATTAGGTATCAAGTGTACAATTCAATAATATGTCATATGTATGTATATCACATTGCATGTTCACCACCCAAAGTTAAATTTCCTTCTGCAACCAAATATTTGACCCCCTTTACCTCTGTCTACTTGTCCCCTCCCCGCCTTCCCTCTGGTAACCACTGATCCACTGTCCATGAATCTCTTATTGTTTGTCATATTTGTTTGTTACTTTCAGTTTTATATGCCCCATGAGTGAAATCATACGGTTCTCAACTTTTTCTGTCTGACCTACTTCGCTTAGCATGATAATCTCAAGATCTATCCATGTTGTTGCAAATAGCAGTATTTCATCTTATGGCTGAGTAATATTTCGTTGTATATATGTACTACATTTTCTTTATCCAATCTGTCAATGGATACTTGGATTGTTTTCATGTCTTGGCCACTGTGAACAATGCTGCTGTGAACATTGGGGTGCATAAATGTGGATAAAAGTGGATGAATGTTTTCACATTTTTTGGGTAAATTCCCAGAAGAGGGATTGCTGGGTCATGTGGTAATTCTATTCTTAGCTTTTTGAGTAACCTCCATATTGTTTTCCGTAGTGGCTGTACCAATTTACATTCCCACCAGCAGTGTATGAGGGCCTAATTTCCCAAATATGTAAAGAACTCATACAACTCAACAATTAAAAAAAAAAATTCCAATTAAAAAATGGGCAGAGGACCTGAGCAGACACTTCTCCCAAGAAGATATACAGATGACCAGCAGACATGAAAAGATGCTCAACTTCACTAGCTATCAGGGAAATGCAAATCCAAACCACAATGAGATACCACCTCACACCTGTTAAAATGGCTGTCTTCAACAGGACAAATAATAACAAGTATTGGAGAGGTTGTGGGGAAAAAAGGAACCCTCATATAATGCTGGTAATTTTTTTTTTTTTTTTTTAGTTAGGAAGTATATCTAGGAATCTTTTTAAGAATTGTGATATAGAGAAGTAAACAATTATTTTGTCTCTGGGGGTTATTTTTTTTGTGTGTGTGTATGTGTAATAAAAAATCTTTTTTTCTCTAATATATACATAAGCTTGTCATTAAAGTTCAAGCAATGCATATGTCTATATACTACATAGACATATACATATATACATTAAAATATGCATATCATTCGTTCCACATACTACTCCCACACAAGTACTGTTAATATGGTATAGTCTATCTGGAGGACTTAAAGATAGTTCATGAGAGAAGGATAAATGTATGAGTGAAAGGATAAAAAGAATTGGTGAGGCGAAAATATGCCCTTAATATTGTATCATCATCACATCTATGTATTTGTTCATTTCACATTTAAGAATATTATTTAGTAATATGATGTTGTGGTACTACTGATGGAAGAACAATGAGAACCTAAGGTTTTTGTGGTTTTTTTTTTGCAGATAAATAGCTGATCAAAATGAAATGAGATCATGTAGAATTGTATTGGGAAAATTCATCTCATTATATTTCTTGAGAGCTGTAAAGCTATGACTGACCATTTTGTTTTTTTTCTCAGATATTGAAATAGGCAATTAGTTGCTCGTATTTACATTGTATAATTCCATGAGTTTTTTCCATTGTAGTTGGCATGCAGTAATATATTCATTTCAGTTGTACAGCATAGTGATTTGAGATCTGTATAACTCACAAAGTGATCACCCCACTAAATCTAGTACTCCTCTTCCCGCTTACATGTTTATTACAACATTATTAACTATTTTCCTATACTACACATTATATCTCCATGTCCACTTTGTAACTATCAATTTGTACTTCTTAATCCCTTTGCCCTTTTTCATTATCCCCCCCAAACCCTCTTCCATCTAGCAGTCCTCAAAATATTCTATCTATGAGCTTATTTCCTTTTTTGTTGTTTATATTTGTTCTTTAGATTCCACATGTATGTGAAATCATGCGATATTTGTCTTTATCTGACTTATTTCATTCGGCAAAATGCCCTCTAGGGCCATCAAAGCAATATCTTTTTCCATACCCTTCCTTTTAGTCTGTGTGTATCTTTTAATCTGAAATGACTCTCTTGTAGGCAGCATATGTAGGGGTCTTATTTTCTTATCTATTCAGCCACTCTACCTTTTGGTTGGAGCACTTAATTCTTTTCCATTTGAGGTACTTGTTGATAGAGATGTAGTTATTATCATTCTTTATTGATGTTTTTGGTACATGTTTTTTTCTTAAAGAAGTCCCCCAACATTTCTGTAATACTGACTTGGCGGTGAACTCCTTTAACGTTTTCTTGCCTGGGAAGCTCTTTATCTGTCTTTCGACTCTGAATGATAGCTTTGCTAGATAAAGTAATTTGTAGATCCTGGGTTTTCATCATGTTGAATATTTTGTGCCAAGTCCTTCTGTCCTCCATAGTTTCTTTTGAGAATTCAGCTGCTAGTCTTATGGATGCTCCGTTATAGTTAATTCACTGCTTTTCTCTTGTGGCTTTTAAGATTCTTTCTTTGTATTTAACCTTTGGCATTTTAATTATGATGTGTCTTGGTGTGGGCCTTTGGGCTCATCTTTTTGGGGACTCTGAGCTTTCTGGGGTTGCATGTCTATTTATTTCCCCAAGTGAGGGAAGTTTTCCATCATTATTTCTTCAAATAACTCTTCAACTTCTTGTTTTCCTTCAAGTACCCCTATGACACAGATATTTTTACATTTAATTTTGTCCCATAGGCGCCTTAAATTTTATTATAATCTTGGCTTCTTTTTTCTTGCCATTCTGATTGGGTGTCCTTGGCTTCCCCATCCTCTGTATCAGTAGTTCGAGCCTCTTCTTTATCCATTGTTTATTCCCTCTAATATCCTTTTCATCTCAGATAATGTATTCTTCATTTCTGACTGATTCCCTTTTATAATTTACATTTCCATTTTTATGTTTTTTTTTTTTATCTCTTTGTTAAATTTCTCATTGAATTCATCTATACTTCCCATAGTTCATTGAGCATCTTTATAACCAGTGTTTTGAACTCTGCATCTGGTAGATTGCTTGACTCTATTTTTCCTGGAGCTCTGTTCTTTTCTCTCATATGGTTTCTGCTTCTTTGTCTTCCCATTTTGGCTGCCTTTCTGTGTCTGTTTCTATTTACTAAGCAAAACTCCTAAGTCTCCCAGTGTTATTAGCGTGGCTTTGTGTAGTAGGTGTCCAGTGGCACAGTCCCGAGAGGGGTTCAGCTGCAGGCCAAGTTTAGTCCCAGCCTGTTCCCCTTTGGGGTCACCTGTTAAGATTCAGCAAGCAATCCGCAGATGCTGTGCTTATAGTTTCCTCAAAAGGCCATGCCAGAAACCAAGGCCAGCTGCCAAGAGTGTGGGTTTTGGAGCTGCTCAGCAAGGAGCACTGGACTTGCAGAGGACACAACTGAATATGGCTTGGGTAAGGCCATGGGTTGAGGGAGGTGGAGTTTCAGGGAATCTTCTAGGTGGAGCAACCTCTGTTACTCAGTTTTTTGACATCTCATCTATGGCGGTGCTGAGAACGTACACTGGGAGGTGGGGAGAACTCAACAGAGAGATAGTGGATACCACAGGCACCTCTGCTAAGTAGAAAGCCTCACCTCCAGCCCTCACTCCGATATCTCAGACTACCTCCATAAGTCCCTGGTACCCCCCGTGGAGCCGACCCAGCGCTGGTGCTCAGAGCGAGCAAGTCTGTCTCCGTGAAAGTCCAGTTGCTAACAGGGCCCCTTTAAGGGGCATCTTCAGCCGCCAGCTGCAACTGCAGCAGCTTCTGTCCCACTCAGCCACAAGGTACTGGGCAGCCTCATATATTCACCCCCTCCTACCTTTTACCATTGCAGATTGATTATTTCTCTCCCTAGTTGTGGTGCTTCTGTTTCTCTAGATCCCCGGCGACTTTGCTTGCTGTTAGCTCCGTGTTTTTGTTACAACTTTGATTTGGTTGCAAGAGGGATAAACAAAGCCTCCATCATCTACGCCATTTTTTCCCAGAATCCCCTGGCTGATTGATCATCATTTCTCATGGTGCTTTCTGGGCTCACTTTCATCACCATTGACTTGACATTATTTTGAAAAATCCATTTTTCTTTACCATGTTATTGTTCATTATGTTTTGTCACTGAGATGGGAGACACTAAAATTTGTCAAGAATTTTGACTTCTCAAGAAATATATAGATTATAAATAGAAACCAGTAGTAAAACCCAAATGAGATAATGGGCTTTGCTTGTCCCTGAGTATTAAGAGGTGAACAACAAAATAGACCATGAATCCTGCCTTCATGATGACCCTGGACCCTAGGGGTTATTGGCATTAAACATACATAAATTATAAATTATGCTTCTGAAGGAAAAAAGGGCAGTGCTATAAGAGAGTAACCAGGGCATGATTTAGATTTGGTGGTAGGAGGCTGGCATGAATGGGAATGGTTACAATAACCTCTTACTGACTTATAACCATGGATGTGAGACTATGAAGATAGAATTTTGAGAGCTAGCATCATTTTCCTTTTATAGAAGGAGTTACTTGGTTTCTTATTCTAGTTTTGTGTGTCCGTGTGTGTATGTGTGGCTTATTAAAGTTCTTTGCATCTGCAGTATTCTGTCATATCAATTTTATGACATTTTTCTGCCCCCAAAATTAACTCTGCATATGAAAATTTTAGGTCTGATGCCTTGCTTCTGTAATGAAAGGACACAGATACTCTGTGTAGATGTTCAATGATTATTTGCTTCTGAAAAAAGAAACCAGTATTGATTCAACAGCTACTCCTACTGTGAAGTTCTTTTTAGTAGCTTTTAGTTTGTGAAAATTGAGGTCTGCTTATGTTTTAAGGCAAAAATAAAATGGCATGACTCTTTCTCTTATACTGAAATACTCGCACATATGTGACTAAGGTAGCTCAAAGATAAGTATTTGAAAGGTTTTAGATTCAAGACTACCATAAAGGGATAGGGAAATAAAAGAAAATGTAATCTCACTTAGAAATTTTTAATTTTTAACTTCTATTATTTAAATAAAAGAAAACAGTGTTCATCTGTAAGGGTGAGAAAAATGTATATAAAGTATCAAAAAATCAAGTGTTTCCCTCATTTTCTCCTTTCCGTATCCTCCCATATTAAAGACAGATTTCATGATGTCTGTGGCACTAATTTACGCGTGAAAGTAATTTTCATTTGTTTAACCTATTCTAGTATCTAAGAATAGGTTTTTAATAGCTGTATTTAATAGCTGTATGCTATTAAAGACAGCGTGATATGATAATAATGCTATCATTTACTGAATATTTGCTTGGTACTGTATTAGATTCTTTACAAATATTAACTTATTACAATTCTCTAAAAAAAGTGTAATTTCCCTCCTTTTGCAGGTGAGGAAACAAACTTAGAGAATTGAAATAACTTGTCAAGCGTCACATGTCTATTAAGGAGAAGAACCAAGATTTTAAACTCAAGTCTATTTGATTGCAAAGCCTGTGCTCTTTCACTAAGACAGGCTGTAGGGTTGGAAAACAAATACTAGGCTTGATGATCAAGAGACTGGATTCAAGTTGTGACTCTGTCAGTCATTAGTTATGTGACTTGTGTTGTTTTCCTCAACTGTAAAGTGGGTCTAGTGCACAACCTTCCTTGAAGAATCACTGCAAGGGCCCAGTGGGGTACCTGTAAAAAGACGAGGTACTGCTGGCAAGGTCTGACAATAAAATGTAGCAGGTTCACTAAAAGGCTTTTACTTTGGGATCATCAGAAATATGTTCATCCTTTCTTTTGGGGGGCAGTCGGAAAAAAAGTCCTTGGAAACAACTTGAATTTTTATGGTTTTGAAATAGAAATATCATTTTATCTTTAGGTTACTGAAATCTGTATGAAAGGCACTTCATTTGCAAATGACAATTCTTGCATAAGGAGAACTTTTTTTCCCATAGAGCTCAAACAGAGGCTAGATTGATTGAGATAGCTCTTTGCAGAAATCATGATACATCAGCTTCTCTATAGATATTACTAACTTTGACTTGTTTTATTCAGTGGGTTTGAATTAAGATAGCTCGCATGCAACATAGAAAACTACATACAAAGATAATTGAATGTACATACACATTTTTTCACTACATCTTCCCTTTACCCTCCTCCCCTTGACCAACTTCTTTACCATTCACTCTCCTTTGAAAAGAAAATAAAGAGAAATCTTTTTCTCTTATATTTTTCTTTCTCCTTGTTTTGGTTTTGTTTTTACTTTGAAATGGCAACTGTCTGTACCAGCCTCTTGGGGGTTTGAAGAATATCAATCAGCTTCATAGCTGGAAGCAGAGTGATCTTTAAAGCAATAAACTTTAAAGCTTTTTCCTGTCACTCTAGTTTCCTTTTATTTCCATTAATGAAAATGGAGTTTCATTTGCCTTTCCATGACAAAGGAAGGGTTAAATTTTAGGAACTGAGACTACTCTGAAGTAGAGGAATGAGAAAAAGGGAGAGAGAATCAGCAGCCCTCGATCCTTTGATCTGTCACTTCTGTCCTTCCCTCAGCTGTCTCCATTCTTGTATCTCTCTCTCTCTCTTCTTCCTTCTCAGAGTTGTCAGTGAACCTAGCTATATCTGGCTGGCCCTTGACTTTAGTAATTGCCAGTGAAAGGGCACTAGAGACATCTTGGGCATGTTCTCTCTTGTCCATACTTTGAAGGGGAAGGAGGCGAAGCTACTATGTGCTGGGCACTGCTTTAAGTGCTTTCATTCCTATTTTACAGATAAAGGAACAGGCTTTAAAGAGTGGCCATTGTAAGTAAGGTTATTGGCTGAAGTCATACAGCTAGTAAGAGGCACAGCTGAGATTTGTACCCAGGTCCATCTGATCCTAAAGCCTTGATTAATAGCAATGCATCATTCTCCTTAAGTTGCTCCTCATCTAGTCAGAGGAAACATTCCTGCAGTCTGATTACAAGACAATATGACAGCTCTTATTGAAAACATGTGCAGAGCTTTGGAAGCAGAAATCAGTTCTGCTTATATATTGGAGAGCTGAAGACCTCATAAAGATGATTCTGGCTTGACTAGTTCCATCATTAGTATTGTGATGGAATAGCATTAATAAAAGCAGAGAGACGTACAGGCATTTGGCTCACTCAGGCAATATTGAGTGGCTGATGCATTTGATGTATGGCAGAGAAGGCTGATGTCCAGAGATAAGGCTGGAGCATTAAATTGGAACTAAGTTTTGAAGGGTCTTGTAGTGATGCTGAGGATTTTGGACTTGACTCTAGAGGCATTAGTGAGTTATTAAACATCTTTAAGCCAGGGAATGGCATAATGTGATCTGTTGAGACCTGATCACAGTGACAGTAATGTGGAGGTTGGGTTGGAAGGGGGAGAAACTAGAAGCAGGAAAGGCTTTGAGGAGGCTAATGAATAAATGGGATAAGAGATAGGGCCTGAAATAAGGCAGCAGTGGGTAAGGATGGCAAAGATAGAAAGGGTTTGAGAAATTATCTAGACTTGACACGTGAGGAAAGAATGGTGAGTGAGTTCAAGCATTTTTAGCATAGACAGCTGTAAGAATGGTGTTGGTATTTATTGAAATGGGGGAAAATCAAGAGGAGAACCAAGCTGGGGGTGGGGGACAGATAATAAATTTGTCTTTTGGACATATAGAGATTAAAGTTAATCTGGGATATTTAGTGAAGGGAGATGTCAAATAAGCTGATGACTCGTGATTTGTATTTTCAGCCCAGAAATAGCTATGAGTCTGCAGCTCACCAGAGGGGCCCAGTGTGGAGATACCAATTTGTAAGTCATTAGCACAGTAATAATAATTGAGTCGGTTGGAATAGATGAGATAACGAGGAAAAGAATTTAGGGCAACCTTCAGTATATTTACCTATTCATCTATCTAGCTTAGTTGTCTAAAAATGGATTTCAGTGGGTGGACTAGTGTGGAATGACTAATAACTCTAAAAACAGAAGGTCTCTCTCTCTAGTACTAAGGATTGGGAACACAGCTTGGTGGGTACTTCATTCTGGCAAACTGATCTGATTGCCAGAGCAATTTCCTATAGCCTCATGGCATTCTTAAAACCAAGTAAGGCTTTGGGTTTCCTCTGTAACAATGGAATTGCACGTGCATACTCTACCAAAGAGGCTCACCTTGATCTTGGAACGAGGGGAAAGGAACTCAACTTTCTTGTGTTTCAGGTATGTGGAGCTTTTAGTAAATGAGAATTTGTAAAAGGAGTAAGTTCAATATATTTTCTAGCCTGTTCTATTATTTGTCAACCAAGAAGATAGAAAAATGTCATAATTCTTTGTAGTATTCCAACCAAACTTAATTGGAATAATCCTTCTTAATGTGCATGGTATATTGATTGTATTCAATACTAGCTGGGAAACGGATATTAGTAGACATGTCACACTATTATTTTACTACTCCTATCATATAAAGAAAGATATTTGTGCACATAAAATAGGAGATATGCAATAAAATTGGGTGCATTTTAGGTCCTAGAAATGAATAGTCCCTTTAGCTCTGCCATTAGAGTAATTGTAGTTATGAAGTTATGATCTCATTTTCATTATCCAGATGAATTGGAGAAGCAAAACAAAAATTAGAGTTCATTGCCTTTACTAAATCAGATTCCAGGATTCATATTATATGCTTATGTTTATAATTTTAAATATTCCAATCTTGTAGATTATAGGAGACGGTGTTATAAAGGGAAAGAGAATAGGCTTTGGGCCTGATAGGCCCTGGGCTTAAATCCAGGCTTTGCCATATCCTAGCTGAGTAAGTTAAACAAGATACTCAATTTCACAGTGGTTCCCCACCCCCCCAATTTTAAAATGGAGATAATTATAGCACTAATCTCTCAGGATTCTTCTGAAGATTAAGTGAGATAATGAGTGGAAAATGACAAGCTCAACAGACATAATATCCTCTTTTTCTCTTTACCCTTAAAATGAATTAAGCCAGTGTTTCTTAGAATATATTCTATTGAATTCTAATCCATCCAAATGCTTTTTTCAAAAAAAGTATGCTCATTGTTCAACGCAATTTGTTCCCTCTTGGAGAGAATGGACGTTAACATATTTAATGATTCTGAGAGACTCTGCTATATGCTATAAATCATTTTTGGATGGCGATTTAACTTTTTAAACCTAGCATTTTCAAGTTTATTTTGTCATTGTACCTTTTTTTTCCCTTGAAACGTCTATTAATAGTCCATGCTATTGATGGGATACAGTTTGGAAAAGGTGAGTCTAGTAATCAGGTCTGGGTACTATTCAATATCTAACTGTTTGGCTTCATTGAACCACAGCTACCATTATAATATGTGGACACTAAATGATGCTAGCCAACTTAGAAGTTTGAGGTTGCTTATGTTGTAGACAGGTTCAGGAGAACTGAGCTTCAATTAGTTCTGCCATTCTTCCATTGTTATGGAAGAATCCATGAAAAAATAGTTGTGAAAACAATTTTGAAAATTAAAAATCCTACCAGTGGAAGGTGGTATTACAACTATACTAGGAAAATTGTAGGACAGTGAATAATAGAATAGGGGAGTCTAGAGATTGAGCTATGCAGCTTTCCATTCCATTTTCCATTTCCATTGAACACACTTGGACCCCATCAGCTACCTGCCCCAAACGTTTTCAACTCTTGGACTTCTTAATAATTAAAATGATTCCCAGATGAAAGTGCCTGAATGTCAGTAGCTCTCTATCTTTTGTCAGTGTTCTTGTACTTGCTTACAGAACCCATTTCCCAGTACAGGATGTAGTTTAGCATCATGTAGCTATGGCTGTTGCTGAATATTAAATACTGAATTTTAATTATGTACAATGGAGAAGAAGATTGTTATGATTTAAGTAATAAGCTTTAATTAATAAGTTTAAAGCTCAGCCTTCTCATACAGTTCAACTTTATTTTAGGTCCACCAGTAACGTATTTTCTATTAGAAGACATTAAGCAAAGTAGTACTGCTTTAGCATTAAACACTATATAAATGATGAGAAGTCTCATTACTGTTTTAACACTATTTTTTCTGTATTTTATTGGCTGGTTTAATGGAGACAGTTGTGTAACTCATTTCCTTTGTCTGGAAAAACTTAGTACTCTGATTAAGCTTTGTGAAACTTTAGGAAGATTAAAACCTTGTTTTCTATAGTTTTAAGGTAAACATTTCATACAGTGAAGAGTATTATGATTATTAGGCTTTTCTACCTTTGAAAATAAAAGTACCCATTTGTGATTTTTACTATTTTAGCTGAAAATTTTAGATCACTTTCCAATCATGAAACTTTAGAGGGCTTTAGACATTATTTTTATGGTATGTTTAAATACTGTGAATACTCATTTTCTAGTTCCACAAAGAGCTAGTTTTATGGAAGTCTTTTTTATCATATAAAATAGTGTTTCTGGCGATAGAGATAAATGTCATCCTTCATCATAAACTGCTTTTTCCTTTACTTGATGTACAGAGGCAGTTGTGACACAAAATTGGCAGAAAATGTTCTATTTCTGTTTTTTCTCATTTTTTTTTTCCTCAGTCAGGAAGTTCTTTATCCTTAAAATAAATTATATCTGTGAGATTTTAAAACAAATTCAGTAACCTAACCTTTTTATTCCCTACAGAAACATTTTAAAGACAGTGGAAATAGTATTTTGTAAATTGAATTTGAATGTCAGTTCTGAAGCTACATCTGTAAAGATAAAATTTAAGAAAATATTTAGTGGTCTTTAAGTTTTACTATTTCTATTGCTATGTCTGTTATTAGAATGTTATTGATTTTGTACAATATAAAAATATTTCAATATATTTTTTTCTTTTTTGTCATATTGATTCTGATACCTAAAGTCTTTGGCTTTCTCTTTAAAGGATATTACAAACCATATTTAGAACCCTACGAATACCAAAATAAATTTAGTCAAAACATATGTTGGTTTTATAGTGAGTTTATTAATAATTATGTTACTGTCTTTTGTCACAAAGACCACAGTAATGAAAACCATGTTTCATCTTTTACATACACAATTGAATGAGATCACCAGATGTTGATGTTAGCAGCGCATCAACAGGAAAGTTTGAAAATGGGAGCTGCATGGAAAAATACTAGAACCAATTAGCTCTGTCAAAGACCATATGACCAAGTATAGGGGAGAAAAATAGATTTTGACTACAAATTGACCTCAGGTCATTTAATAATGGAAAAAAAAACAGCAAAATGAGCCTTCTTAGAGTGTTTTTAGACATTTGATAATAGCAGAGAATACCTTGGAAATTGGCATATCATGGACAGTGTTTGAAAATGTGTTAGATTATTTTTGGGTTTCTAACATTTTATTAATGTTAATTTTCAGACAAATATTGGGAAAATTTTACTGTGAGCACCTTTATGTATCTACTGCCTAGATTCTGCCATTAACATTTTGCTGTATTTGCTTTATTACATAACTTTCAATGTATTCATTTTTCTGTCCATCTTTTCATCTTATTGTTTAATGTATTCAAAATAAATGTGTACCTTTAGTCTAGAATGCTTCAGCATGCATATCGTTAAATAGAGTTCAGTATTTATTTTTTTACGAGATAATATTACATCCAGTGAAATGCACAGATTTTGTGTACTCTTTAATAAGTTTTAGCAAATGCATACACTTGTGTAGCTGAGAACTTTATCAAGATAGAGAACATTGTCATCACTCCAGAAAGTTCCCTCATGCCCCTTCAAAGTCAAGTTCTGCCTTTACTCCTGCCCTCAAAGGCAGCCACCCTTGGGATACTTTTCACCATAGATTAATTAATTTTGTTTGTTCTAGAACTTTATGTAAATGGAATCATGCAGAATACACTCTGTGGGCAAAACATAATGCTTCTTTCACTTAGCATAATGTTTTTGAGATTCATCTATGTCGTTGCATGTATCAGTAGTTTTTTCCTTTTCATTGGGGAATAGTATCCATTCTGTGGATATACCACAGCTTATTTATCCATTCTCCTATTGATACATACTCAAATTGTTACCAGTTTGGACCTATTAATGAATAAAGATGCTTAAAAAAACTTTTACAAGCCTTTTGTGAACATTTGCTTTTCTTGTGTGTAAATACGTAGGAATGGAAAACTGAGTCATAGGATATGTATATGTTTAGTTTTGAAAGAAACTGCCCAACATTTTCCCAAACTGTACCATTTTACGCTCTCACCAAAATTTAGGAGCATTATGGCCATCTACACCAACACCTGGTATTGTCATTCTTTTTAATTTTAACTATTCTAGTGGATATGTAGCTGTATCTCATTATGCTCATTTTTAATGCTTATTTTAATATGTACTTACCTAATAACTAATGATGTTGAGCACTTTTTCATGTGTTCATTAATCAGATGTCTTCCTTTGTGAAATCTGTTTAAATCCTTTGTCCATTTTAAAAATTTGAATATTTATCTCATTAAGTTGAAAGAGTTCTTTATATATCCTGGATACTAGACCTTTGTCACATATGTTTTGCGACTATTTTAGTGTGTGCCTAACTCATTCATTTTTTATATGGTGTATTTTGTGGAGATGTTTTTCATTTTGATGAATTTCTAATTTATCAATAGTTTTTATTTCTGTGTACTATCTGAGAAACCTTTATCTACCCCAAATGTCAGATTCCTGATGTCTAGTTATTACTTATAAATTGGTGTATCCATTAAAATATTTTACTTAGATCTTGATGTTTTCACCCAGTAGTCAGAACTTCTCTCACTTATGACCTTATGGTGGCTAAAAGAAATCTAAAAATCTCAAAAAAATATATAGACAGTGGTTTCAGGGTATTTTTTTTTTTCCAACACTCAGGCTATTTTCTAGTTTGAATTTCATTGAGTGTTATTTAGAAAATGTGATGGGATGGCAGAGGTGTATTATTCTCAGGCAAGAGAGAAGAGGATATAAATTACTATGGGAAAACCACTAATTCTAACATTTTTTCTTTTTTTCCTCCCGCTTCTCTATACTACTGGCTATTGCCCACTATTCTTCCATTGTTCTCTCTCATCCAAGGGATTACACCTCCTAGGCCTCCTGACCAACATATTAACAAGGGGTGGCCATCTAGAATTGTTAGAATAGCTGAAATTCTATCTAAATATCAAAGCCCACTTGAGATTTTGGACCATGTATGAATTTTGCATTATCCCTTAGAGAACCACCAGATTATAAGCAGTAATCTAATATTAATAGATCTACTTTCACAGGTGGTCATTTTAACCTTTTTTTTTTTCCATTAGAGTATATTTATGATAATTGGTAAAATATTTGAGCCTAAAAGCTGACTATATTCTTCAGGTCCACGTCATCAGTTGAGGAGAAATGTATCAGAATTTCGAGAGGATATCCAGTAGCATTATGTTGAGTAATTCTGGATATCATATTAAAGATTTTATTTAGTTTTTGTTTAATTAAAAAAGCTTTTGGAGACCAGGCAAAATGGCATAGATGATAGAAGCTTCATTCGTCGCCTCTTGCTACCACATCAAAGTTGTGACAGAAACATGGAGCAAAACAGCAAGCAGAATCACCTGGGGTTTAGATGAACAGAAGCCCTACAACTAGAGAGAGAAATAATTAATCACCCTGCAATGATTGAAGGTAGGAGGGGGTGAACACAAGGCTTAGCGACTGAATGGGACAGAGGCTACGGCAGCTGCGAACATTCCTACTTAAGGGGCCTTGTAAGTGGCCGGACTTTCACGGGGACAGACTTGCTTGCTCTGGGCACCAGGGACTTACAGCAGTACGCTGAGTTGTCGGAGCAAGGGCCGGAGGCGAGGCTTTCTTTCGGGTAGAAGTGCTGGCGGTATCCACTGTTCCTCGGTGAGCTCTCCCCCTCCCCGCCCATGTGCAGATACAGCGCCACCATAGCTGAGACATCATCAAACTGGATAATGGGTCACTCCGACCTGAATTTTCCCTGAAACTCTGCCTTCCTCATCTCTCAGCCTTACCCAAGCCACATGCAGGTATATCCTCAGCAAGTTCTATGCCACTTGCTGAGCAGCTCCAAAACCCACACTGGTGGCAACTGCCTCAGTTTCTGGCATGGCCTCTTGAGACAACTATAAGCACAGCATCTGTGGATTGCTTGCTGAATCTTAACAAGTGGCCCTGGAGGGGCACAGGCTGGAACTAAACTTGGCCTACAGCTGAACCCCTCTCAGGACTGTGCCACTGGACACCTACTACACAAAGCTCCATTAAGAAGACCGGGAGACTTAGGAACTTTGCCTTAGTACATAGAAACAGACACAGAAAGGCAGCCAAAATGGGAAGGCAAAGAAGTAGAAACCATATGAGAGAACAGAACAGAGCTCCAGGAAAAATGGAGTCAAGCAATCTAACAGATTCAGAGTTCAAAACACTGGTTATAAAGATGCTCAATGAAATCAAAGGAAGTGTAGATGAACTCAGAACTAACAGATAAAAAAACATAAAAATGGAAATGGAAATCATAAAAGGGAACTAGTGAGAAATGAAAACATCTGAGATGAGTATATTAGAGGGCATTAATTGAGTGGATGAAGAAAAGGATCAAATCACCAATATAGATGGGGGTGGGGGGAGCCGAGGACACCCAATCAGAATGGCAAGAAGTAACCAAGATTATAATAATTTAAGGAACTTACAAGACAAAATTAAGAGCAACAACATCCGTGTCATAGGGGTACCTGAAGAGGGAGAACAAGAAGTGGTAAATATATTTGAAGAAGTAATGACGGAAAACTTCCCTAACCTAGTGAAGGGAATAGACATACAACCTCAGGAAGCTCAGTGCGTCCCTAAAAGGATGAACCCAAAGAGGCCCACACCAAGAGACATCATAACTAAAATGCTAAAGGATAAATACAAAGAATCTTGAAGGCAGCAAGAGAAAAGCAGTTACCTACAAGGGAGCACCCATGAGACTGGCAGCTGATTTCTCAAAAGAAACTATGCAGGACTGAAGGGACTGGCACAAAATATTCAACATGATGAAAACCCAGGATCTACAACCAAAAACACATTCCGCAAAGCTATCGTTTAGAGTCGAAGGACAAATAAAGAGCTTCCCAGATTTAAAAACAAACAAACAAACAAACAAAAAAAAACTAAAGGAATTCATCAACACCAAGCCAATATTACAGGAATTGTTGGAGGGTCTTTGAGAAGAAGTCTTCTATCAAAAACAGGAATAAAGAATGGTAATAACTACATATCTATCAACAAGTACCTCAAATGGAAAAGAATTAAGTGCTCCAATCAAAAGATAGAGTGGATGAATGGATAAGAAAATAAGACCCCTGCCTACAAGAGTCTCACTTTAGATTAAAAGACACACAGATTAAAAGTAAAGGGGTGGCAAAAGATATTGCCTTAATGGACCTAGTGGGTATTGTGCTGAATAAAATCAGTCAGATAAAGACAAATACCTCATGATTTCACTTACATGTGGAATCTAAAGAACAAAATAACAACAACAAAAATGAAACAGATGGGAGGGGATGTTAGTGGGGACAGTGAAAAAGAGCAAAGAGATTAAGAAGTACAAATGGAGAGTTACAAAGTGGACATGGAAATACAAAGTGTAGCATAAGGAAAATAGTCAACAATATTGTAAAATATATGTAACGGGGAAGAGAGGTACTAGATTTAGTGGGTTGACCACTTTGTGAATTATATAGATTTCTAGTCACTATACTGTACAACTGAAACTAATAAGTATGCCAACTATAATTTAAAAAAAAGAAAAAGTTACTGAATTGTACAATGTCAATATGGGCAACTAATTGTTGTATTTCAATAAAGCTGTGGGGAAAATGAATTTTTGTAGATTTTTATTTTATTAGAGAAAGATACAGAGAAGCAAAAATGAAAACGAAAATAAAACCAAGAATCTTGCTCACCCCAGAATCAGAATGAATGCTGTTGTAGGTGGGATTGAGTGTACTTTGTGGTTCTTTATACACAGAATCAATAAATGTGAAGAGTTTTGCAAGGATTGGGAAGCCCAATATGTAGTGCAGAATTAGAGAGTTCTGGTTGCCAAAATCTCCTACTTAAGAATGTTAATCAGAAGTCCAGTGTCTACAAGTTTCTGATCCTAGTTAGGAGACCTCTGGGTTCTGTAAAACAGAGCAATCTTCACAGGACTGTGAAATGAAGAGTAATTTGTTCACCCAGTTATCAGTGGGGATGTTGTTCTCTTTATACTTACCACAAAGTTTTGATTTGAAAAACTATGTCCCAGTATCTACATTGATTTTTAGCCCTGAAGGCTAAGAATAGCATAGGGCCTACCACTAGATTTAGAGTGGCCAGTTATGAGTGTGTGTGTGTGTACATATACACATACTTTTTTTTTTTTTCCTGCTGTGGGAGATGGGTTTGGTGGTAGTGGTGGCAGTGGATATTTAAATGCTTATAGAAAACTGAGCAGTTTTTCCAGTGGCTTTCTTTGAGATCTACCAAGTATTCACAGTCATTTTTGTTAACCCAGGAGTAAGATTTTTTCATGTCATCTGCTCAGTGCCCATATCCAACTGTTAATAATCCAGAGAGATTTAATTCTTTATACAATGAAAAGTTACCTTTAGCTACTGAGAGGTCCACTTCTATTTATTTCAGTTTACTATTTTCTCTAGTCTCAACATACCAATTATGTGTGCTTTTGAACTCAAGTAGCAATATTGAAAATGAAATGAGTTGAAAGATCAGGGTAGTTTGTTGATGAAGATTGGTGACTAGATTTTTATACCCTTTTCTTTACTCTTATTTTTTATTGTTACAGGAGAAACTACTATGGAGGAAACTGGGCCAGTTTTAGCTTTTCGGGACTACTGTCCTGGCTAAAGGAATACCAGGTAAAGTTCTTATGTGACTTTTTAATTTGCAAAGTTGTATTTTGTGTCACATAATAATCTTGCATTGAAGAAAACCCTAAGCTTCATCTGTAATATAGGATTGATATCTTATTTATTTATTTGTTTAACAAAAATTATGCAGTCACCATTTCAGCTAATATTTTTCCAATGCCTTCAAAATATAGATGACTTTTTAAATATAGACATATTAATTGAAGAATAAATTATATATACTTGATACCATTTTGTAATTATTCTGTATGCCCAAATAAAAGGCAAGATTTTTCCCCAAAATAATCTGTCAGAAAATATATTTCATTTCTTATAAAATCTCCCATATTGCTAGTTGCTCTTTTAGTTAGTGTATTTTGGGGGCGGGGGGGAACACTATTTAGGGACGATATATTCATTTGAAATGATCTGTCATTCGTGATTTTGCATAATTATAGAGGACACTTGACAGAATCAGTAAAAAGAAAAAAGAAAGAAATTAAATATAAGTTTAGTAATTTTTTTCTATAGGTAAGATCTTACTACTACAACTGTTGTATATCGTTGTAAAGAAGTTTTTAGAGCTCATTTAAAGAATAGTATAGGGAGTTGGTTATGTCACGGAGTGTACCAGTTTTTATGGGACAGATTTTTTTTTAAAAACTTCTAATTTTATATAAATGGTACATGTAGCTTGAAATGAAATTCCTACTGAAAGAATCATACCATGTAACAAGGGAATCAGAAACTGCTATATCTCAAAAGAGTTTAGAAAGGAGGATAATATACTCTAGAAAATTATATTCAGTTAGCTAAAATAATAAAACTAAGATTTATTAAGCACTTACCAGTTGCTAAGCACCACACTAAACATACTGATTAATGGTGTACATGACTCAAAAATTGCTGTTAGTGATGACAAAGACATCGATGTTGAAGATGCATTGAAGATTTACTTTGAATAATATTGTAGCACAGAAATGAGAGTGTGGAGAAACAAACAATATTTGAAAATAGCATTTCATGTAATAATTCAAGCTATGTATAAATCAAGGAATTAAATGCCATAAGTAGACATTTAAATGTTTTATCTATATGCCTTAAATATTCATATATTTATGTTGATCAAAAACCTGTTTTTGAACCTTATCTTTGGGAAGTATTTATAGAGTCACCTGATATTAAGGCATATTTAGTACTTCCATGAGAAAATTTAGTCAAGATTCTCAGAACAACAACAAAAATACCCTAGTTGTCTGAATGGAAAACTTTTGGTGAGTGAAGGGATTTTTAAAAAATAAATTTTGGTGATGTGTTAGATTTATTAATATGAAAATAAAAATATTTTTGTAGACATTTATTTTAGTGCTTGTTTTACTTCAGCATCTTGACTCTGTCACCATATCCTTTTCCTCTTCACTCTCTGTCACTGGTCCACAGTTCTTTTTTCAGACCAGTAACTATATGCATTCAAAAGTTTTGTACTTCACCTCCTCTTTTACTTATGTTGGGATGTTTGGTACTATCTAATAATTACACTTGATAATAAGAGATGTCTGCCACTACTTTTCTTCAGTTTATAACAAATTCAGGACAGCAAAACTTTTAAAAGTGATTATTGCCCTACTTTATGAAATCTGTAAGTTTAGAAATTTTCTGAGGTAAATTTATTTAAAACAAAGGAAATTATAGTTATATTTCACTACTAGTTCTGTAGGTATGTATAACACATTAAATTTTTTTCTCTGCGAGATAGGTGTCAAATAGATTAAAAATTGAAACAGGTTAAAAATCGATCCTTGACATTTGGAAAAGGTGTATCTTGACATCTTCAGAAAGCTCCTGTATTTAAATTTTGTTGTATCATATAATTTTCTCCATAAAATCTAAATAGGAATTATTGAAGAATTTAAAGGATCACTTTTGCTACTTAGAGTTTAGATATTTTATTATGCTTTCTTGTTTTTATTATCTTTCTGAATATAAAATATCCAGAGGTCGATTATTGTAAAGTCCTTAGTCATAGTGGGCTGAGTACTTTTCAAAATACTTTTACATTTGATATGGCTAGTGATCGACCTTAAAAGATCTGAAATTAAGTAGAACGAAGTAATTTTGAGCCTGCTGTTTTGACAACAAAATGTAAAGACTTTATTATTAACAAGTAATATATAGAACAGGTATACTGATTCTCAGGAGATGGAGGGTTAGTTGTCCTGGTTTTTAAGCAATGTCAAAACGGCCATGTCCAAATGACTACATCAAAATATCACAGATCCTGATAGAAATCTGTCAACCAGAGCTAGCTTTTGATAGGGTAGGATATTTTGATAGTACATAAAAATATACATTGTTTTCCTCTTCCTTCCTTTGAAGTTGGCACACTATACTGGAGTTGCTTCACGGACTCTGAAGTGATATCCTTCTTTGAGTTTTGATGGGCTGAAAGGAAAAGGGTGAATTTATTAGAAAGGTATAAGTTTTCTCGAAAAAATAGATTGCACAATTAACATTTCTCTTCTCTGTTTTGTTTAGGAAAACGGTGATATCGTGAATGAAAGCCCAGCATGGCAAGAACAAATTCTTGAAAATGAAGAAGCCATTGCTCTTAGCAGGAAGGACAAAACTATTCAACATGTGGAAGTGTTTTGTTATGCCAGGTATGAAAAATATTTATTTAGGATAAACTAAGTTAATGACTTCTTATTCATACTTCTTCAGAAGAGAATAAGAATTAGGATTTATATGGCATTGGTGGCTACACTTCTAATTGATATACTAGTTTCCCTTTTAAAAAAAGTAACTTTCAATTTTCTCTATTTAGGTAATAATAAAATAATAATATCTTACATTAAAGACTTATATTTTACCAAGCTCTTTTAAATTCAGTCTTATTTTGATCCTTACTACAGTCCTATGCTAGGGTAGAACAGATATTTGCATTCTTTTTTAACAGAATCTTCAGTAGAACTCAAAAAATTAACTTGCTAAAGGTCACATTATTTGATAAATTTCAAGGCCACACCTAAGCTAGATAGTGGTGGAGCCCAAGATTAAAACTCAGGGTTTTTTAATCATAGTCCAGTGTCTTTCTTTAACTCTTCTTAGGTAATATTCAAAGTAGCAAAATGGAAAATACCACTGTTCTTAGATAATCATGGTAGCATAATGGAAAATTATAATTTTGAATTAAAAAATCAAATCGAGCAGTCATAACATTTGTGGACATACATTTTTGTAAATCAAGAGAGAACAGTGGGAAGTAAGACTATTTTAAGTGTCTCCTGACTGAAAGAATTCATTGTTTTAAAACTTTGAAATTATTTTTTCAAATGACGTAATCAGTAGACAGTGGAAACAATCACACAGTTCAGTGAATCATTCAAATAATTATAGAGATGAGTTTAGAACATCAGACTGTCAGACTTTAATAGTAATTAAAACTTAAAATCCAAGACACTAGAGATTCTTCAGGATATGCTCTGTGATTTTACATATATCCTTATGGCACAGTGATAAGTGTGACCTGAGCCTACAAAAAGTTTGGGAACCTGTGAATTATTTCTTAACTTATGTTCATATCTTTCAAGTAACTGGCATTTTCTCCCATAAATACACAGTTAATTTTCTATGATTTTCTGCAAAAGGATAGCCTTTGAAATGTCAGATATAGATTATAATTTACGTAATGCTAAATGACATTCTGTTTGAACAGGTAGACTTCTCTGATATTGTTTAGAGCTAGTGTAGACAGATTTCTAACATAAGGTGATCGCAACTGAAAAATCATATGCTTTAGTCAAACCAAGAATAAATATTTGGTAACTTCCATGTGTCCATGAATACTACTTGACTAGAATATAGTGGCAGTCACACCGTGGCCCTTTAAGAGGTACTTTTTGATGTTTCAAGGCCTTTGAGTTCTCTACTTTTTATGATAATTGGAGTTTATAGTTTCTAATAACTCAAACTGACACACTTTGAATGCAGAGGAAATGATCTCATTTGCAGTTTCTGATCTCTTCAGTTTCATTTTTCGAACTTCTCAAAGTGATAAAAGATTGGTAGTGGAAGGTTCGTTTTAAACCAAAGAAGTAGAACTCTGCTATATGTTCCTCTCATTGCCCATTAGAACATGGAACAAGAGGTGAACTGAAATAATGTCTTTATGTTTTCATTTACTTAGAATAGGTAGCTGGTTATTCACGTCATAGAAGGCAGGAAGAGCCCTGAGAGCATCCAGTGGAGGAATGTAAAGAAAGTCCACTTGTCTACAACAAGTAAAAAGTGCTACAAATATGGGTAAAAAGGAATAATAGTACCTCACTTAGCCCCAGCCAGACTGTGTCATCCTTAACCTTTTGGATCATGGCACAAAGTTGGAATTATGTGGAAGGCACTAGGGCTGAAATAGCTGTCACAAGGATTAACTTAATATGAGAGAACATCACTCAGGACCCACTGACTTAAATCAAAAGCCTTGTTTAATACATATTTCTGACAACCTTATTTTCTGTTCTTTTTGGGTTTTTTTGTTTTTTTTTTTTTTTAATTTTATACTGTAGTAGTTTAAAGCCGCAAATTGGAAAGGGATCTGCTTAGAGGCAAACACTGAGAACCACATTGAGAACCGCACCAAGACCTGGGTTATAGTCCTGCCTTTACTATTTGACTTGCTGTGTGGTACTGAGCAAGAGATGTTTCCTCTCTGGTCTCTGTTAACATTAGGGGTTTAGATTAGTTGATCTCAGAAGTCCCTTGGGCTGCTGCTGCTATTTTAGATGCCAGTTAAGAGATTGACAGGAGAGAAATTGACAATATTAGCAAGCTGAGAGCAGTCTTTTGGCCATTTAGTGTAGGTGAATGGCTTTTATACCAGAGGATCTCTCAAGGACATCATTGTATTATAGCACGGTATAACAATTGATAGTCATAATTACGTCCTGGTATCTGCAGGCAAAAGTTATGTTCTGTATTCTCTACTTGAAAAGGTAGGGGAATTTGAAATATATTTTTATTTTTTAGTTCCTTATTGTAAATAATGAAAAATATGATACAGGTTCCTTAATTATTTTTGTTGCTACAGTTGCTTTTTTACATGTTATTGATGTTAATGTTACATTTTGTGGAGACTGGTGTGTGTGTGTGAGTGTGTGTTTAGTTCTATACAATTTTAACACGTATGGGTTCATGTATCCATTACCGCAGTCAATTTACAGAATAAAACAGTTCCATCACCACAAGGATCCCTCCTGTTGCCATTTTGTAACCACTCCTCACCTCCTTCCTACCTTCCCTCTAATCCCTTACTCTTGGCAACCACTGATCTGCTTTCCAGCTCTATAATTTTGCCATTTTGAAGATGTTATGTAATTGGAACTGTACAACATTTAACCTTTTGCCATTGACTTTGTTTTCACTCAGCATATTTACCTAGAGATTAATCCAGGTTGTTGCATGCTTCAACAGTTTGTCCCTTTTTTATTGCTGAGTAGTATTCCATGGTCTGGATTGTACCGCAGTTTGTTTAATCATTCACCCATTGAAGAACATCTGGGCTGTTTTCAGTTTTGTCTGTTATAAATAAAGCTGCTGTACACAGTCGTTGATAGGACTTTGTTTGAACATAAATTTTTATTTCTCTGGGAAAAACACCCAAGTATACAATTGCTGTGTCATATGGTAGTTGCAAGTTTAATATTAAAAGAAAATGACACACTTTTCCTGAGGAGCTGTACCATTTTCCATTCTCCACAGAAACATTTGAGTGATTCAGTTTATCCACATCTTCATCAGCATTTGATGTCACTTTTTTTATTTCAGCCATTTTGATAAGTGTGTAGTGATCTCAGTTTCATTTGCAATTCCCTGATGGCTGATTTTGAACATCTTTTTATGAGCTTATTGGCCACCCATATATCCTTTTGGTGAAATGTCTGTTCATGTATTTTGCTCATCTTTTAATTAGATTGATTTTTTTTCCTGTGGAGTTTGAGAGTTCTTTATATATTCTAAAAATGTGTCCTTTGTCAGATATGTGGTTTGCAAATATTTCCCCCTCAAAGGTAGCTTGTCTTTCATCCTCTTTAAACAGGATATTTTGCAGAGAAGACATTTTAAATATTGATGAGGTCCAGTTTATCAATTTTTTCTTTGCAAATTATGCTTTTGGTATCAAATCTAAGAACACTTTACCTAGCTGCAGGTCCAGAAGATTTTCTCCCTTAAAAAAAAATAAATTATAGTTTTATGTTTTACATTTAAGTCCATGATCCACTTTAAATTAATTTTTGTGTAAGATGTGAGGTTTAGGTTAATGTTTATTTTTATTTTTTTAACCTGAGGACAGCCAATTGCTTCAGCACCATTTATTAAAAAGGCTATTCTACATTGAATTGTTTTTGCATCTTTGTCAAAAATCAGTTGGCTGCACTTCGATGGTTCTATTTCTAGATTCTCTGTTTCATTGCATTGATCTATATAGGTGCTCCTCAACTTATGATGGGGTTACATCACGATAAATGCATCATAAGTTGAAAATATTCTAAGTTGAAAATGCATTTAATATACTTAACCTACTGCGCATCATAGCCTCCCTTAAATGTGCTCAGGACACAATATCCAAAGATTGCTGGCAACACATTATACTGTAGATTAGAGGTCCCCAACCCCCGGGCCACGGACTGGTATCAGGCCATGGCCTGTTAGGACCCAGGCCACACAGCCATTGGTGAGCAGCTGACGAGAGAGTGAAGCTTCATCTGTATTTGCAGCCACTCCCCAGCGCTAGCATCACTACCTCAGCTCTACCTCAGATGATGCAGCAGTAGATTCCCATAGGAGCACTGGTCCCTGGTGCCAAAAAGGTTGCAGGCCTTGACGTAGAGTATTGGTTGTCTGCCCCTGTGACTGAGGAGCTGATTGGAGGCTGACTGGGAGCTTCAGCTCACTGCTGCTGCCCAGCATCTTGAAAGAGTATCATATTGCATATTGCTAGCTTGGGAAAAGATCAAAATTCAAAATTAGAAATATGGTTTCTACTAAATGCTTACTTATTGCTTTCACACCATTGTAACATTGAAAAAATCATAAGTCGAATCATCATAAGTCAGAGACCATCTGTATTTCTTTTCTCACATCAATACTACACTGTCATGATTATTGCAGCTATACAGTAGGACTTAATATCAGGTAGAATGATTCCTCCAAATGTATACTTCTTTGTCAAGATTGTTTTAGCTAATCTAGAATTTGTGCCTTTCCACATAAATGTTTTAATAAGCTTGTCTATATCTAAAAAGTGTTGCTGGAATTTTGATAGAATTGCATTAAAGCTATAGATCACCTTGGAGAGAACTAACATCTTTATTTTTTTGATTCTTTCAATCCATCAACTAGATATATCTCTTCATTATATGGAAGGTCATCTTTGATGGTTTTTTGTACAGAATTGTATAATTTTCATGTACATGTTTTATTTAATTGTATAGCTAAGTTTAATTTTATTTGGAACAGTTGCAGTTGTAAGCGGTATTGTCTCTTTATTTTTCTTTATTTTATTATTTTTTTTTTATGGTGACATTGGTTAACAAAATCCAATAAGTTTCAGCTGTACATTTTAACACTAAGGCATATATATATTTACACTGTATGTTCACCTCTCATAGTTAGATTTCTTTCTATTACCACATATTTGACCCCCCCTTACACCATCTATCTCCCCCCATCTCCCCTTCTCCCTCTCCTCTGGTAACCACTAGTCTATTGTCCATGTCCATGAGTCTCTGTTTGTTTGTTCTGTTCATTTGTTGCTTTTAGGTTTATATCCCACGTATAAATAATATCATGATTTTCAACTTTTTCTGTCTGGCTTATTTTGCTTACTTTGATTATCGCTAAGTCCATCCATGTTGTCGCAAATGGCAGTATTTCATCTCTTCTTATGGCTAATATTCCATTGTATATATGTACCGCAGCTTCTTTAGCCAATCATCTGTCATAGGACACTACAGTTGCATCCATGTCTTGGCCATTCTGAATAATGCTGCTAGGAACATCGATGTGCAACTATCTATTTAGATATGGGTTTTCAAGTCTTTTAGGTAAATACCAAATAGAGGGATTGGTGGATCATATGGTTGATCAATTCTTAGTTTTTTGAGGAACTCCATACTGTTTTCCATACTGGCTGTACGAATTTGCAGTCCCACCAGCAGTGTATGAGGATTCTTTTTTCTCCACATCATCTCCAACATTTGTTATTACTTCTCTTGTTGATTATAGGTATTCTAAGAGGTGTGAGATGGTATCTCATTGTGGTTTTGATTTGCACATCCCTAATAGATAGTACTGTTAAGCATATTTTCATATACTTATTGGCCATTTGTTAGTCCTCTAGAGAGAAGTGTCTGCTCAGGTCTTCTGCCATTTTTTTGATTGGATAGTTTGTTTTTTTGTTATTATTGAGTTGTATGAGATCTTTGTATATTTTGGATATTAGGCCCTTATCGGAGGCATTGCTTGCAAATATATTTTCCCATTTGGATGGTTGTGTCTTTACCTTGTTAATGGTTTCTTTTGTTGTGCAGGAGCTTTTTAGTTAGATGTAGTCCCATTCATTTATTTTTGCTTTTACTTCCCTTGCTTTGAAGTCAAATTCATAAATTCCTCTTTAAATCCAAGGTCCTTGAGTTTCGTTCCTATGATTTCTACACTGCATTTTATTTTTTCGGGTCTTAGATTCAGGTCCTTAATCCATTTTGAGTTAATTTTGGTGTGTGGTGATAGACAACAGTCTAGTTTCATTCTTTTGCAGGTGGCTTTCCAATTTTCCCAGCACCATTTATTGAAGAGGCTTTTCTTTCTTCACTGTATGTTTTTGGCTTTTTTTGTCAAAATTATTTGTCCATATAAATATGGGTTTACTACTGGACTCTTGATTCTGTTCCACTGATCCGTGTGTCTGTTTTTCTGCCAATACCATGCTGTTTTGGTTATTGTTGCTTTGTAGTATAATTTGAAGTTGGGCAGAGTGATGCTTCCAGCCTCATTTTTTTTTCTCAGGATGGCTTTGGCAATTCAGGGTATTTTGTGCTTCCATACAAATCTGATGTTTTTCGTTCTATTTCGTTAAAAAATGCCGATGGGATTTTGTTGAGGAATGCATTAAATTTGTATAATGCTTTAGGTAAGAAGGTCATTTTAACTACGTTGATTCTTCCAATGCAAGAACATGGAACATGTTTCCATTTCTTTGTATATTCTCCAATTTCTTTTAATAGGGTCTTACAGTTTTCATTATATAGGTCCTTCACATGTTTCATTAGATTTAGTCTTAGGCATTTTATTCTTTTTGTTGCAGTTGCAAAAGGAATTATTTTTTCCACTTCTTTATCTGACACTTCATTATTATAGTGTAGGAGCACTATGGATTTTTAAACATTGACTTTGTGTCCAGAAACTTTACTGTATATGTTTTCCTTTTTTTTTTTTAGTAGTGTTCTTGTGGAATCTTTAGGGTTTTCTATATAGAGAATTATGTCATCCTCAAATAGTGACAGTCTGACTTCTTTGTTTTGTATTTGGATGCCTTTACATACCTCTCTTTCGTGACTGTGCTCGCTAGGACGTCCAATGTTATATTGAATAACAGTGGCGATATTGGACAGCCTTGTCTTGTTTCTGATCTTAGAGGGAAGGAGTTTAGTTTTTCACCATTAAGTATAATGTTGGCTGAGGGTTTGTCATACATGGCCTTTATTATGTTAAGGTATTTTTCTTCTATACTGATTTTTGTTAAGTGTTTCGATCATAAATGGATGCTGTATCCTGTCAGAGGCTTTTTCTGCATCTGTTGATATGACCATATGATTCTTATTTTTTTAAGTTTTTTATGTGGCGTATCACATTAATTGATTTGCATA
>NW_011888844.1:3507913-3533309 GCF_000151845.1 Pteropus vampyrus | reverse complement strand
TGCTGACTTTAGGCTTCATTTGTTCTTCCTTTTCTACATTTTTTAGATGAAGTGTTAGGTTGTTTATCTGTGCTCATTATTGGTTTTTTGAGGTAGGCCTTTCCTCTTAGAGCACTTTTGCCATGTCTCAAAAGATATGATATATTGTACTATCATTATCATTCGTTTATGTATCTCTTGATTTCACTCTTTATTTCATCTCTGACCCAGTTATTCTTCAGTAGTATATGGTTTTATCTCCATGTATTTTATGGTTCTTCCCGCTTTCTTTTTACAGTTGACCTCTAGTTTCAAAGCATTATGATCAGAGAATATGGTTGGTATGATTTCATCCCTCTTATATTTATCGAAGCTATCTCTGTGTCCCAGTATGTGGTCAATCCTTGAGAATGTTGCGTGTGCACTAGAGAAGAATGTATAAGCAGCTGTTTTGGGATGAAAAGCTCTGTAAATGTCAATTATGTCCAGTTGGTCTAATGTGTCATTTAAGGATGTTATTTCCTTATTGATTTTCTGTTTGGATGATCTGTCTATATCCGACAGTGGGTATTTAGATCCCCTGCTACGATAGTGATTTGGTCTGTTTCTCCCTTAAGTTCTGTTAGTAATAGCTTTATATATTTCAGGGCTCCCTGATTGGGAACATAGATATTAATAAGTGTTATGTCTTCTTGGTGCATGATTCCCTTTATCATTATGAAATGTCCCTCAATATCTTTCTCTCCCTTTTTCATTTTGAAGTCTATTTCGTCTGATATTAGTACTGCTACACCCACTTTTCTCTGAATGCCATTTGCTTGAAATATCATTTTCCACCCTTTCACTTTGAGTCTGTATTTGTTTTTGCAGTTGAGATGTGTCTCCTGTGGGCAGCATATATTTTGTTTTGTTTTTTTTTTTTAATTTTATTTTAAGTAGTTTCAAGTATACAGTACATTGGTTAGACATTTATATAGTTATAAAATCCTCCCAATTGCTCCCTCCCTCCCCTGACCTTCCACCTATTCAACGTATTAATGGTAACTGCATTCCTTATGCCATGCTCCTCATCTACGTGACCATTCATCAGCTACTAATTTGTACTTCTTTAACCCTTCACCGCATTCTCCCATTCCCCAAATCCCTCACCACTCTGTATGTCACCAATTTGTGGGTCTCTTTTTGATTAGTTTGTTCTTTTTATTTCTTAGTTTCCACATATAAGTCAAATCATATAGTGTTAATCTTTGTCTGATTTAAATACCTTCTAGGTCCATCACAGCAATATTTTTTTCCATCCCCTTTCTTTTAGTCTGCATGTGTCTTTTAATCTGAACTGAGTGTCTCATAGGCACATGTAGGGGTCTTATTTTTCTTATCCATTTAGCCACTCTGTCGTTTGGTTGGGGAACTTAATTCTTATGCACTTGAGGTACTTTTTGATATTAATGTAGTTACTACCCTTTATTCCTGTTTTGGGTACATAGTTTTTTTTTTTGTTTTTTGTTTTTCTCTTAAAGAAGTCCCTCCAACATTTCCTGTAATACTGGCTTGGTGGTGATAAATTCCTTTAGTTTATTTTTGTCTGGGAAGCTCTTTATCTGTCCTTCAACTATAATCGATAGCTTTGCTGGAAAAAGTATCCTTGGTTGTAAATCCTTGGTATTCATTACGTCAAATATTTTGTGCTGAGCCCCTCTGTCCTGCATAGTTTCTTTTGAAAAACCAGCTGCCAGTCTTACGAGTGTTCCCTTGTAGATAGCAGTCTGCCTTTCTCTTGCTGCTTTTAAGATTCTTTCTTTACATTTAACCTTCGGCATTTAAATTATGATGTGTCTTGGTATGGGTATCTTTGGATCCTTGTTTTTTGAGATTCCATGAGCTTCCCTGGGTTTTATGTCACTTTCCTTCACCAGGTTAGGGAAATTTTTTATCATTATTTCTTCAAACAGCTGTTCAAAATCTGTTTTTCTTCAGGTACGCCGATCAGACAGATATTTTGACCCTTAATAGTGTCTCATATGCTTCTTTAAATTATTTTTTTCAGTCTTGACAGCTTATATCTTGCCATTCTTATTGAGTCTTTGGCTTTACCATTCTCTAGATTTGACATTTGATCCTTTTCTTAATTCACTTTGTTTATTCCTTTGTTTATTCTATTTAATATACTTATCATCTCAGGTAATATGTCTTTCATTTTAGACTGGTTCCCTTTTATAATTTCCATTTCCATTTTTATGTTTTTTTCCTCTTTGTTGAAGTTCTCACTGAATTTATATACACTTCCAAAAAGATCATTGAGCATCTTTATAACCAGTGTTTTGAACTCTGCATCTGTTAGATTACTTGACTCCATTATATCTGGATCTCTGCGCTGTTCTCTCACATGGTTTCTGCTTCTTTTTCTTCCCATTTTGCCTGCCTTTCTTTGTCTGTTTTTATGTAGTAAGCAAAGCTCATAAATCTCCTGGTCTTATTAGTGTGAATTTGTGAAGTAGGTGTCCAGTGGCACTGTCCTGAGAGGGCTTCAGCTGCAGGCCAATCTTAGCCCAAACCTCTACCCCTCCGGGGCTATCTGTTAAGATTCAGCAAACAATCCATAGATGCTGTGCTTATAGTTGCCTCAAAAGGCCACACCAGAAACCGAAGCCAGCTGCCTCCAGTGTCAGTCTAGAAGTGGCTCATTAAGGAGCACCTGACTCTCTGAGGATACACCTAGATATGGCTTGAGTGGGCCGCTAGTTGGAGGAGGCGGAGTTTCAGGGAATCCTCTGGGCTGAGTGACCTTTGTTACCCAGCTTGATGACGTCTCCACTATGGCATTGCTGAGTCCTTGTAATGGGAGTGAGGAGGGCTCAACAGGGAACGATAGATACCACTGGCACTCCTATACAGAGAGAGTCTTGCCTTGGTCCTCACTCCGACAATGTCTGCCTGTAAGTCCCTGGTGCCCCCTGTGCGCAGCCGAATTGGCACTGGTGCTCAGAGCAAGCAGGTCAGTCACTGGGAAAATCCACTCCCGGACGCGGCCCCTTTAAGAGGAGTCTGCTGCTGCTTTAAAAGGAGACTTTTGTGGGTTTTCCCTCTGGTCCTTCTTGTTTTATGTTATATATTTCAGTTATAAATCTTTGATGTGTGGTTACCATTACGAATATGTAAAGGAGATATATATATATGTATATATATGTATGTATAGATGCATGCATATATGTATGCACATATACATATATGCATGTATGTATAGATGCATACGTGTATCTATACATACATACACATACATGCATACATACACACACACACATACAGTCGTCCATTTTCTCCTATGCATGCCTTATCTCCATTCCCTTTGTGAATTTGGATCTTTGAAGTCTACCCTTTTCAGTCATCGTTGTCTCAATTTGTCCGTGTGTATTCTGAACGTTCATTACTATTTTGCTATAGCAAATTTCTTATTGTTTAAGCTTATAATGCCGTGTTCTTAGTGAGGTTTGTACTCTTCTGTTTCTATTTGCCTGCTAGTCGCCTTATTCCTAATTATGTATTTTTATTTTTTTGTCATTTTGTTTTAGGTGAACTGACCCCTTTCAGTATTTCCTGTAGTGCAGGTCTCATAGTAGAGAATTCTCTCAATTTTTGTATGTCTGGAAAGGTCATTCTCCCTTATATCTAAAAGAGAGCTTAGTGGGATACATTATTCTTGGCTGGTAGTTCCTTTCATTTATTAGTTTGAATATTTGATCTCACTTCTTTCTGGCTTGTAAGGTTTGTGCTGAGAAGTCCGAAGATAATCTAATGGGTTTTTCTTTATAGGTTACCCTATTTTTTTCCCCTGGCTACCCTGAGAATTCTTTCTTTGTCATTAATTTTTGATAATTTTAATACAATGTGTATTCAAGAAGGACTTTTTGGGTTGAGATAATTGGGTGTTCTGTTGACTTCTTGAATTCCAAGTTCCAGCTCATTCCTTAAATTTTTGAAATTCTTTCAACTATTTATCTGAAAATGCTTTCTAATCCCTGCTCCTTTTCCTCCCCTTTGAGCATGCCCACTACTCTTATGTTTCCTCTCCTGATGGTATCAACTACTTCTTGTATTTCTCTTACATTATTTTTCATTCTTCGGTTTCTCTCTTCCTCCTTCTGATTTATTTCTAGATTTCTGTCTTCGATATCACTGATCTTTTCCTCCTTTTGGTCGACTCTATTTCCCAAGCTTTCTATTTCATTTTTCAGCTCCTGCAGTGTGTCCTTTAACTCCAGAAGTTCTATTCTGCTCTTTTTGAGGGTTTCAATCTACTTCCTATAGAACTTATTCTGCTCATCTAGTCATCTTTTCTATTCCTGAAATTGTTGATATGATTCATTTCGGATCTCATTGAGGTTTTTTTAGAAGTACCATCCTGAATTCTCTGTCATTTAAGTCGCATATTTCTATGTCTGTAAGCATATTTTCTGGAGATTTTTCTCTTTCTTTCTGAGCTGCCTTGTCATCTTGATTGTTCATGGTGTTTAATGGAGTATTTCTCCACCTGGGCATTAATTAGAAGTGTATTCTGCTTTCTTTCCAGAAAGAAGATTTAGTATATAAACATCTCGCTAGTCTGTTGCAAAGAAGGCGTTTTTCTTCTGGTTTCCAGTAGGCGGCATCAAAGTCTCTTGGGTTCCTGCTTTATATAAAGCCTTAATAATGCCTTTTTTTCCTCTTCTAGATATTTAATCACACTCGCTACCCTCAGTCTCAATCCCTGTTAGTGTTAGCGAGAGTTTTGGTAGCGTTTGCTTAGATTCCTCTGGGGTTCCACAGTCTTCGGTCTTGGAGAGTATGGGAGGAAGTGCCCTCTGGGTTGAAGGATGGAGGCTGAGGCTCAGCCTTGGTTTTGGAACCGCGGCCGGTAAAAATCAACCGTTGTTTCTCTGACATCCCTGCTTCTCTGCTCTCTTCCTTAATGCCTGGGCACTGTCGCCAGCCACGTGGAACCACATCTGTCCCGGGCAGGACTGTTCAGGGAACTCACAGCACCTTCTCTCCTCCCCCTAGCTCCTGCTGCTAGTTGCAGCTTCTTTGTTACTCCTAGTCTACCACCTGACTCCTGGGGTTCAGACCTGTGTAGTTCCCACGTTCAGATGTTCTGGTATGCAGTTTGGTGTATTTTGTTGAGTTTTAGATGCTCAGCTTATTGTTGTTTCAAGGGGAGAGATATGAAGACTTCTCTCACTCTGTCATGTTTCTGAGCATTCGGTATTGTCTTTTTGATTTTGTTTGTCACATGTTCGTAATTAGTATCTAGAAACCCAAATGATTTTTATATGTTTTTCTTGTATTCTGAAATCTTGCTGAATTCACTTATTCTGGGAATTGTTTTGTAGATTCTTTGGTAATTTTTCATTGACAGTCATGCCTTCAGTAAAGAGAAAGTGTTTTATGTCTTCGTTTCCATTGACTTTTATTTTTATAGTCTATTTTTTATTGAGTGTCTTGTGTTTTTCTCTCCATAGCCATATACCGCAAGTTAATTGTGTTTTCTGCTTACCCTTAGGCTCATTTAATGAGCATTTTTTCAGAGAGGATGTTATCATCACTTCCTGAGGACTTCGTAATTATACAATAAGACTAAGAAATCTTTAAGGATCTCTCACTTGCTAATTATCTTTTTCTTGCACACTCTTCTCTCATGTGTAAATCAAATCTATAGTCTGACCAAATGACAAATTACCAGAAGTCCTAAACTTTAATGGTTATTCATGCCAAGAGTGTACTTCTGTATTTGCATCAAGCAAGTAGATAGAAGTCAGATTTCAATACTTGGTACACTACATGTATAGAATGTTGTTTTAAATATTTTGATACATTTCCAAAATATGTAAAAATAACTTTGTAATGATGTGAATGCTGAAATATTGCGACTTTTCTTCCCATTTTAGACCAGATGAGTTAGCTTATTTTTAAAGTTGATATTTGTTAGGCCAAAATCTATGATTTGAATCTCACATATGCTACTTGATACTTCATCAAGGAAGAATAAAGTATATATCTTTTGGTCATAAACAATATTATATCTATAACCAGTAGCCTCTTAATTTTTAATCTTTGGTTATTAGGAGAACAGGGCAAGGATGAAAGCAGATTAGTGCAAACCCATCACCCTTGCTTGGAAAATACCTCAAAGTACCTAGTAGGTCAGTAACACCATACTCTAAACGTATAGGATAGTACAGAATTTTTTGATCGTTGTTGACTTGACTTAGTTTAAAAAATAATTCTGGTGTTCAACCTAAAGTTTTTAGGGATCTTGTGAACATTAAATTTAGTACTTCGGTTGTTACAAAATTAAGCTAAATACTAAAATAGAAACTGTAGTGATTAGGCTATTATCAGAGCTTAGTGCCGGTATCACAAACTCTCTAAAGAACCATCCAGATTATTTTGTTATATTGGAGCTTGTTATCTTGAATGCTGCTTGAAATAAGTGTTTTAATTTCCAGTCTGGTCCAGAAATATGTTTGCTGTATATAAACTGTTTTTCATCAAAACAAAGTTTCTAATTATATAATCGATTTATAGAAGTGAAAAAAGGACTAGCATTTATTGGGTATTCGTGGTAACTTCCATAACCTGATGCTCTACATATTTTATTTCATTCAGTTTCGTTAGTCTATACTGCAGCCATGTACATTAGCTGTAGGTATATTTTACTTATGAATAATCTTATGAATAGTCATAGGGAGCCAGAGGTAGAAATGCCAGGATTTCATTCCATGTCTATCTAACTCAAAAACTGGTGCTGTTTCCATTGTATCATATTGTATTTCAGGCAGCAGATAAATAATACATATGTGCACATAAAGGGAGCTATTCCACCAAATGAATAAAGTATTTCCTTTGTGAAGACTGGCACCTAAAAATGTATTTACTTCTTAATTTACTAGAATACTGTTAAGTATTGTAAAGTAGTCATAGCTCTAATGGGGAATTAAAGGTTTTAACTCTCAGGGTTAGGAAGATAAAGAATGTATCCAGTATCCTTTAGTTGTCATGACTGTAGTCTATATGCCAAGAGATGTTTTTCTATTTTATATGGGGGGTAAAATCTGCTATTTCTAGTTTTAAATGGTCAACAGACTATGAAAAAGCACAATACATTATATTCACAGTTAAGTCACACAAACCCTAACGATTGTTAGGGAAAAAATATTGCCTGTTAATTGCATAATGCCATGTAGTTTCTTTAGTGTAATGAAATTTTATCTTTCTAAAATATTGACAAGAACATGCCTTTTCTGCCTTATTTTTTCTGCATAATATTGAACATTGTTTTCCCTTTTCTGGCATGATAATGTTAAATCAGGATGAAGACTTGCTTCTTAGATGTGCAGTTGAACCAACTCTAGTGGATTGATACCAAAATAAACATGTTATTATAATAGTAATCTAAAATTCTACTGTAATTTTTACAATTTAGAGGAAGCTATTGTTCAGTACTGTGTGCAGATAAATTTGCATTAGGCTGCAAGTGACACAGTGCTCAAGTAAAAGTGGTTTAAACAAGTAGATGGATAGGCAGGTGGGAGGGTAGGCATGTAAGTAGGTCAGTCGGTTGATTGGTCAGTCAGTCATTGCAGAATTTGTTAACTGAGCGTCTTAATCACATCAGAGCCCTGGGGTAGCTGCTTTGCACTTATCTTAGTCCTCTTTTCAGAGTTATAAGATGGTTGTCATGATTCCCAACAGATTTTCACACAAAAATTTCTAAACATGAAAGGAAGTGGGAGAGTTTTTTCCTAATATGCTTGTGCTTTTCTTCATTATTATTATCCTAAAGAGTTTTCACTGTGAGGCCCCTGCAGACTCTCCCTTGTTTCATTGGCCAAAACTAGATAACCTACTCACTCCAAAAGCAATCACTAGCAAAGGTTAGTAAAATTACCATAATTGGTTTCGATCAGCCATTATCTATCCCCTAGTTCTAGGCACTTTCTGCCAAATATTGGAACAAAATTGCAGCTCTCGTTGCAGGGAAGAAGGTAATGGTTTTTGAATAGGCAACCAACAGTACCTGCTGTACACCACCTTATGAAATTTTGTTCTTGGAGGAAGGTACCAAGAAGTAGATATTTCAGCTATATTCTACAGTATGTGTTAGCATTTTAAGTTGGTAACAAATAGGGAAATATATCTGCCAATATATTATATTGGCAGCAATTCAAAATTGATTACAGTGGTTTTTTTTATATTATTATTTTCTGGAGAAACAACTTAGGGAGATGTGATTTTTGTAACTCTTACGAGTAACCATGATTAACGTTTATTTGTGGGAATAAATAGCTGGGTAGCAGTGTAACACACACTGTGCTAATCAGAAATGAATGTTCTTACAACAAAGTGCATACATCAGAGTAAAAGAATACAATTTCTGCAACTAGCTGTACTGGGGGAAAAGGTACAAGTGGCTAAAAAATAAATAGTGAAAACCTATGCTGAATAAATTAACCAGCTGTTTGGCAATTTTTTATTTGACTCATCTAAAGGGATGACTGTTATAAGGCATTAATAAAGCACATTCACTTCAGGGTGTTCTTTCGTTGCTACCATTAATTGATAAGTAGTACTAGACAATATCAGAGTTTATTTATAACCCCTAAATCCTCAGGGTTATATATAAATTTTGGCAATCAGTAAAAAAAATGCATTGTACAAAATGTATTCAGCAGTTGTCATTAGGTAAAATTATCTCAAAAATAGTTGTACTATATTGTAAATAGCCTTTGAAATTCAAATTAGCAGTGTAAGTGACATTAAATTTCATTTGTAAAATCTATTTTAATATTAAACGTTTTTATAAGAACTAATGATGCAGATTTTCCCCTTTCTGTGTTAAAATCATAGTAGCATTTTATGACTCAAAGCTTCCTTTGGCAGTTTATAATCTGGTGACATTCATTTTCAATTGACAAGTGTGTTTTTAGGCTTCTCAAATACTTTAATAAAGTTGAGTTGTTATTATATTCTGAAGTTTGCTTCAAAAAGTTGAATTATCTTTTCTAATGAAATTTTCTGTACCAAAATATAAAGTTTTAAATTTGAAGAAAGATAAGTCCTTTTTGATGTACAGGATTTTGCTTACTGAGGAATTACATGAAATTTTGGGAGTTTTCTGGTGTCTTTATAGCTTCTAGGTGGGTATTAAATTCAAAGTTGGCAGAACTCCAAAAGTATCTTGGTTGTTTTTAATGAAAAGTAAGGACACTACTGTGTTTTTAGTGCAGATGTTTTCCATAGTGATATTGAGAACAGTAAAACTTAATAGCTTATGGATGTCGAACAAATCCACAAAGAATAATTTCTTACACTTCAACCTTTATTTAAGTATTTTGACTTTTATCTTCCAGATTGCCCAGCTCTGGTTAGTGTGTTTCATCCACTCTACAACGCTCCCTTTCTCAGAGTGCAGTAGAGAGCCACTGGCTAGATCCTTTGCTGTGCTCAATTTTCATGGTGTCATCATGGTCTGTAATAATAGAAGTTGCCATATTCTGTCTTATCTGTAAAGTTCAATTAATTATCCTATTAGTTTAATCTTTAGGAGTGGAACTTTGCCTGAAAGTTGTCATAGAACCCTCATGGAACATACTTTGGTTTATTGGCTTTCAAAATAAATGAAAGTGAATCACTCTTCATTTTTCATGTCGCTAATAGCAATGGGGCTGTTGTGTGGTTATGTGGCCAAAGAGCTTTCAGCATGTGCTCTCAGAAAACCTAGGTACACGTGTTTTGAGTTGCCTGTTAATAGTGGGAAATTTAACATTATCCTATATTTGGTTAATATCTTATGTTTGAGTAACCGCTTAGAGTTTATAAAATACTTTTCATATATGTTAGCTCATTTATCTTACAACAGCCTCATGAAAAGTGAGGCAGATGGAATAATCTTCATTTTATAGATGGGGATCTGAGAGATTGTGACTTGCCTAATATCTGCTAAGTAATACATGTAGGACTAGAACTTTCCCTACAATAGTTTCCTAGATACGAAAAATATTGTTGTAACATTAATGATATCAAGTCTTTTTTTCATGCATTTTATTTCTTAACATTTAAAATAAGTTATTCTTTCATTGTATTTTTTTAATTACAGTATTCTGTTAATTTTAATAAGGCACTTTTTCCCACCGCACTTAGACTTTTGAATTTACAATTTATTGATTTGTTTCCTGGCCTAAACTTTTGTGTTTTTTACAAGTTTGTTTCATATTTAAAGGATCGGGGGGGGGGGAATATATGTATATATGTATGTATATATGTACACACACATACATACATACTTGCATGTACAAACCATTCATCAAGTTTTATTAGATAGCATGGTTATAGAGCAGTGCTGTAGGTGTTGTGAGGAGCTCACAAGAAGAAATGTTAGGGTTTCTCTCAAGACAAGTATTGTTTAGAAGATAAAGTATATATTGAACAATAAAATGACTATTAAAAAGGAACAAATAAATAAGTGTAAGGTAAACTTCATGTGTGCATTATAGGGGCATGGAGTAATAGAATGATGAGTGTGGTTGGGTCAGGGAAGACTTCTTGGATGTGAAATTTAAATTTTTTCTTAGAGTGGGTAGATCGTTAAAGTATGTCATTGTTTGGGTTTGGAGGAATTGTGTTATTATGGGGACTGGAAAGAATAACCCAGAAGAAACAAATGGTATGGGCTAAAATACAGAGATTAGAGTTGATAAATTAGGAGTTAGAGATGTCATGTTGGAAAGTTTGAGAGATGAAACCAGAAGATAGTAGATAAAGAAGGTGATTTGGTTTAGAGACAGGAAGAAGATTTTATGGGGTAAGGTTTAAATTCAATATGAATACAAGCTACTGTTAGTTCTTGAGCAATCAATTAGTGGATGTTTACTTTCCAAAGCCCATCATGTACAAAGCAGTTTTGTTGTTGAGCAGTGTTGAGCACTAGGGCAACTCAATGCAATAGGTTCTTTGGAGGATAAAACATCATGGAGAAATACATTTATATTGGCTGACTGAATGGGAGCCTGTTTTATCAATCAAGGCAATAATGTACTGAGAATGTTAACTCTAGGAGTAAGTTACAGCAATAAAGACTATGGAAAAATTCTGTAGATACCACATTATGATAAGGCAACCTAAACTTTCATGACACTTTTTTTCTAGCTCTATCACACCACCAATAATAATCTTTGATTACTACCGTTGCTGAATATTTACTGTGTGCCAGGCATAGTACCAGATTTTTTGCATATGTTACCTCATTTAATCTTAAAAACAGCCTTGTGAGGTAGGTGGTATTGGCCACCTGTGTTATAGAGGGATAATAGCCCTATGTTATAGGTGGATAATTTAGGTCAGAGAGGATAAATAAGTTCACAAAGTTATTTAATCGTAAGGTCACGGTTTGAACCTTGATTTTTTTTTATTCTGAAGGCTATGTTCATAAGTGCTGTGTTGTTTCATTTCTAAAATACAGTTACTCTATCTGTCTTAAATTCTCACGTGACATGGCATGCTGAACCTTGAAATCTTTGTGTATTTTTCAAACCTCAAGTATGTTTCATATTGTATTGAAACCTTAACAGATAAATGTTTAATGTGTGGGTCTCAGAACACAAAACATGCAGTGAACTTGATAAGATAAATGGGGTAAAGAAATAAAAATTGCTATTAAAAATTAAAATATGAAAATGCAGCCAAGCACAATTATTAAAAATGTGGCACTATTATTTTAATTTCTCATTAGTCGGGATTTGCATGAAGATGTTGAGGAGGCTGGTGCACTGCAGAAAAATCACGCTTCTGTGACATCTGCGAACTCCACAGAAGCTGCAGATTCTGCCTGCCTGCCTACAGAAAATGAGTCATTAAGCACTGTGAGCTGTGAAATGCCCATAGAACAAACTCCAAGCAGTGATCCAGAGAGTGCCCTAGAAGTAAATGATGTTGAAGAGACAGGGGAAAAAGAAAACCATTGTGATGATAAAACTTGTGTGCCATCAATTTCAGAAGAGAAATCAAGTGAAAATGTGCCTACAGCAGAAGACATCACAGAACAACCAAAGAAAAATAGGATTACTTACTCACAAATTATTAAAGAAGGCAGGAGATTTAATATTGATTTAGTATCAAAGGTAAGTACCGATTTTGCCCATCTTATAGAACAGTATCAATTTCCAGTTGATTGAAAATCGCATCTGGCCCCGTAAACCCAATTTTCATAATTTTATTCTCTGAAGTGTAGAACATTAGTGTTATAAAGAGATAGTAGACAGAAATTTTTAATTCAGTTAAAATGAATATAGTTTAAAAACACATTAAAAATACTCATTACTATATCTCAAGGATACTTTTGTACTGGAGCACGAAGTCTACCCTAATATTCTTCTGTTGCATGGACATTTTGATTTCTATCAAGAGAAAAATTCTAACGATCTTAATTACAGATCCATATTATTTATATCCAATCTAGTAAATGAACTTTTTTTAGCCTTTATATGTAGTAATATTTTAACATATTTGTGATAATGAACATTCTGAATAAACCAATGTATTTTTTTACAAGATAATAATAATTACCTTTATTATAAAATTTCAGACTTATTCTTACATCTAGAAACTCATTCTGTGATGACAATTTTTTTTTCTGGCTTTATTGATATGTAATAGACAGTTAGTTGCTCGCATTTACATTGTACAATTCAATGAGTTTTTTTTTTCCATTATAGTTGGCATACAATAATATATTAGTTTCGGTTGTACAGCATAGTAATTAGAGATCCATATAACTCACAAAGTAATCACTCCACTAAATCTAATACTCCTCTTCCTCCCTACATATTACAACATGTTAACTACTTTCATTATACTACACTTCATATCTCCATGTCTATTTTGTAACTATCCATTTGTACTTCTTACTTTGCCCTTTTTCCCTGTTCCCGCAAACCCTCTCCCATTTAGTAGCCCTCAAAATATTCTCTGTATCTATGATTTTGTTTCCTTTTTTGTTGTTGTTTGTTTTGTTCTTTAAATTCCACATGTACATAAAATCATGTTATATTTGTCTTTCTCTATCTGACTTCATTCAGCACAACACCCTCTAGGTCCATCAAGGCAATATCTTTTAAAATCACCTTCCTTTTAGTCTGTGTCTTTTAACCTGAAGTGAGTCTCTCGTAGGCAGCATATGCAGGGGTCTTGTTTTTCTTATCCATTCAGCCACTCTATCTTTTGGTTGAAGCACTTAATTCTTTTCCATTTAAGGTACTTGTTGATAGATATGTAGTTATTACCATTCTTTATTCATGTTTTTGATACAAGACTTTTCTTCTTAATGAAAACCTTCCAACATTTCCTGTAATACTGGCTCGGTGTTCATGAATTCCTTTAGTTTATTTATGTCTGGGAAGCTCTTTATCTGTCCTTCCACTCTAAATGATAGCTTTGCTGGATAAAGTATTCTTGGTTGTAGATCCTGGGTTTTCATCATGTTGAATATTTTGTGCTAAGCCTTTCTGACCTGCATAGTTTTTTTTTTTTTTGAGGAATCAACTGCCAGTCTTATGGGTGCTCCCTTGTAGGTAACTCACTGCTTTTCTCTTGCTGCTTTTAAGGTTCTCTCTTTGTATTTAACTTTTGGCATTTTAATTATAATGTGTCTTGGTGTGGGACTCTTTGGGTTCATCGTTTTTGGGACTCAGAGCTTCCTGGGGATGTATGTCTGTTTCCTTCACTAGGTTAGGGAAGTTTTCCATCATTATTTCTTCAAATAGCTCTTCAACTTCTCGTTTTCCTTCAGGTACCCCTATGACCCAGATGTTTTTACATTTAATTTTGTCCCTTAGGCTCTTTAAATTATTATTATAGTTTTTGCTTGTTTTTTTCTTGCCATTTTGAATGAGTGTCCTTGGCTTCCCTATCCTCTGTATTGATGGTTTGATCTTCTTCTTTATCCATTCTGTTGATTCCCTCTAATATAATCTTCATCTCAGATAATGTGTTCTTCATTTCTGATTGATTTCCTTTTATAATTTTCATTTCTATTTTTATGGTTTTATCTCTTTGTAAAAGTTCTCGCTCAGTTCATCAACACTTTCCCTAAGTTCATTGAGCGTCCTTATAACCAGTGTTTTGAACTCTGCATCTTTTAGATTACTTGACTCCATTGTTCATTTTGTTCTGTTCTCTCATATGGTTTATGCTTCTTTGTCTTCCCATTTTGGCTGCCTTTCTGTGTCAATTTTCTATATATTAAGCAAAACTCCTAAGTCTCCTGGTCTTATTAGTGTGGCTTTGTGTAGTAGGTGTCCAGTGGCACAGTCTTGAGGTGTTCAGCCGCAGGCCAAGTTTAACCCCAGCCTGTGCCCCTCTGGGGCCACTTTTTAAGATTCAGCAAGCAATGCACAGATGCTGTGTTTATAGTTGCCTCAAGAGGCCACGCCAGAAACTGAGGCAAGCTGCCACCGTTGTGGGTCTTGGGTTGGCTCAGTAAGGAGCCCTGGACTCTCAGAGGATACAAATGAATGTGGCTTGTGGAGCCGTGAGTTGGGGAGGTGGAGTTTCAGGGAATCTTCTGGGCGTAGCAACCTCTATTATCCAGTTTGATGACGTCTCACCTATGGCGGTGCTCTGTCTGCACACTGGGAATGGGGAGGACTGAACAGAGGAACAATGAATACCATCAGCACTTCTGCCAGGGAGAAAGCCTCGCCTTTGGCTCTCTCTCTGACAACTCAGTGTCCTCCTTTAAGTCCCTGGTGCCCCCCATGTGGCTGACCCAGCGCTAGTTCTCAGAGTGAGCAAATCTGTCTCTGCGAAAGTCCAGTTGTGGACATGGCCCCTTTAAGAGGCGTCTTCAGCTGCCAGCGCAGCAGCTTCTGTCCCACTCAGCCACAAGGTACCAGACAGCTTCGTGTCTTTGCCCCCTCTTACCTTCTACCACTGCAGATTGATTAATTATTTCTCTCCCTAGTTATAGTGCTTCTGTTCATCTACATCCCAGGTGACTTTACTTGCCGTTTGCTCTGTGTTTCTGTCCCATCTTTGATGTGGTCACAAGAGGGATGACAAAGCCTCTATCATCTATGCAATATTTAGGAGCCTCGAACCACTGAATTTTTGAAAATTATCTATTCAGATGTTAGGGCTTCAGAGGATAATTTAATAGTAGTGGTGGCAGGAAGCTGGGTAGAATGCTATTGCTTTTGGTTATGTTTCCATCTTTAGCTCTGACGATAGGTCAGTGTGACTTCAGAGGTCCCTATGTCTTAGGAGGGTATAGTGTTGCATTGGATTTATAGGAGGCAAAGCTAATGTAGTGCAAATGAATATGAAAGCAGTAAGAAAAAGGATAATGGCCTTAAAGAGTTGAGATATAGGGCTGGGTGAAAGTGTAAAGAAACAGAGACCAAGTCCCATAAGTTGAGGGCAAACAAATGAAAAATTGAAAAAAAAGTAGAAAAAGGTAATGAATATCGTAACATTAGACTGCTCTCAAAACTAGGCTTTTCAATTTAATGTGTTCTCTTCAAGTTCCAAGTTATAAAGAGAGGAACTAATTGCTTATTCCTCACATTTTGCTCATACAACTTCATATACTCATATTGCTGCTCTCTTTGAACTTGATGCCTGAAAATATGAATATTTTTTACTACCCATTGTTTCTTTCTCTCGCATAGTTCTCTGCAATTCTGTCCTCGTCTGAGTGGGCTAGTGCCCTGGTCCTACTTCATATTTCTGCATTATCTATTGCAATTTCTCCATCTTTTTTTCCATGTTACCTTGGCTGTTGATTTCTGGGTGGAAGTTTAATTATAGCTTATTGATAGTCTTCCTGTTTTCATGAGCAGGAAATAAGTTTAGAAATAAATCCCCAGATGTCAAGTAACAAATAGGTTTTGCTCTGAAAATTTCATTTTGAATTAATTACTTGGAATTTGGTCTGCCTAACAAATAAACAGTGATGTAAATTATAGTTAAGAATCAAGGCTAGTTCATAAAAGTCTCTGACCCAAAGGGTAACTGAAATACAGTATAAATCTTGTAAAGGAAAGTGGTAGAAGAAGAGGTTACTTTTTCAGTTTTTGAAATTAGTGTAAGAAACGTGTAAGAAAGTGAATGGTTGTAGAGGAGGAGATAGTCTACTTAGATGCCAAGACATTTGAGGAGATCTGAAGGAGATTTCCAGATTTTTTTTTTGCGAATTCAAATGGTTAGTAATAGTGGTTCTCTTAAGTTAAATTAAAAACAAACATGTCTAGAGGGGTCAAGGCATTTGCAGTTTCTTCTACATAGTTTTCAGAGATTCATACATTTAAGAAATAACCAATAATAATTTACTGTACTCATCCCACAAAAGCAGAAATAGCTAAAGAATGTATAAGCATAGCAATCCAAGGGGCTTATTATCATTTTTTTAGTGTTAGTCACTTAATGAACATTTATTGAATACGTACTCTTTGGAAAACATTGTATTCCATGATATTGGTGCAATATCCTTGGAAATTCCATCTGTTCTATTAATTGAAGTTATTACATCTAAGTTTAGGATGATTGTCAAATACCTATCACAAGCCTTACCTTTTTCCTAAAGTTCAGTTTGATATCTCCAAACTACTTGACATTTCTTTGTGCATTCTATCTCAAAGTCATCATGTACTGTGGTGCTTTATAGTTTACAAAACATATCCATGTATACTGCCTTTAAAAAGATAATCTTATAGCTCAGAGTAGGTTAGTTAAATAAAATACTTTATAGCATTATGTTGCTTAGCCTAATAGAGAAAATAATCAAAGATGAAGTTTTTATAATTAAAACTCATTTCTAAGATAGTCTATACCCTTAGTAAGTATGGAACCAAAATTGTCAATTATCGAATCTAGTTCCCATTATTTTAATCATATTGAGGTATTTTTTAGCCTCTTAGCACTGTGAAATTGCTGTGGCATGTCACTTAGAGAGTGGCGAAAAAGAGGCTTAGGTTTAAATATGGTACATATTCATTTTTTCTAAGCTTCAGACAAAAGTTTATAGTTTTAATTGAAATATGTTTTCACTCGGGTGATACATGTGTTATTTTTTAAGCTGGCAGTAAATTTTAAGCTTTATTAAGTCTTATTAAGTGTAAATACATTTTATGTTTGATATATTAATATTTTTGAAATTATTATGACCACTGAGGGATCATTGAATCTCAAGTATTTCTGTTTTTAAACAAATGAGGAATAAGAAGTATCTGTTTTTTTTATTATGATAAAATTAAGATTCAGCAATATATTCTTAAAAACATGGGCTATATTAGTTGTATATTAGGCTGAAAGTAATGAAGTAAAATGCCATAATGTGATCAGTGTAATCGTTTTAGTTTCCAAAAAAGCAATATCAGTTTTATTTGTTTTGCATAATGCTAGACTAATATAATAGTTTGTAAAAATCCACCCAACTGATAACTCATTTGCAGAAAGTCTTCATGGACCTTGTGGATCTTCAGACTAATGCTTTATTTAGACTGATTTTTTTGAAATTTGCATTTTCTTTGAAGTAAAGCTGATTTTTAAATTTTCTTCCCCCCCATTGTTACAGATGTAACATTTACATTTTTAACATTTATTGAGTTATAGTCACTTAAAGGTATCTCAATATAGAAAATAGCCAAATCTGTTGCATGTAACTATATGTTTAAATTTAAAACATGCTAAATAATACTATTGAAATTGCTTTTGTCTCGTTGTTATTTGTCGTGAGAGATGTTGAAAGGTTAAATCAATCTCCTACATGCATGCTGGCAATAACCATCATCCTCACTTCTTGAGAAAGATGTGTTTCAGATAAATGTAGACTGCTAGGATTACAGAGGGACCTTATAATTTTACTCTCTTAGTAGAAATGTATAACCAGTCTTTTTCTTTTTATGGTTGGTAAGGAGGTCTAGTGGGCTGGTTTCTTGTTAATAACCACCTGGTCTTGTATAAGGCTACAGTTCTTTACCGAAAACCCTTGGGACCTGGTGTGTTCTGTTATTTAGGTTAAAAAATATATAAGAAAATAACACAGTACACATGGTTATATGCTATATATGATATAACATTCTTAGGGTCTGAGAAGGCACTGTAATTAAACATTAATATTTTTGTAGGCAGATGTATGAATATTCACATTAAGTGGGAAAAAAACAAAAGAGCTTTTATATCAGTTTAGATCAGGTTTTGTTGCCAAATCAGCTATGAAATAACAGGTTTTTGGATTTTGATTTTCAGATAATTGTGAGTCTATAATAAATTACAAGATGTATTATACTATTAATAGATATAATGCTTTTTTACAAATAGTTCAAAATATAACCAAATTATACATCTTCATTTAGTGTTTATCAATTTTTCCACTATTTCGCCTTTTATTTCATCCTCTAAAATATTTTCTTTTTACAGCTGCTGTATTCTCGAGGATTGCTAATTGATCTTCTAATCAAATCTAATGTTAGTCGATATGCAGAGTTCAAAAATATTACCAGGATTCTTGCATTTCGAGAAGGAAGAGTGGAACAGGTACTATGCTTATCAAATATCGTAACTGGGTATGAGCTTAAATTATTATGGTTTTTTTGAAAAGATAAGCAAATAAGATTGTGATTTTTCTGGTAAAGCAGAAAATTCCAATCCTGCATGGCGATTTACAAATGTAAATAGTGAGAGAATGCTCAATTAAAAAGTCTAGTGTTAATTTTCTCATGAGTTATTCTGCAACTTGATGTTGGGGTTAAGAAAGTGTTAATTTCAGGCAGCATTGCTAGATTTGAGCTGTCATTTATTCCCAATTAGAGATGACATGGCATTGGCCTTTTAATGGCATAAGGAGCCACTTGGCAGAATTAAGTAAGAGAGCTTACAAGTTAATTAGCTCTGAAGTCAACAGAGATGCTGTTAGAACTGATGGAAGGTAACATGAAGCAGCCTAACTAGAATGGAAATAATAATCTTAATAATACTTAAAGGGGGGAAAAAAGTAATTTGGAATACTTGTTTATCACTAGGAAGCAGTTTCTGAACTTAAAATCGTATGTTTCAGGTTCCTTGTTCCAGAGCGGATGTCTTTAATAGCAAACAACTTACTATGGTAGAAAAGCGAATGCTAATGAAGTTTCTTACCTTTTGTATGGAGTATGAGGAACATCCTGACGAATATAAAGGTATTGTTTTTCATGTGATGTACTTTCCAGTTATTTGAGCTTTCTTAGTATTTTAATACGCTTGCTCTGTTGTAGTAAGCAACTCATTACTCTTAAAATATATTCTTACTCTGAACTATCCAATAAGGTAGCCATTAATAACATGTAACTAAACTTAAGCTAATTAAAATTAAATAAAATTTAAAATCAGTTTCTCAGTTGCACTAGCCACATTTCAAGTGGCTAGTAGCTATTGTGGCTACAGTGCAGCTTTAGAACATTTTTATCATAGTAGAAATGCTGTGCTAGATTTTAATTTTTATTCTTGTTAATTAAATACTGCTGTCAACTGGTTCTAGATGGTACATAGTCCCCTCTTTTTCACTGGGGATACGTTTTAAGACCCCCAGTAGATGCCTGAAACTGCTGCTGATAGTTCCAAACCCTATACACGTTTTTTTTTCTATACGTATATACACTTTACAGCTTCTCTTTGGCCTATTCACATTGCCAGCATCACTATTCTTGTGCTTTGAGGCCATGATTAAGTATAGTAAGGGTTACTTACAGGGTTACAAGCACTGTGATGCTACTATGACAGTTGATCTGATAACTGAGATGGCTACTAAGTGACTAACAGGTAGGGAGTGTATACAGTGTGACTATGTTGGACAAAGGGATGAATCATGTCCAGGGTAGGTCAGAGTGGGACAGCACAAGATTTCATCAGGTTACTCAGAACCGTGTGCAATTTAAAACTTATGAATTATTTATTTCTGGAATTTTTCATTTAATAGGTTTTGACTGTGGGTAACTGAAACCATGGAAAGTGGAACAATGGATATGGGGAGGGGGAGCTGCTGTATTCTTTTTTCATTGTTCTATTAATTTTTTCATCAGTAATAAAACTACATTTTTCTTTTCATTTTTCTAGGATTACTTTTGTTTGAAATATTGAGTTATTTATTTTGGTTGATTAAAAAGGAGGCAAGATGATATGGAGGAAACCACTGGATTAGGAGAATACACGGTTTCTAGTCTTGGCTTCGACCCATCTCATTGAGTGATCTGGGGCCAGTTAATTCACAATTTGTTGAAAATTGAATACACCATTTTAGTATCAGAGCTTTACACTTTAAATGCATTGGGCAGAAAAGTTATATAAAATAGGAATATACTATTGACAATTCATTTATAAAGTTACAGTGAGAAATACAGCAGTATTTTTTTAACTAAATATAATATCAAAAGTCTAGCTTTTTCTCTTAAAGTTTCAAGTCCATTATATACTGCCAGGCTGTTCTCCACAGTGATATAAACTTATATTTCTTCATGAAATTTTTCTAAATTTTGTTTGTATAATTTCTATAAAAATTTTGTCTTTTGCCATGGAACTGTATTTCTTACCACTAACAGTCCAGTTACATTTTTTCTGTTCTTAAAGAAGTAGTTTTTAGGGGTCCCTTTTTGTTGTGTGGTGTGATTATAAAGCAATAAGACTGATTCCACTAGATGGAAAAATTAGTTTCATTAGTTTTTAACCATAGTCCATTGTTCCTAGTTTTAGTAAGAAACATACATTTTTAAAAAATCAAGTATTACTCTGTTTTCACCAAAAATTGCCATTTGTCATCTATTTTATATTTCGGAATACAATTATTGGCATTATTCTGCAGTTTTAAAGATAGTTAATGAATTATTTAGTGCTTTTCTTCTTTTTAAATCTGTAAAATACTAAACAAATGTTTATAATTTAAAGCTTAAAAATTGTGCTGTCAATCCAATTAGGAGAGTGAGATTTCTAGTTTTTTTCCCTGCTGAAATCAGTGGTCTCTATCCAAAATGTAATAGTGTCACCACCCATGTCCTTTGCCTAGTGTTTTAAACATACTTGATTTCATTTTTGTGCAGTGGTTTTAAATTGAAATTTAGTTCTGATTTTAATTGATGAATTTTCATCTTTCTTTTCATAGCTTACGAGGAGATTACATTTTCTGAATATTTAAAAACTCAAAAATTAACCCCCAACCTCCAATATTTTGTCCTGCATTCAATTGCAATGATATCAGAGAGAGCCAGCAGTACCATAGATGGTCTCAAAGCTACCAAAAACTTTCTTTGCTGTCTTGGGCGGTATGGCAACACTCCATTTTTGTTTCCTTTATATGGCCAAGGAGAACTCCCTCAGTGTTTCTGCAGGTAAGACTGCCATTGGTTATCTTGTTTTTTGATAAGGTGCTACTTGAATAAGAGGTGAAAATTGGAAAGATAAAAATGAGATTTACTCAATATTTAGTATATGCAAAACATATACTTTGTTGTTCTACTCTTCTATAATCTATCTGCCTGCCTTCCTCCCTCTCTACCTAAATAATATGTTCAGTTTGGCCTATTTTTGAGCTTTAAAAATAGAATCATACTGTAAATTCTTTTTCCATTCAATATTATTTTTCAAAGTATCATCCTTGTGTATAATTATAGGTAATTTATTTTCATTGCTGTATATTGTGAATTGAATATTGCGAATATACCACAATTTATTTTTCCATTTTTTTGTTGATGGACACCAGCTATCTCCAGTTCTTTTGCTTTTATTAACATCCTCGTGTGTGTTTTAAGATTTATATATTCAAGTGTTTCTCTAGGATATGTATCTAGGAGTGGAATTCCCAAGTTATAGGATATAGAAATAAATGTTCATACAAGATAGTGTCCAGATATTTCTCCAGAGAATTGTGTCAATTTACATTCCCTTAGCAATATGTCAGAATTTCCATAGCTTTACATCTTTGCCAACACTTGGTATTATCAGACTTTCTAGTTTTTGTTAATCTAATTCACATAAAATATCACATTGTATTTTCATTTTGCATTTCCCAGATTACTTATGAGGTAGGTCATCTTTTCATATGGTTTTTGGCTATTCATATTTTCTCTTTTGGGAACTGCTTTTTCATGTCTTTTTCCCAATTATCTATTGGGTTGTTGTCTTTTTCTTATTGATTTGTAGGAGTTTTTAAATATTCTGTTATATGTGTTGTATATATCTTGCCTTACAGTATTTATGATACATGGAACTCATTAAGACTAATGTAGTCAAATATAGCAATATTTTCTTGTATACTTAGCACTTTTGCAGGTAATAACAGCATGATAGTTAAGAACCTGAACTATAGACAGACTGCCTAGATTTAAACCCCAGCTCCTCCATTTATTAGCCGTGTAACTGTGGGCAAGTTTCACAATCTCTTACATTTTTAATGATTCAGTTTTGTTTCTTTTTGGTTTTATTTTTTAATTCTATTACAGCTTTCTGTCCTCATTCATTAATTTCTGCTCTTTATTATCTCCTTTACTTCCTTTAGGTTTTATCTAGCTCATCCCTCCGGTGCCCTTGCCTTTTTTTAGGCTGAAACCCAATGAGTTAAAAATAATCATTTTTTTATTTTCTAATATGTTTTTAATATGATAAAGGTCTTCTAACTGTTTTGAATCTTACACAGTTATTAAATATTATTTTCATTATCTTTTAGTCATAACTGTCTTAATTTCCATTATGATTTTTCATTGACCTACGAGTTATTATAGGTGTTTTAAAAGAGCTAATTTAGTTGATTCTTCTGCTCTTATCATCTAATTTTATTGTGTTGTGTCTAGAAAATATGTTTTTATGGTACTAATTCTTTGAACATACTAATTCTTATGACTTAGTATGTCATCAATTTTTGTAATTTTTTCATGTGTGCTAGAAATGAATGTTTATCTAGTTGTTGGATGCAGGGTTCTATAATGGTTTTGAAATCTAATGTGTTAAGCTTCAAGTTGTAATTTTTAAACTTTATTGTTTTGTCTTTTTAAATTTTATTTATTTATTTATTTATTTGTTTGTTTGTTTATTTATTTATTTATTTTGGTGCCAAAACCTGGGATTGTCAAACTTTATTTTTACTGAGGTTTTTTTCCTTTGAGCTGTCAATACTAGAGTAACGTGTTTTGAAATTTCATTGTGATGTTTGGTTTGTCAGTTTCTCTTTATAATTCTATCAGTTTTTACCTTACATTTATTTTGAGGCAATTTATTCAGGTAATACAGATTCATAATTGTTTAATCTTCCTGATGTATTTAATATTTTATATTATCTGATCACTTTCTTCATCCCTAACAATGAATTTTTATCTTAAAGTCTACTTTGTCTAATATTTAATAGCTACTCCAGCTTTTTAGTATTTGTTATATCTTTCTCTATCCCTGTACTTTAATAACATGAAACATTTTACAAAATGTATTATAAGTTAGTTTCAGGTACACAGTACATTGGTTAGGCATTTACATAGTTTATGAAGTGATCCCTCTGATTACTCTAGCACCCATCTAACTCTACATGTAGCCATTACAATACTATGGAGTATATTCCCTATCCTGTACTCCACGTTCCCATCACTTTTTTGAGACTACTTATTTGTACTTCATGCATTCACCTTTTTTCCCAATCCCCAAACCCTTTCTCTTCTGGCAGTCACCAGATTGTCCTCTGTATCCTTGAGTCTGTTTTTGTTTAGTTTGTTCTTTAGATTCCACATATAAGTGAAAAAATCATGGTGTTTATCTTTCTCTGTCTGACTTATTTCACTCAGCATAATAGCCACTAGGTCCATTTATATTGTTACAAATGGTAGGAGTTCCATTTGTTTTTATGGCTGAGTAATATTCTCTGTATATATTAACCATAATTTCTTTATCCAATCGTCTATCGATAGGCATTTAGGTTGCTTCCATATCTTGGCTATTGTAAATTCTGCTGCCATGAACATAAGGGTGCATAGATCTTTATGAATTATTGTTTTTGTTTTCTTTGGATAAATACCCAGAAGTGCAATTGCCGGGTCAAAAGATATATCATTTTTTAATTTTTGAGAAACCTCCAGACTGTTTTCCTTAGTGGCTGTACCAATTTGCAGTCCCACCAACAGTGTATGATGGTTCCCTGTTCTCCATATCCTCGCCAACACTTGTTATTTGTTGATTTATTGATGATGGCCATTCTGACAGGTGTCAGGTGATATATCTCATTATGGTTTTAATTTACATTTCTCTGATGATTAGTGATTTTGAGCATCTTTTCATATGTCTATTGGCCATCTGTATTTCCTCTTTGGAGAAATACCTATTCAGGTTCTCTGCACATTTTTTAATTGGATTGTTTGGTTTTTGTTGTTGTTGAGTTGTATGAGTTCTTTATATATTTTGGATATTAACCCCTTATCACATGTATTATTAGCAAATATCTTCTCCCATTCAGTCAGTTTTCTTTTTGTTTTGTTGATGGCTGCCTTTGCTGTGTAAAAACTTTTTAGTTTGATGTGGTCCCATTTGTTCATGTTTTTCTTTTGTTTCTCTTGCCCAAGGACATAGATCAGAAAAAAAAAAAATGACTAATAGCACTATCAGAGAGTGTACTGCGTATGTTTTCTTCTAGAAGTTTTACAGTTTCGGGTCTTAAATTTAAGTCTTTAGTCTATTTTGAGTTTATTCTTGTATATGGTGTAAGAAGGTGGTCCAGTTTTCCCAACACCATTTATTGAAGATACCATCTTTACTCCATTGTATATTCTTGCCTCCTTTGTAATAGGTACAATGACCATATAGATGTGAATTTATTTCTGAGGTCTATTCTGTTCCATTGATCTATGCATCTGTTTTTATGCCAGTACATGCTGTTTTGATTACTGTAGCCTTGTAGTATAGTATGATATTAGATAGTGTGATATCTCCTACTTTCTTCTTCTTTTTCAAGATTGCCATGGCTATTCAGGATCTTTTATGGTTCCATACAAATTTTACAATTATTTGTTCTAGTTCTCTGAAAAATGTCATTGGTATTTTGATAGGGATTGCATTGAATCTATAGATTGCTTTGGGTAGTATGGCCTTTTTAATGATGTTGATTTTTCCTATCCATGAGTACGGCATATGCTTCCATTTATTTGTATCTTCTTCAATTTCTTTTTACAGGGACTTATTTTCTGAGAACAGGTCTTTTACTTCCTTGGTTAATTTAATTCCTAGGTATTTTATTGTTTTTGATGCAGTCGTACATGGATTATTTTCTTAATTTCACTGATAGTTTACATTCATGTATAAAAATGCAACTGACTTCTGAATATTACTTTTGTATCCTGCTACTTTACTGAATTCATTTATTAGTTCTAAAAGTGTTTTGGTGGAATCTTTA
>NW_011888844.1:3500768-3507863 GCF_000151845.1 Pteropus vampyrus | reverse complement strand
TTTTTAATTTTTGAGAAACCTCCAGACTGTTTTCCTTAGTGGCTGTACCAATTTGCAGTCCCACCAACAGTGTATGATGGTTCCCTGTTCTCCATATCCTCGCCAACACTTGTTATTTGTTGATTTATTGATGATGGCCATTCTGACAGGTGTCAGGTGATATATCTCATTATGGTTTTAATTTACATTTCTCTGATGATTAGTGATTTTGAGCATCTTTTCATATGTCTATTGGCCATCTGTATTTCCTCTTTGGAGAAATACCTATTCAGGTTCTCTGCACATTTTTTAATTGGATTGTTTGGTTTTTGTTGTTGTTGAGTTGTATGAGTTCTTTATATATTTTGGATATTAACCCCTTATCACATGTATTATTAGCAAATATCTTCTCCCATTCAGTCAGTTTTCTTTTTGTTTTGTTGATGGCTGCCTTTGCTGTGTAAAAACTTTTTAGTTTGATGTGGTCCCATTTGTTCATGTTTTTCTTTTGTTTCTCTTGCCCAAGGACATAGATCAGAAAAAAAAAAAATGACTAATAGCACTATCAGAGAGTGTACTGCGTATGTTTTCTTCTAGAAGTTTTACAGTTTCGGGTCTTAAATTTAAGTCTTTAGTCTATTTTGAGTTTATTCTTGTATATGGTGTAAGAAGGTGGTCCAGTTTTCCCAACACCATTTATTGAAGATACCATCTTTACTCCATTGTATATTCTTGCCTCCTTTGTAATAGGTACAATGACCATATAGATGTGAATTTATTTCTGAGGTCTATTCTGTTCCATTGATCTATGCATCTGTTTTTATGCCAGTACATGCTGTTTTGATTACTGTAGCCTTGTAGTATAGTATGATATTAGATAGTGTGATATCTCCTACTTTCTTCTTCTTTTTCAAGATTGCCATGGCTATTCAGGATCTTTTATGGTTCCATACAAATTTTACAATTATTTGTTCTAGTTCTCTGAAAAATGTCATTGGTATTTTGATAGGGATTGCATTGAATCTATAGATTGCTTTGGGTAGTATGGCCTTTTTAATGATGTTGATTTTTCCTATCCATGAGTACGGCATATGCTTCCATTTATTTGTATCTTCTTCAATTTCTTTTTACAGGGACTTATTTTCTGAGAACAGGTCTTTTACTTCCTTGGTTAATTTAATTCCTAGGTATTTTATTGTTTTTGATGCAGTCGTACATGGATTATTTTCTTAATTTCACTGATAGTTTACATTCATGTATAAAAATGCAACTGACTTCTGAATATTACTTTTGTATCCTGCTACTTTACTGAATTCATTTATTAGTTCTAAAAGTGTTTTGGTGGAATCTTTAAGGTTCTTTATATATAGTATCATGTCATCTGCAAATAATGGCAGTTTTACTTCTTTCTTCCCAATTTGGATGCCTTTTCTCTTTCTTGTATGATTGCTGTGTTTAAGACTTCCAATACAGTTTTGAAAAGGAGTGGTGAAAGTGAGCATTCTTGTCTTGTTTCTGATCTTAAGGAAAACTCTTTTAGCCTTTCCCCATTGAGTATGATGTTAGCTGTAGGTTTGTCATATATGGCCTTTATTATGCTGAGGTATGTTCCCTCTATTCCCACTTTGCTAAGAGTTTTTATCATAAACAGATGCTGGATGTTGTTGAATGCTGTTCCTGCATCTATTGATATGATCCTATGATTTTTACCTTTCAATTTATTAATGTGGTGTATCATATCAATTGATTTGCCAATATTGAACCAACTTTGCATCCCAGGAATAAATCCAACCTGATTGTGGTGTATGATATTTTTAATGTATTGCCGAATTCAGTTTGCTGATATCTTGTTGAGGATATTTGCATTAATGTTAATCAGGGATATTGGCCTCTATTTTTTTTGTTTTGTTTTGTTTCGTTTTGTTTTTTGTTGTTGTTTTTGTAATGTCTTTGTCTGGTTTTAGAAGCAGGGTAATGGTGGCCTTGTTAATAGAGTTAGAGGACTTTCCCTCTTCTTGAATTTTTTGGAATAGTTTGAGAAGAATTGGTATTAATCCTTCTTTGAATGTTTGGCAAAATTCACCTATGAAGCCAGTGGTCCAGGACTTCTGTTTTTGGGGAAATTTTTTATTACTGATTCAATATTGATGGTGGTAATCAGTCAATTCAGATTTTCAGGTTCTTCTTGACTTAGTCTTGGAAAATTGTATGTTTCTAGGAATGTATCTATTTCTTCCAGATTATCCTATTTGTTGGCATATAATTGCTCGTAGTAATTCCTTATAACCCTTTATATTTCTGTGGAGTCTGTAGTTCTCTTTCATTTCAGATTTCATTTGTTTGGGTCCTCTTTGTTTTTTTCTTGACATGTCAGATTAAGGTTTATTAATTTTGTTTATCCTTTCAAAGAACCAGTTCTTGGTTTCATTGATCTTTTGTATTGATTTTCTAGACTATTTTGTTTATTTATACTCTGATCTTTACTATTTCTTTCTTTCTACTCACTTTGGGTTTTGTTTGCTGTTTTTTCCTAGTTCTTTTAAGTGTAAGGTTAGTTTGTTTATTTGAGCATTTTTTTATTTCTTCAGGTAGGCCTGTATTGCTATGAATTTCCCTCTTAGGACGCTTTCGCTGTGTCCCATAGATTTTGAGTCATTGTGTTTTCATTTTCATTTGTCTTTAGGTATCTTTTGATTCCCTGATGTCATCGTTAACCCATTCATTGTTTAGTAGCATGTTATTTAGCCTCCATGTGTGAGTGTATTTTCCAGTTTTTTTTCTCATAGTTGATTTCTAATTTCATACCATTGTGGTCGGAGAAGACAATTGATATGATTTCAGTCTTAAATTTATTGAAATTTGTTTTGTGGCCTAACATGTGATCTATTCAGGAAAATGTTCCATATGCACTTGAGGAGAATGTATAGTCTGCTGCTTTGGGGTGAAACACTCTGAAAATATATTAATCCAACTGTTCCAAGTTTGTCTTTTAAGGCTCCTGTTTCCTGTCGATTTTCTGTCTGGAAGATCTGCCATCGGTGTCAATGTAGTGTTAAAGTCTTCTACTATGAGTGCATTACTGTAGATCTGTCCCTTTATGTCAGTCAATTATTGCTTTATATATGTAGGTGCTCCTGTGTTGGGTGCATATGTGTTTACTAGGGTTATGTCCCCTTGATGTATTGATCCCTTTATCACTATGGAATTCCTTTTTTTCTCTCTTATTATAGCCTTTGTTTTAAAGTCTGTTTTGTCTGATATAAGTATTACTGCCCCAGCTTCTTTTTCATTTCCATTTGCATGAAATATCTTTTTCCATCCTTTACTTTCAGTCCGAGTGTGTCTCTTGATCTAACGTGGGGCTCTTTTAGGCAGCATATGTAAGGATCTTGTTTTTTTACCCATTCGGCTCCTCTATGTCTTTTGATTGGAACATTTAATCCATTTACATTTAAAGTGATTATTGATAGGTACATAATTATTGCCATTTTATGATTTATATATACTTTTATCTTCCCCTTCTTTTTCTTAAAGAGGTCACATGGTAGTGGTGCATTCCTTTAGCCTTTTCATTGTCTGAGAAGCTCTTATTTCCCCTTACATTTTAGTTAATAGCCTTGCTGAGTAGAGTAGTCTGGGTTGTAGGTTCTTGTTTTGCATAACTTTGAATATATCTTGTCAGTTTCATCTGGCCTGCAAAGTTTCTGTTAAGAAATTAGCTGACAGTCCTATGGGAGTACCCTTGTAAATAACTAGTTGCCTTTCTCTTCTTTTAAAATTCTCTCTATGTCTTTGACCTTTGGCATTTTAATAATGATGTGTCTTGTTGTGGGTCTTTTTGAGTTCCTCTTGTTTGACACTCTCTGCTCTTCCTGAACTTGTATGTCTAATTCTTTTGCCGGATAAGAAAAGTTTTCTGTCATCATTTATTCAGATAGGTTCTCAATCCCTTCCTCTTTCTTTCCCTCTGGTACCCCTATTATGCGGATGTTTGTACGCTTGATGTTTTCCAAGAGGTCTCAAACTTTCCTCATTTTAGATTCTTTTTTTCTTTTTGCAGTTGTGATTGTGTGTTTTCTGCTACATTGTCTTCTAACTTCCTGATTCTGTCCTCTACTTCATCTAATCTACTGTTGATTTCTTCTAGGATAGTCTTCATTTCAGTTACTGTAGTCTTCATTTCTGACTGCTTTTGTTTTATAATTTCTTTGTCTTTTTTATGCTTACATGTTGTTCTCACTGAGATCACTTATGCTTTCCATAAGTTCATTGAGCATTCTTATAGTCAGTCTTTTGAACTCTGCTTCTGGTAGGTTGCTTGCCTCCATTGCATTTAGTGTTTTTCCTGGAGTTTTCTCCTGTTGTTCCATTTGCAGCATGTTTCTTTCTTCCTCCATTCATTCGCTTTTCTGTGTTTGTTTCTATGTACTAAGAAGATTTGTTACATCTCCTGGCATTGGCCAGATGGCCTTCTGTAATAGGTGTCCTCTGTGGTCCAGTGGTGCAGTCTTCCTAATCACCTAATCAGTGCCGTGGGCCCTGAGCATATTTCTTGTGTGTTTTGTGTCTGTTCTGTTGTAGCAAAGCCTTGGTTGCTGTTAGCACATCAGTGGATTGGATTGACTCTTGGGCTGACTGGTTTTGGATATTTGCCACGCTCGCTGGGTATTAATTGCTATGTGGGGAATGACCCCACAGAGTAAGATTTGCCCCAATAGGCTCGTGTACCTGTTGAGACCACCCTTTGTGTATGCTGCTCATGGGGCTAGTCAGGTGGTGCTCTGTTGTGGTCTGAAACCAGCTTTCAGTTGTTTTGGTTCTGTGGCCCCTTGGGAGGGGCTCCTGAATAGGCCAAGGTTGGCTACTGCCTTTGATTGCTAGGGGCTACAAAGTAATCCACAGATGGTTGCTGCCTATGCTGGATATGAAGGCAAGTGAGAGAGACAGCATTGCAAGTCGAGGTCAGGTTACCCCCAGTACCTGAGACTTGGGTGGCTTTGCAAAAGGACCAGTGCATCTCGAGGCCTCGGGCTGCCTGCCAACCTCTTGTAAGACTCCATAGTTTGAAGAGCCTTTAGGTGGTACACGAGTTGAAGTGTGTGGGGACCCAGTGAGCAGATTTCTCCCAGCCAACACAGTGCCAGTTTTTGTGCCATTTCTGTCTCTGTAGCTTCTTATAAAAGTCTCAGATATCAGCAAGGCCAGCCACTGCCCGCTTTGGGCCTACAGACACCCAAGATCTGTTCAAGAAATACTATAGCTCACAGCAGAGTTTGTGGCCTGCCACCGAAGGTTTCTCCCAGGAAGCACAGGCATGCATGGGCCACATGAGCTGTGTGCTGTTTGCTATAGAATTTGCTGCCCAACGAAAGCACAGGTTGGGTTTGGCTGCCTGGGAACGGACTTGTCATGGGTAATTTGTGGGTGGGCGGTACAGAGTCTCAAGATGACATGGGGTGGAGTGAGCTGATCCCATTAAGCCATTACAGTATCAGAATTGCTGCCAGTTCTGAATCCACAGGCTCCCACAAAAGTCACAGATCACAGTGAGGCCAACTGCCATCTGCAGTGGGCCTGTAGACACCCACAGTCTGCCCAAGAGACACTGCAGTTTGTGCTGGCACCAGTGGTTTGCCACCAAATGTCTCCTCCAAAATGTGTGGGCTGGGCAGGCCTGGCAAGCTGAGGTTTTTTGCTTGTTACAAATGCACAGCCCCTTGGAAGGGCCAGGGTTGGAACAGCTGCCTAGCATTGGGCTGCTGTGGGCAATTTGTGGGTTTGGTTGGGCGCAGTCTCAGGGAGACAAGGGGTGTGGTGTGCTAATCTCACCCAGCCAGTATAGCTTCAGAATTTGGTGCTCATGGGGAGGGTTCAACATAGGCAAGATGGTGCCCGTCTGTGGACTGCCTTGGAGTGAGGCCTACCAGGTAGCCCCGAGCAATCAAAGGCAGTGGCTGACCTTGGCCTACTCAGGAGCCCCTCCCAAGGGAGCCACAGAACAAAGGAACAATAGCGACTGTCCCTCTAGTCTTCGCTCCAGCACCACACAACTCAGTCTTTCCTGTATGTCTCTTGTACCTCCCAAGCTGCCAACCATCTGCTGGCACCCAGGGTGCATGTCTGCAAGCGAATGTGTCTATCGGCAGGCTCTTTAAGGGGAATGTCTGGGTTTCCGGGTTTCTTTCATGTCACCTGGACAGCCAACATCCTTATTGATTTTTACAGTCAGGTTTTGTGGGAACTCCTCTTCCTGGGACTGGAAACCTGGGCTGGGGAGCCCCTCTGTGGGGCTGAGGCCCCTCATTTCTTCAGGGGCACCTCTGCAGCTGGCTCTCCATCCCGGAGCTCAGCTGCCACATGCGGGTGCAGGACCAGTCACTTTGCATCTCTGCCCCTCCTACTGGTCTCAGTGTGGGTTTTTCTTTATATCCTCAGATGTATCTGTTATGTTCAGCTATCCAGGTGGTTCTTCACGTTGACTGTTTTATAATTTTGTTGTAATTTTAATTTGGTCCTGAGAGGAGACAAACCCTGTTTTTTACCTAGCCTCCCATCTTGACTCCCCTCTATTATTAAATATTTTAAATCCCATCTGACAATCTCAGTCTTTTAACAAGCAAGATGAGTCCTGTTAGTAGTATTCTGTTTCTTCCTTCTGGCATATATACTTTTAAGAGTTCTTCTAGACTACATCTATTGGTGGTAAATGCTTTCTAGTTTGTATATGTATGAAAATTACTTTTTTTAATTCTTTTTACTGTTGAAAAGTTTGATGTCAGCCTAATTGTCACTTCTTTATAAGTGATGTCTTTTCTCTCGGCCGTTTTTAGTTAATCTGTCTTTGGTGTTCTGCATTTCATACAGTGAATTTGAGCGTTCATTTCTTTGTATTTATCTAACTTGATATAGGTTGAATCATATGAAATTAACAGTATTAAACCATTTTGACCTACAATTCCTTATGGTTCAAACAACTACAATATGTTTCCTCTATCTGTGAATTGACATTTATTATTTTGGAAAATTATCAGCCATTATTTTTACAAATATTGTTTTTCACATATTGTCTCTCTTCTCACCTTTTTGGAACCCCAACTAGACGTGTTTTAGAACTTA
>NW_011888844.1:3497720-3500453 GCF_000151845.1 Pteropus vampyrus | reverse complement strand
CACACACACACACACACTATATTCTGCCATGTGTCGTTTCTGTTGATTTATGTTAATGGTTTATTTTCTTGTACCATGCTTATCTTTGAGAATTTATATTTCATTGATTTTTATCTGTGGAAATATGAGAACCCAAATTAAGGTTGTTTTCTGTCAAAGATTATTTGTGTTTGCTTCAGCTCTAAGACTTGGGACCATATCCACTCCCTTCAGGGTATCCTTAATAAAGGAGCCCCAGATACAGCTCCCACAGTGATATGGGCAACAAGACTTTTTTTTTTTTTTTTAATTGCAGTGTTTGATGTTCAAAGCTTTGAACTCAGCTCAGAGTTTGTTTATACTGTGTGTGTGAGTGGGTGTTGGGGGTTTCCTGCAGACATTTCTCTTATTTCCTTAAATCTTGGCAAAGCAATAAAAATTACGTTTAATGTAAGAAATAGTTTTTTGGCTATAGCAGGAGGTCTCTTCACACTGTCCAGTCTAATATACTGCTGGAAATAGGAATTCTCAAATCTTTTTTGCTTAACTATGTGATTTTATGAATGGAGGTGAGAATCTTATATATTTGAAAGTAACTTAATTCTGAATATGCTAGGTCTGGATATTTCCAGACAAGCTCTTTCTCTTCTGGTTAGTTGCCGAAGTAGGAATGGAGAGGGTGTGTTATGTCTCCCAGGAACAGAGGTCCTCCTATCAATTGAAACTAAGAGGGGAGTTCTGTGGTTTTCTTAATCATTCTTTTCCTCTTCCTGTGGCATCACCTTATTCAAAAGGAGCTACACTTGTTTTCTTTCATGATGCCACTTGCTAGTCACTCCTACAGGCTTTAGGTAAGACATACAGGAACAGAAAGAACAGATCACTGGGGCATGAACTGAAGCTTTTTGGCTTTCTTACCAGCACTTTATGAAAATGGAATATTTAACCTCATTTCTATTTTTCCACTAAACCCCTACATTTCCTTTCCTAATTTATATGTTTTGTTAGTATATATTTGGTGTTTGCTTTTCTTCTTTTTTTTTTTTTATGGGAAAAAGCATTTAAAAGTTTCGTTTGTCCTTTACTGATATAAAATTTCAGAATGAGATCCTTATGTGATGAATCCTAGACAAAGAAAACATTTTCCTCCAGAGATGATTACCTCCTAAGGATAAGGTTTTATCAGCCTTCCATATCTTTTTATTCTCTGCAGAGTCTATCTCAGAATTTTGTCTGTGGTTCAAATGTAATGTTTGTTATAAAAATTATACCTTACCCTCCCCAAATTGAAGTGATACTTTCAGGCAATGAGGTAATTAAATTGTGTGTGAGTGGGTGGGTGGGTAGATGGATGGATGGATGGATGTTTAAAAACAACAAAAAACTCTTTTGTTATGTTTGAAGTAGTATATTAAACTTTTGGGTGGTCCTTTGGTAATTAAAATAACTGAGTTCTTCCTACATATTACATATATGAATCTGTGTGTGAATTATAATAAAAATTCATTTACTTGGCCTAGGCATATTAATTTTTAATTTTATATTTGATTCCCTGCATAATGCTTTATAATTTCTTATAAATATTGTTCTGTTTATGTCCTAAAGTAGTAACACTACCACCATCTATACATTATAGCCTATACTTTTTATCACCAGGTTATCAGAATTAGATGTCACCTGTTCAGAATGATTTCTAACCACTATTCTGCATGCTCTTTTAATATAAGCCTCTTAAGCATTTCTCACAGCCAGTTACAGTGTGTTCTCATCAAGGCTACTGTTATAAATGGCGTGCATGCATATTTATGTGAAGGATTCAAAGACATTTGTAAGTCATATCCTTGCATTCTAAATGAATTCTGCATAAACAGTATAACATTTTAACTACTAGAGATAACTTTCATGAATAAACACCCTTTGACATTTTTATCAATTTAAATAGGTAGACATTTTTAAGCAAAGAAAATGATGCTTCTTTATTGTACTACCTACTACCCATTTATATGTCAAGATACATAAATTGGACAATATTGGAAGAAAAGTCATTGAAACATATTTTTCTAGTCTAGCAAGCCATAGAATTATCCCTACTATATATTAGTTGGTTAATATCTTTTCTGGCACTCTGGACAGGATATGTATACAGTATATAGGTTTTTAAACTTTTATAGTATATCTTCCAAACAGAAATCCTTTTTAAGCCCTGACTAATTCATTACTGTTACCTCTGTGGTTGGTAACATAGTAGTCTTTAGAATTACTAATTCAGAGTAGGTTTCATGTACTGTGTCATGCTTTCATAACCTGTGAAATGAAGCAGTACCTGTGGGAGCAAACAAACTTTACATTGTTTATAAGTAAAGCCAGATTGCCCAGAAATTGTTACTTTTGTTTGTAAAGAGACAGTATTTAACTGATCATTTACTAGATAATTCAGTTTTCTGTTCTTTAGTGGCCTAGATTTTATTTCCTTTTATTTCCTTTAGGATTGTTAAAACATAAAGGACTAGTACGTTTTCCTTTTAACATGTAATATAAATTGCGCGTGCGCGCGTGTGTGGGGGGTGTGTGTGTGTGTGTGTATGTGTATGTGTGTATAAAATCACCACCAAATACTTCTTACTAAATGTTTATACTCAACATTTTCTTGAGTATTGTATATGGAAAATTGAACAGATCTTTCTCAGGAAATTGTAGAACACAAGTTGGTTTCTAACTTATAATTTTTAAAAAGAGAGAATGATAAGACACCAG
>NW_011888844.1:3490307-3495880 GCF_000151845.1 Pteropus vampyrus | reverse complement strand
TCAAATGTAATGTTTGTTATAAAAATTATACCTTACCCTCCCCAAATTGAAGTGATACTTTCAGGCAATGAGGTAATTAAATTGTGTGTGAGTGGGTGGGTGGGTAGATGGATGGATGGATGGATGTTTAAAAACAACAAAAAACTCTTTTGTTATGTTTGAAGTAGTATATTAAACTTTTGGGTGGTCCTTTGGTAATTAAAATAACTGAGTTCTTCCTACATATTACATATATGAATCTGTGTGTGAATTATAATAAAAATTCATTTACTTGGCCTAGGCATATTAATTTTTAATTTTATATTTGATTCCCTGCATAATGCTTTATAATTTCTTATAAATATTGTTCTGTTTATGTCCTAAAGTAGTAACACTACCACCATCTATACATTATAGCCTATACTTTTTATCACCAGGTTATCAGAATTAGATGTCACCTGTTCAGAATGATTTCTAACCACTATTCTGCATGCTCTTTTAATATAAGCCTCTTAAGCATTTCTCACAGCCAGTTACAGTGTGTTCTCATCAAGGCTACTGTTATAAATGGCGTGCATGCATATTTATGTGAAGGATTCAAAGACATTTGTAAGTCATATCCTTGCATTCTAAATGAATTCTGCATAAACAGTATAACATTTTAACTACTAGAGATAACTTTCATGAATAAACACCCTTTGACATTTTTATCAATTTAAATAGGTAGACATTTTTAAGCAAAGAAAATGATGCTTCTTTATTGTACTACCTACTACCCATTTATATGTCAAGATACATAAATTGGACAATATTGGAAGAAAAGTCATTGAAACATATTTTTCTAGTCTAGCAAGCCATAGAATTATCCCTACTATATATTAGTTGGTTAATATCTTTTCTGGCACTCTGGACAGGATATGTATACAGTATATAGGTTTTTAAACTTTTATAGTATATCTTCCAAACAGAAATCCTTTTTAAGCCCTGACTAATTCATTACTGTTACCTCTGTGGTTGGTAACATAGTAGTCTTTAGAATTACTAATTCAGAGTAGGTTTCATGTACTGTGTCATGCTTTCATAACCTGTGAAATGAAGCAGTACCTGTGGGAGCAAACAAACTTTACATTGTTTATAAGTAAAGCCAGATTGCCCAGAAATTGTTACTTTTGTTTGTAAAGAGACAGTATTTAACTGATCATTTACTAGATAATTCAGTTTTCTGTTCTTTAGTGGCCTAGATTTTATTTCCTTTTATTTCCTTTAGGATTGTTAAAACATAAAGGACTAGTACGTTTTCCTTTTAACATGTAATATAAATTGCGCGTGCGCGCGTGTGTGGGGGGTGTGTGTGTGTGTGTGTATGTGTATGTGTGTATAAAATCACCACCAAATACTTCTTACTAAATGTTTATACTCAACATTTTCTTGAGTATTGTATATGGAAAATTGAACAGATCTTTCTCAGGAAATTGTAGAACACAAGTTGGTTTCTAACTTATAATTTTTAAAAAGAGAGAATGATAAGACACCAGAAGTCCAAAATATATAAGTAACTTAGTCCACATTATAAGAACAGCATGGAAAGACAGGAAAGGAAATCTCACATTTGATATACTCATTCAGTAACAGCAGAAAGACCATGCTCAAAATGAGCTGCATAGATGCTACTGTGATTTTTTCATAACTGTGGAATTTGTTTTTTTTAATGATATAAATTGTAATGTATTTTGTGTTGTTTTCCCTTTTTCTTCTGTTTTAAAAAATGCCCTTCTTTAGTCCAAGATCAAAACTTTCACTTTACTGAATGTTTTATGTTCTATTTGGAGAACTCATAGTAGAAAACATCCCTCAGACTAAAGTAACCTGCTTATTTTATTCTATAATAATTAGCTTTCCTTCCTTCCTTCCTTCCTCCCTCCCTCCCTCCTTCTTTCCTTCCTTCCTTCCTTTTCTTTATTTTAGAAAGCTCAGAAACATTTGTTCACCTGGACGAGCCTATTAGAAAACCAGCAGAAGCGTTAAAATTGGCCACAGATTGTTCTGAAGGAAAATTTTATTAGTTTGTGTATTCAATTGCATGTAAAGCCAGAACAAAATCGTGATGGCTTTTTAGTGTCTGCTCCCAATGTTCTTGCCCTTCTACCCAAAAAGTGTGGGTCAGATTATGGACCTAGATTCTCTGACAGTACATTATTTTATTTTCCTTCAACAGCATTCTCCTAATGTCTTTTCTTGTAAAAATCTCCCTGCTATTGTAGTAATATAACAACAACAACAACAAAAAAATAGAGTTGGAAGAATGCTTTTATATTGTTTTGACTGGTTATATATTTTTACAAATGAGAAAAGTTAAGATAAAAAGAAGCTGAAGCTAAAAACCAGATTTTCTGATAGGCATTCTTTATGACTCACCTCTTATAGAAATTTTAAACAATGTTTTCTGAAAAAATGAAAAAGAGATCATTAATAAAAATATTGTTATCTTATGGGATTTTTTAAGTATTTGTATTTGTCAGCTTTTAACAACTTGTAATTTGCTGTGATTTCTCATTGTCAGTACATAGTCACTTTTTCAAGAAAAGCTGGAGAGAATAAGGGCCATTCATATGGTATTTTATAAACATGTTCCGATTCTGTGCCCAAAAGCAAATATCAGTTTAGATGACTGTTAACAATCCTACTACATTAAAGGAAATAAAACCTAGGCCACTGAAGAATGGTAGACTGAATTACCTAGTAAATGATCAGTTAAATATCTTCTCTTTACAAAATACAAGTACTCTCTGGGCAGTCTAGGTCTACTTATAAACAATGTAAAGTTTGTTCCCACTGGAAAAAAGAAAAACAGACCATGAGCAAGCAGCAGATCGATCTCATTTCAACCCTTCTAATTTTTATGTGTACATTTGATAAACACTGATGTGGATGAGCCCAATAGCAGTTAGATTTTATATGTTTCAGAGATTAGTTAGCATTGCTCTGTTTCATGCTCCCAACCCCATTGGTTTCCTCCCACAGTGTCATAGGTAGAACTCCATTATATACCTAAATGTAGGTGCAGAAACCAGTCCTATGTCTAATTAGTAGATTCGACCAGTCCAAATGTGTCTATGTGTAAAACTTGGTTATTGAATCGTCTTACATATTTGAAAATATTAAAATATTGCCAGAGTGAATTCAAAAGAATCAATTAATTGAACATTGAGTTTATAAATCATATGGTTATGTAGAAATATTTTCATTGTTTTGCAATACTGCAGCTGAGTATAGCTGCACTGAGATATACCAAAGGTTCTTCATCTAGGGTCCATAGGTCCTTGGAATTTATATACAAAATGTTATATGTATGTCTTTATGAAAAAAATTCATAGTTTCATCAGATTTTCACAGGCATCTATGACCTAAAAACAAGGGTTGAAAACTATTGTTATGAATTTTCAATAAGAAAACATCTTTATTTTCCACTTCGATAATCATTCTTTAAGAGCTTATAAAAGAGGTCTTAAAAAGTGCATAGCAAAGGCGCTTCTGGGATCTAAAGACTAGAGAGAGATAGGCAAACTTGGAAAATGTTACTGTTAGAACTGTAATTTACAGGCACCTCGTTAGATAGATGCAAGCAGATACCTATTGTCTAGTGGTGGTGTGGAAAAGTAGTAAATACAGTATAGTGAACAAGAGGATACCTTTATTAAGAGCCAGACCAATGAGGTCAAATCCTGGTTTTGCCATTTACTAGCTGAGTATGCTTAGACAAGTTATTTAACTTCTTTGTGCTCCAGTTTTTTGTTTGTTTGTTTGTTTGTTTCATTTCTTGTAGGGATAATAATAGTATCTTATATCTCATAGGTTGTGAAGATTAAAATGAATTAATATGTAGAAAGTGCTTAAAATAGTGCTTGCCTTAACGAGTACTACATAAGTGTTAGCTGTTATTACTATTACTGTTAACGATTATTATTGCTGCTGCTGGTGTAGAATGCCACAAGGGTGAGTATGAGTCCACGTTAGGGACTGAGTCAGATTTAGTGTCCTAATCCAGGGGCGTCAACAAACTTTTTCTGTAAAGGGTCAGGTAGTAAATAATTTAGACTTTGTAAGCCATATGCTGCTCTCCATTGAAACTATTTGCAGTCATAGACAATAAGTAAAAGGATGGGCATGGCTGTGTTTCAAAATATTCTTATTTACAAAAATAGGTGACAAGTTTTTCGACCTGTTTAATCAGTTGAATAATCTTTTGTCTACACAATATAAGAATTTTTAAAACCCCTGATATTGGGAAATTATACAAAATTGCCTTGGTGCAATGCCTGGTATATATTAGTCATTCATTAAGTATTTGATGGATAAATGAATGAATAGTAGGTATTTATAAATTGCTACAAAAACTGTGTTAAGTTGTAGAGCACCATTTTCAAGCTTTCACCTGTGTCACAATTTAACACATAGATTACTGAGTCCCATCCCCAGAGTTTCTGACTTGTAGAACTGGGGTGGGACCTGAAAATTTGCATTTCTAATAAATTGGCAGGTGTTGCTGATACTTTTTTTGGAAACACTGCTGAAGAGGAAGCAACCAGGAGAATTGCTCTCTGGACCTAAGTCTAATCAGCAAGGAAAAAAAAAGAAAAAAGATTTAAAGTGACAGAAAAGTTGTAAAGAAGTATCTGTCATTTGTTGTGAATTTGATTATTTTTATTTTTTCCCATTTAATTCGGCAGCTGTCTTTAAGCATCTTTTATCTGTCTCATACTCTCCTAGGTGTAGGAGAGTATGAGACAGATAATAGATGCTTAAAGATAATAGATGCTTGACACTGATATCAAAGTCTATGTCATCGTTTTTCAATATATGCAAAACGATGACATAGACTTTGATATCAGTGTCAAGAATGTCTACTCTAGTTGAAAGAAAATGCACACTTATGCACCAATTAGATAATAAGAAAATATATTTCATCACATTCCAGAATGCACAATGTAGGCATGAATGCCATCAGTACTCAGAAATGATTGGAAAGAGCCTAAACAGATATGACATAAAATTAATTTAATCAGCACGCAGAGACCACTTGGATGAAGTTATAAAAATTTCTGACTGCTCTGTTATCCCATCCATATCCATAAAAGAATAAAAAGATTGGGCTTTACTCTGAGCTAAGAGCTATCAGTGGTCTGATCCCACCTGTCATTGAACATGAGCCATTTATGTGAGTATCGATACGTAATTGTTCTAGAGGCTCTTGGTTTAAGTCACAGTTTCTCAATCTCAGTACCATTGACATTTGTGACAGGATAATTCTTTGCTCTGTTGAGGAAAGGCTGCTCTGTGCATTTTAGGATGTTTAGCAGCATCCCTGGACTCTACTCACTAGATGCCACTACTTTTGCCCATCTACTTATGACAGACAAAAATGTCTCTAGACATTGCCAAATGTACCCTAGGGGCAAAACAATCTCTGTTTGAGAAATACTAGCTTAATCTAGCTCAGTATATATTGAATTGGTATAGTCTATTCTATATAAATGTTGAAAGGCAGAGAAAATAAAATGTTCTTGCACTCTTTTCTTACAATATTTATTACTCAA
>NW_011888844.1:3384512-3490257 GCF_000151845.1 Pteropus vampyrus | reverse complement strand
TTTTTTGGAAACACTGCTGAAGAGGAAGCAACCAGGAGAATTGCTCTCTGGACCTAAGTCTAATCAGCAAGGAAAAAAAAAGAAAAAAGATTTAAAGTGACAGAAAAGTTGTAAAGAAGTATCTGTCATTTGTTGTGAATTTGATTATTTTTATTTTTTCCCATTTAATTCGGCAGCTGTCTTTAAGCATCTTTTATCTGTCTCATACTCTCCTAGGTGTAGGAGAGTATGAGACAGATAATAGATGCTTAAAGATAATAGATGCTTGACACTGATATCAAAGTCTATGTCATCGTTTTTCAATATATGCAAAACGATGACATAGACTTTGATATCAGTGTCAAGAATGTCTACTCTAGTTGAAAGAAAATGCACACTTATGCACCAATTAGATAATAAGAAAATATATTTCATCACATTCCAGAATGCACAATGTAGGCATGAATGCCATCAGTACTCAGAAATGATTGGAAAGAGCCTAAACAGATATGACATAAAATTAATTTAATCAGCACGCAGAGACCACTTGGATGAAGTTATAAAAATTTCTGACTGCTCTGTTATCCCATCCATATCCATAAAAGAATAAAAAGATTGGGCTTTACTCTGAGCTAAGAGCTATCAGTGGTCTGATCCCACCTGTCATTGAACATGAGCCATTTATGTGAGTATCGATACGTAATTGTTCTAGAGGCTCTTGGTTTAAGTCACAGTTTCTCAATCTCAGTACCATTGACATTTGTGACAGGATAATTCTTTGCTCTGTTGAGGAAAGGCTGCTCTGTGCATTTTAGGATGTTTAGCAGCATCCCTGGACTCTACTCACTAGATGCCACTACTTTTGCCCATCTACTTATGACAGATAAAAATGTCTCTAGACATTGCCAAATGTACCCTAGGGGCAAAACAATCTCTGTTTGAGAAATACTAGCTTAATCTAGCTCAGTATATATTGAATTGGTATAGTCTATTCTATATAAATGTTGAAAGGCAGAGAAAATAAAATGTTCTTGCACTCTTTTCTTACAATATTTATTACTCAATTTTTGGTTCTATAGTCTGTGGCTATGTAAAAATTCTTTAAGGAACAAAACAGTTTAAAATATCTTATCATTCGAATCAATGGAATAATCCATGCAAGTGATTTAGCTAAATTCCTGACCTATAGGAGATGCTAAATAGCCATTAAAAAGCAAATCTCGGGTAATGTATTTTCTTAGTAGTTAGGAAAAAAATGAAAAGACTAAAAAAATTAGCACATACACTCTTACAAAGAAATAGAAGCCCTATTGCACACCCTTGAATTCCACCACTAGAGTTAACCATCGTTAAGTTAGTTGCATATCTTCTTGCCTTTTCCATGCTTATACAGACATCTTTGTATAATTGTGTACATACGTGTATACTTAAAACTTTTTTCATGGCTGAATATTCTTTGATATATGGATATATGTACCATAATTTAATCATTTTCCTGTTGGTATCATCTTGCTAAAATAAAAAATTGTCTTTATTAAAAAATAATTTCATATACAGAAAATTCAGAAACAGAAATATTATTATTAACTTAATCTCATCACCTGTTAATAACAACACTGAGCATTTTGGCATATTTTCTTTTTTACAATCTAAACTTTTAAAATATACATATAATTAGAGTCATTTTAAATTTTTTATTTGTTTGGCCATCTTCAATTATAGCATAAGCAAACTTATAGCCATTGTCTTAAAAACACATATCTGGGCTTAGAATAGACAGCATTAGGAGACGGGGTATAGTAAGAAGAGTTCCTCAAATTCAGGAGTCCTTACCTTGGCATCCATTGCCCAGAATCAGTCACCTAGATTTCAGGAGTTTGGGGGTAAATATCCTGAAATTGCATGCCAAATTGTGTGTATGTGCGATGTGCATAACTTTATTTTTCTAGGAAGGGAGTTCATAGCAGTGTGGAGTAGATTAACCAAAAACTTGTCTCCCAAAAGTTTGAGAACTGTTGTTTCAATAGAATTTTTGTAAACTGCAGAATCATGGAGAGTAAAATAAGCAAAGCAATATACCTTATTTTCTGAATCTTTTGTATATGATTTTAAAGATAATTTTCCCCCTAGTTAATAGTTGATATTGGAATAGAGATGATATGTAAATTATAGAGGGTAGGCATGATTATGTTTGTATAACATTTGTTTTTCCCTTGAGCAGAGAGTGTTGCATGGGATAAACAGCAGGGTGGTGAGATAATTTATCATTTTGAAACCTGTTCTCTGGTGATGGATGGACAGATTGGTAAAGTAACTCAATAATCTTCATTTTTTCCAGGTTATTCACAGATCAGTGAGCATTGTCGTTAATAAAGCAATGAAATGCTTTTGTGTCCTTGCCTGCATTATTCCTCAGGTTTTGACAGGAAAAGACTTTTAGTTGGGGAATAAACTCTCATTAAAAATTATATTATATTTAAGTGTGTGGTGCTGGAGCATTCATTGTGACTCTCATGAGTATATTAGAATTATTATTTGGCTATACAAATTATACAGTTTGAGTTTCTATTTTAGTAATAGCCCCCTTTAATGCTAACACCAATACTAGATTATCCTCATAGGTAGTTAGAACTCACCCAATTATTTTATCCTAGATTACATATGTATATTACTCCAGATCTTAAAATAATTTTAATAAATTATAATAGAGTGAAAGGTGGCTGGTTCTGTATGGGGCAAGGGTGATAATTAAATTAAATCCAGTAGTATTTGTATCAAGTCCAGTGTTTGATTAAATTCAAAGGTAACACTATGTTATTGCATAGATTAACTTTTTAAGGATCAAATTAATTCTTGACTCATCTCTTTGGAATCAATATATATTGTACAAGTGTAATGGAAATAATATGTGAAGTGTGTTCATTTTCAAGCTAATTCAAAAACCAAACAAAAAACCCGAAGGCAGCTAGATTACAAAAATCTAAAGGTTTACTTGTTGACAAGTGTTAAGTCTGTTAGATCACTGGTTTTCTGTGTGTTCTCTACTCTCCCCGTAAGTTGGTTTTTATTCAAGATTGATCCAGTTAATGTGATTGCATTCAATTGTAATGGCACCATTCATTTTAGCTGTTCATTTCCAATTCATAGTCAACTTACTTTCTACTTTGGTAGGAAATGCTCAAAAACTAAGTCTTTATGTAAAATTCCTTCTCACGTTTCATGACATGAAAATTATAAGGTTTTTCATGTTAATAGAAGTATTGGTCTCGGAACTGGGTTCTCATTTGAGCTCTGTGATGTTATTATTTGCATGAACTTGAACATGTCATTTAAATTTTCAGAGCCTCAATTGTTTTACCTATATTATGGAAAGAGTAATTAATCTTACCTCCTTCCCTGGGCTACTGTGAGGCTCAAATGTGATGATGTTAGGGAAAGTGCATTGAAAGTTGTGCATCATCAAAGTGGAGTATGATAACGTAAACGTTGTATGACTTAACAGTCTTGGTATTTGAATGAATGTTTTTGCAATTACTGAAACATTTATATATTAGACTATTCAGTTTATACACATTAGATCTGGTATTTAGAATTTAATTATGTAATTAAATTACCTAATAATTCATCAATAGATATATTGACTGTATAAAATTTAGTCTTCTCTCTCCTATAGTTCCTAGCCTTCTACAAAATGGGTATGCCATAATTTTTTCCTTACTACTCAATTTGGAATATTTTACTCATACATCGTTACCTGCTTAGACTTTTGGTTGGCACACAGTAGGTGCTTAATAAATTATTTTTAAAATTGAATTAGAAATTACTGTGGAGAGATATTAAATGCTGCAGGACAGAAACTGTGTTTTTTCTTTCATGTACTAGATAAATAATTTGTAAAAGAACTCTTTTGGGGCTGAAATAATAAATGTGGCTTTTACCTATTCCTCCTTATTCTCTGTCCCTTCATGACTCATCCTCTCCCCTCTCCTCAAATTAGGCAATAGATTCTCACTTGCCTGATATAATGAAATAGAATAAAAGAATTGCTTTTAAAAAAAAAAACTTTCATATGATAAAATTTTACTGATTTTAATCTCACCAATTCCGAATTAATGACAATTTGAATGCTTTTACTTTGTACTCTGTATGTAAATGGAGTTTGCTAAATAAATGAATTGCATAACAGAAGATATATTTAGCCTACTCAAGAAACCAAACTAATTTCACCTATTTTTAAATAACTCCTGTAAGCTTGAATTCATGTATACTTGAAAGTAATAAACCTGTAATTTATAATTTACACTTAGACTAATATCTCTGCATTATTTCATACAAATGCACATGTATTTATAAATAGCCATATCTTTCAAACATTTTGTTTTCCCATCTGGAGTTTTTAAAAGAAAATTGGAACTCACAGTGTGGCCATTTTTCTAAAGTAAATCTTTTTTGACCACATGAAAGATTTCTTGAATCCACTGTCTTTAATCATGGTCTCATATTCTTTAGGTGCATTTAAAAAGAGGGAATTAAGTCCAAAATAACCTATTTTGAATAATACGTATTTATTGAATGAATGATTGATTAACTTTGATCCTAATTTTTATATATTTGTTATATTCCAAGAGGTAGCATACTGTAGTAGTTAAGAGTGTAAAGACCCTGAAGCCAGACTACCTGAGTTTTAATCCTACCTCTGCCACTTACCTACTGGTTAACCACTGTTTTTTTGTTTCATCCTTTATAAAAGAAGAGTAACAGTAGTTTCTACTCATAAGGTTGTTATGACGATTAAGAAAGTAATATTTGCAAAGTTCTTAGAATGTACCTGGCACATAATTAGCACTACATGAATATTTGTTATATAAAATAAAATAATTTCCAAACTGTGTTAAGTTGTATATATATAAGTTAAGGTTCATAGGTGTAGTAGAGTGGTCCCAATTGCCTAATGAATTAATGAATCAATCTTCTGACTAGAGTATTTCCACCTTCCATGATGTTTTCAAAGTCAACACTTAACTGTCAGCCTGTAGTGGTCCTGTGACAGAGGTCGATGTACTAAGATCAGAGCTGCTGCCGTCTGAAATCTAGTACAGCACTTACACCCCTCCCTGGAATTAGCTTTCTTGTTTGTCCTTTAGTTTGTGAGGTTAGACCTGACTTTTTCCCTACATAGTGGTGTTATGTTCAGTAACCTACTTCTTTCACAAGCAAATATAGATGAAAACAAGCATTAGACTTCTCCATACTCCTAATTTAGAAACAAAACCCACTATTGAATGTCTGTTTAGGACGTGAATGTTCTAATGCTTGAAATGGGCTCTTTAAGACCAGCAAACTAAGGCAACGTCAGTATGGTACAGATAAATCAAGTGCAAATCAGAAGCATTTAGTCATCTGTTTTTACATTTTACCTTAAATATTCTGGCAATAATAAGACTGTACTACTTACCTGTTTGATTTATAATAATTATAGATCTAATAATATCAAAACTTACATGAGAAAATAAATATTACTTTACTTCTGAATAGTGGCTGGGGGAGAAAATTTTCCTTGACATTCAGACTTTGGAATTGGTAATTATTAAGGCCCCAATAAACACACTGATGCTTACTTACACTGAAGTTTAGTCAATTGAACAGACTGAATGTTTCTGCTGTTAACTATTCTTCATGGAGATGGTCTTAGTCACTTTAAAATACCCTCATAAATGATCTATAGTAGGTGAAATTAAGAAAATTAATCTGTCAACCTTTGCAAATTAAATTTGAGCTTCCATGCATTTTGTTCCCCCTGGAAGATGTCAAACTGTGGTTAAAATCTCTCCACAAGTAGGGATGCTTTCTCTAGGGATACAAAACTATGTTTGCAAACTTATGTGACTTTAATTCCTTAATGTCAGTTTGGAGTATATAGTTAATGTTTTGGAGAGGAAAACACCCTACTTACCTATGGGAAATAAAAGCAAGGTAGCAAGAAGGAGGACATTGAAGACAGCAAAGCACAAAAGCTTAGTGAAAATACTTGGGTAGCTTTGGAGTTCTCTGTGTTGCAGAATGCCCCCTTGTTTTGTTAAGAATAGGATATTTAGACAATCAGTAGTTCTCAACCTCTTTCTGTGTCAACATACATGGTAGATACATTTACATATTTGACCCATTCCCAGGGATCTACTCAGAGTTTTTAGTGGCTTGGCATAAATAAGAGAGGCTGTAGGCTCTGCATAGGTTCCACTGTAGCATCATCTTTATTTCCTCCCACAGATTTAAGACACTATCTTACAAAACACCAAGACTGAGAACCATTGTTATTCAATTAAGCATGGAATTCATATTAGATCTGAAATTTAACTAGAAGTGATGGCACTTATCAACTTTGTTAAGTGGAAATTGGCTTATTAACAGCCAATAAGTGTGTTCCTTGTGTTTTAGTGTTTTAAGGAAAAAGGAAAATATAATTTTAGATGTCTTATTTGGAAGAAAAAAAGATTATCTGAGGTATTTGAACTATAGCTTTCTTTACGGAATTGACTTTTTCAATTCCATAATGTGAATCAAAAGATTTATTTTCAGCAATGCATATATTAAGTAAGTACAGATTCTGTTTACTCTTTTGCTTTTTTCTCTCTTTACTTGCTGCACACTTTCTGGTTATAACTTGAAGCAAGTTGACCTTTATATTTTCTGAAAAATATTTTTTGTCTGCTTTTCAAAATAATCCATGCTTATGATAATAAGTTTAGGCAATAAAAAAGGTATGAAGGACATAAAATCTTATTGATGTGATGATTTTTATCAGAATTTCTTTGATTCACTTTGGTTTGGTTTTAAAGTGGCTTTTAGAAGGTTCATCATCTTTACTCTGACCAACCTATTATTTACTTAGTATCCCAGCCTTAGTTCACACATAGTGTCAAAACTACTCTAAGGTTTGAAAATTAAAACAATTCCTCCAAATCGCTCAATATGGTATCATTTTGTAAACAAATTTGTTGTTGTTGTCTAGGTTTGAAAATTCTAAAGCTTTTCCCTCCACTTACCATGGCTTCTAGTGTCCTAAGCATGTTTTGCCCATTTCAATACTTATATTGTTTATTGACAGGAGAAACTGAACTTTCTACAAATAACTAGGTAAAAACTTGAATTTCCCATGCGAGCAAGAGATGCAAGAGATAATATACTTGGGTCCATATATTGAAGAAATTAAATTATAGGAAAGGATTACACATATTACCTCCCCTCCCTTTTTAAGTGTTATCATAAGGTTCTAGTGAGGACTGGGAAGAAGAGAGTATATTTCAGAGGTCAAGCCATCAAAGTTGAAGCAATTTTTCCTAGAATGTAGGAATAGTATAGAAAACAGTTTAATGTTTAAATGTTTATATACTACTATTTACAAGAGTAAAGAATACTAGTTATTATGATTATTAAATTATAAACTTAAAGTTTCACCAAAATCAACCTTTTCTACATTAGAAATTTTTAAAAATAAACCTATAAAAATAACAAAAAGTTTCTAAGATCTTGGAGACTTGTACTGTTTCTTATCCTACTTTTTCTGTCCACTAAATATGTACTTTTGAAATGGTATCTTCCCAGGCTGAAGAGTGAGTCTTTATAGCTGTCTTACATGTAAATACTCTTGATGACAAGAAGAATCTAGTAAGAGTATTCATAGTGTTTGTTACCACCAATATATTTGTAACATTTTTGTATTTTTTTTGTAGCCATATGCATTCTTTCTGAATACACACACACACACACACGTACACACACACGCACACACGCTCATATTTGCACTCTCTGTCACCCACCCACTTAAGGCGTGTTAGGTATGGGTAACAGTTAACTGAGGTTTTTTTTGTTTGTTTTGTTTTGTTTTGTTTCGTTTTTGTTTTTACCAAAGACCTAAAACTAATAACTTTTTTAACATGAAAAGTAAGGGGATCTTTGACTATAAACTTGGTCTCTATTGTATCGTATACAAATTTAGAATAAAAATTAGAATTCATCAAATAAATATATATTGAATGCTTTGTACTAACTCGTCTGTATGTGTTAGACATACATTGTTGAAAACAGAAAGTCTCTGGTTGGGAGGGGTGTTGAAGAGTGTTAGACAGAGAGACATTAGACAAATAAAATTTAAGAGTGAAATGTGCTGTGAAGAAAAGATAGAGGGACTTGGCAGAGTTAGGGAGGTGCCCCTTCAGATGTTGTGATGATCAGGGAAGGCCACTCAGGAGTTTGGTATTTGAGTATAATGACACCAAAATACAATGGTAAGGTATAAGCTTTTGAAGATTTGAGGGAAGAGCTTTTAAGTAACAGGAACTGTCAGAAGTCTAAGATGGGGGTCTTTTGAGACACAGAAAGGTTAATATAACCAGGACACAGTGAGCAAGTTAACCAGGAGTGGGGTTTCTAGTGGTAACCCCAATTGATGCCATTGGTAAATGTACAAATAATTAATACCTGCTTCTTTGCAGCTTTTCTGTACCCCAATAATTTATTGTATGCAAACTTTCTAGCTTTTGAATGACTATTTCTTGTTTGAGGATTACTTTACTTCTATGGGAAAATATATATCATGTTTAATTTGCTTTACTGGTTTTATGTAGTTGTATGATTCAACAGCTTTGATGATAAGACCTCAGCTGAAGGTCTAGAAAACTTCAAAAAAATAATAAAATGAAGCATTAAATCCAGGACACAGAATGTTCTGTGTATAAAAATAGATTAAATGAGAATAATATATTAACGTGAACCCTTGCCACTTTTCCTCTGATCTCTCTCCAAAGCTATCAGGGCTTTGTGCCCAGTATTTATCTTAACAGGCAGAGAAGGTCTCTTGCCACCTTTAGGAAAAACTCCAGTGAAGGCAAAGGCCTACAGTTCATTTTTCATATGTAGAATCCCACATACGTAATTTTAGAAGTGAAAACATAGACTTACATTTTACATTTATGAATTTGGAGAATATTTTCAAAGATATTTTTCTTTATGTTTTCAAATTCTAAAGCATTAATACAGTTCAGTTTTAATTCTTGTAATTTCAAAGTTAGTACAAATGAATATGTATAAAGTAGTTATTCTGTTTTGAAAATAAAGAGATTAGATGAAGAGACACTTTCTGTTTTAATGGATTTGTTTTGGGAACATTACATCCACACAGTATATTTCTCTTGTAACAACAAATACTGTAACCCGAAGTCTAGTTTCTTTTTTGTTAAATTAGTTTTTAATTAAAGAAAACAACTAGTTGGAGGCATTTACTTTCTGTGAAATGTAATGAAGATTTATTTTGGAAGTGACCTTCACTTTATTAGCTGAAGCAGTAATCAGCAGAATTAATAGAATAATCACATTATATACAAACTCATAAATCATCATGAATAGTGCTGTCAAAAGTTCAGCTATAATGGGCCCTATTGTTTTGCAGCTGTATTAAAAAAATTACAACCACTGATTTTTACCTTGATAGGCACCGAAATTGCTTTTTTAAAGGCTATGTAGGATAGGGGCTACCAGCCAAAAATATTCACAACTGTTAATTTATCTGTAATACAATTTGATGTCACCAGGGCAAAGTTGAAATTGAGTACAGTGTTGCTATGTTCTCTTAGTAAAATCTGACTCATTGTTGAAAGCAGTACTCAATTAGAGTTCTCTTGTTTAAATGTCTGTTGTTTGGAGTTGATGGCATCAAAGAGTTTGGTTATATCCAAATATACAGTTATCTGAATAATGTATTAGATGAATATTTTATTGCTTTTGTGAATTTTACTTGAGCTTGTTATAAACATGTAATTGAACTGGCAGTTTAATATTTGAAACTTAGAGCAAAAATATTAGATTAGTCTTTATATTTCTCAGGAACTCTTTACGTGGATTCCCACGTTCCATGTTCTTTTTATCTTTAATTACAATGGGACAAATGGGAAATTCCTTGCTGTTGAGTTTTGCATTTTTTACAGTTGCATGTATGGAAATGATAGATCTCCATCACTCTGTGCATAGTTGATGATACTTAAAAACAAACTCTAACCACAGCTTTGTGCAGTCAAGCATTACACTCTGACAGAGCCTACTAAAGTGAATTTATTTTTGAAAAAATCTCACACTGAAGTTAGAAAATAAGTTTTTTTTAATTAATGTGCAATATAATGATATTATTTTGTATTTTTGATAGTGAAATTTTCTCTTTTTTCCTTTGTTTTGACAAAGACATGTTCACAAGTGAGGAAAATTGTCTTTACTCAGTCCTTAGACCCACATGACCATTGCTTAGTTTTCAGATTTGTATTTTCAAATTTGTATTTTCGTTCTGTTAATTTTTTAGCTCTCTCAAATGTCCGAAAAGTATAAAGAATATCTCTATTAAATGGTAAATAACAAGTATAAAATATGTTAGTCTAAGTAAGAGGAATTCAAAATAAGGTTTAAACTTAGATTTATCACTGGCTCTCATCTCATAGCTAGATTTTTTTTTTTAATCTAAAAAAGGAAGCTTTAATAAATAGTGAAAATCCAAAGAAAGAAGCTGAGATAAATCTAAATTCATTGGCTTTCCCAAGATATACTTCTATTACTTGTTACAGTCAATTCGAAGTGGAAACATCTTATTTGTATTGAGAAAAATATGTTGTGGCCACCTCAGAGCATCAAATATCCTTTTTCCATATCTTCTATAGCTAATAAAATGAATGGACACTCTCAGAATTCTACCCATTCTATTAACATTTGCACTTTGCTCTTTTTGACTGATTTCTTTTTCTTTAGAAAAATCCGTATTTTAAATTTTAATGCATAACATCCTGTAATAGCCGTTTTAACAGAACATAATACATGACAAGGTAAGTAAAAATATCAAGAGAAAACTTAGTGACCAACCGAGGCATAGAGATTGCAGTGACAAAATGTCTACAGAGGTCAGGGAGGTTATACAAAATAAATGGTCTGTAAGGAGACTGCAGATGTTTTAGAGACCACGATGCACTGTTGAGCACAGGATGCATCTGTAGGGAGCCGCTGCTATACAACCATTGGTCTCAATTTGCAGGCACAGTGTTGCCAGATTTTCTCTTTTTCAAAGAAGCCAGAGATCCACATTTTTTCACAATAGTTTTTTTTTTTTTTTTTTTTTTAAGCTGCGTGGTCACAAAACTTATCTACTGGTAGCTTTATCCCATGGACTTTCAGTGGGTAACAGGTAAATGACAATTTTTATTTGTACATTTAAGAGGATGATGTCTTTCACCAAATTGAAATTTAAAAAAAAAAAACATTATTATAGCCATTCCATAATGCTTCTTCATTGCATCACACTCATAGTTACTTTAGCATAGTTACATAGTTACATAGCAACTATGGTAGATAGTAAATTTATATAATGCCACCTCAGAAGATTAGACTTGGATTTTGAACTACTATATAAATTCAGCACCCTTGTATAAATTCAGCACCCACAAGCATTCTAGTGGTATTTTTCTTACAAATCAACAGCCTAGTAATTCTGAGATTAACCTTTGACTCTGTCCTAATTACTGTGTTATTTCTTCTCAAGTTTTGGGAGTTATGCTTTTTTTAGTTTCTACTTTTCTGCCATGGTTCAGGACTTACCACTTACTGGATTCCTGCTATAACCCCTATAGCTACCCTCCTGCTCCCAGGATCTGCTTTCTTCATTGAGCTGACATGTCACTTCCAGTGGTATTCTGTTGTCTAGCACATCAGATCCAGACACTTCTACCTACCTTTTAACCCCATTCCATAATCATTTTACCCTTCAACACCTTCCTGTTAGTCCTTAATTTGTATATCCATTCAGGTATCTGTGCACATTCTCACCTTTCTGCATTTTCTCATCTTTTAGAACCTGCCCCCCCAACCCTCAATGGTCTTACCTGTTCTTCTTCAAGGCTTGACTCAGGTCCAGCCATCAGCTATTCCACTACTTCTGGTTTCTAGAAGGCGTGTGCTTTTAGGCAAGTAGTTTAACCTTTCTCATTTTCTATAACGGGATTGGTCTAGCTGCTTTAAAGTTTTCGTTCAGTTCTGACACTCTCTATCTTCTTTTTCCTCCAACACATGTTGACCTCTCTCTTCTTTGACCTTCCTTACAATACTTCCAGTCTCTACCACATATTTTAATTTTTCTCTCATTGTTACACTTAATAATGTCATTTGTTTCATATGCTTAACAGAGGGCTGAGTCTGTGATTTATACTCTGCATCTACTGTGAAACTAGTGCAGTGCAGGTAGCTAGTTGACTGCTTTGAGCAATTTCAATCTTATACACAGCCCTAGATGAATCATGGCTAACAGCTCTACCTTTAGTCCCATACTAGTACCATTGACCTTTGGACTGAGAAAGCTTGCAGCCCTTTCCTAGGATTTGCCTAACACAAATGACTGTCCTTGATTTTACTTTACTATACAGATAGATACATGCCAACAAAGGTAGGAAAAAAAAGAAAGAAAGAAAGAAAAAATATCTGGGATCGCAAAAGCCTGACTCACTTTTGTGTGTGAAGCTTCTCTCTTTAAAATATGTCAGTCAGTCTTGACCAAGGGTTCAGTTTGGGAGGAGTTGTTAAAGGAAATCAGTTGATGTGGGGTCTGGAAAAGGTGTAAAAGTGGATAGTTTAAAGGAGTCCAGGAACCACACAGGAATAAGGCTATTTGACCTGACAATTTTGTAATAAATAGCTAAAGGGTAAAATTATTGAATATATAGCACACAGGAGTAAAGAACATAGTTTTTGTGAGATTTTTTTTTTTTTTACCTAAGCCATCTAACAGGGTTCTTTGAGAGGGATAAATAAGGTGTGAACAAGGAGGAGCCAGTGAACATTTAGATTTTTTAAAAGCCTTTGATATGATTTTGTACCAAACACTGCTTTTAAAAATGTCCTATCACCATGAGGTTGAGAATAGTGTTTAGTTATTCATAGAGATCTTGTTTAAAGACCGGAAGGCAGGAATGGGTGGTTTAAATGAACTCTTACTTGCATGGGGAGACTTTTTACTACGCTTGCCCAAGAATCAGTGTTTAGTGTTTTTGTTTCTTTAATTTAACATTTTTATAAATGATTGGAGAGTCATCTTAATAACTCTCCCAGCTACTTACTAATTTGTAGTTGACACTTGAGAGCTTATAGATAGTAAAATAGTAAGCTGAAGAGTATTAGCTGAAGGACTGTTTCACAAGACAATGTGAAAAGGCAGGAAAATGGTAAGAGTGACTGTATCTCTGAGAAGATGGCTCTGCACATATTTTTCAACTTATGAAAGGGATCTAGGAGTCTTTAGGGATCTCTGGAAGATATTAGCTTTACATATTCTTGTGTCCACATTCAGAAAGACCCATATATTATTGGGCATAGTCATGAAGGGTATTAAAAATAAAAGAGATTATAATTGTCCTGATTCAAACTGATGCCTCTTTACCTGTGCTGTTTGTACGATTTGAATTTTGAAGACTAGGCAGCAAAATGGATCAAGGATTTAAATAAAGGTTACTCAAATAAGAAATGAATGTGTCATGTACAGAATGTCAAAGCGGAGAAAGAGACTGAGAACGGAGATTACTCAAGAGAAATGTAATGTAAAAGTCTAAGTAAATTTACTGTTGACTTGTTTACTACATCCTTAAAGTTTGAACCAAGGGCTTCCTTTTGAAATTGAAAGATCTATTTGTTTTTGTTTTATTAGTTTCAAGTATACAGTACATTGGTTAGACATTTATATAGTTTATAAAATGATCTTTCTAATTGTTCCTTCTTTCCTCTGGCTCTCTACCTAGCCATTACATTAATGCTAACTACATACTCTATGCCGTGCTCCCCAGCCCTGCGACCACATATCAACTACTAATTTGTACTTCTTTAAAGATCTATTTTTAAATGAATTTGCTTAGGTAGATATGTGGCAGATAAAAAACATGAGGCTATTAGCCTGAGTGTTCAGACCGAAAAGCTCAGTTTTATTAAGAGCTTAGTTTAAATTATAATATATTTAAAGAGTAGTCAGGAAACAACAGTGCTTTCCCATCAAAAGTTTCATTGATGTCATTGTGATAGGCTAAACTGAAGAATCAGTAAGTTGGGATGGTGGTTCTGGCCCTTTTACAAATCAGGGAACCGTTCTAAACATGAACTGTAGATATAGTACCTGGGTTGTGACCCAAGTATATAAATTGACACCCCCCCACACACACAATATTTTTAGAAGGCTTTGTTTTTTAAGATTGAATGATGACTTGTGTTCTGTAATTTATCTTAATTTATTCTGGAGCCCTGGTGCAGTTATTAATACAGATACGTTTCTATCATTAAACACAATTTTATTATAACTTTTCCTATAGCTTTAATTTAAGGACAGTTGGAAAAGCCAAAAAAAAAAAAAAATGAATATGTCATCTACAGAATGCCACCAAGAACAGTGGAAGCTGAATATATGGCTAAGATCTATAAAATACAGGCAGTTTCTGGGAGTGAATTTTCTAAAGGATATGTAATTGTTTTTTGACAGTTTTTTCTAAATTAAGCATGATGATTATGCCTTCCAAGAGTGACAGCACTGCCTGAAGGGCAGTCCATCTGCCCACAACCTTTCAATGAGTGTGAAATTTACTTCAAAAGCCCCACTGGACTCAGATACTTGTACCATATAATTTCTTTTTTATACGATTTTTAAAATTTTTCAGTTACACTTCGCATACAATATTATATTAGCTTCATATCTACAACATACTGATTAGACATTTATACAACTTACGAAGTGATCACCCCGATAAATCTAGTACCCATACGACACTATACATACTTATTACAATATCATTCACTATATTCCTCATGCTTTATATCCCCATGACTATTTTATAACTACCAGTTTGTACTTAATCCCTTCTCCTTTTTCACACACCTGCAAACCCCCTCCCATATGGCAACTATCAAAATGTTCTCTATGAGTTTATTTCTGTTTTGTTTCTTTTGTTCTTTATATTCCACATGTAAGTGAAATCATATGGCATTTGTCTTTCTCTGTCTGACTTACTCCACTCAGCACAATACCCTCTAGGTCCATCCATGTTGTTGCAGATGGCAAGATTTCATTCTTTTTTTTTTTTTTTTCTAAGTTATGGCTGAGTAATATTTCAGTGTATATGTACTACCTCTTCTTTATCCATTCATCTACGATGGACACCCAGGTTGCCTTCATACCATGACTGTTATTAAAGAATGTTGCAATGAACATAAGAATGCACATGTGCCTTCGAAGTAGTTTTGGGTTTCTTCAGATAAATACCTAGCAGTGGGATTACTGGATTTTTCTTTTGTCTCTTGTTATAGCCTTTGTTTTAAAGTCTATTTTGTCTGGTGTAAGTGTTGCTAATCTAGCTTTTATTTGTTTGTTTCCATTTTGATGAAATATCTTTTCCCATCACTTTACTTTCAGTCTCTGTGTGTGTCTTTCAACCTGAAGTGAGTCTCTGGCAGGCAGCATATGTAAGGGTCTTGTTTTCTTATCCAGTCACCCTATCTTTGGATTGGATCATTTAATCCATTTACATTGAAAGTAATTATTGATAGATATGTAGTTATTGCCATTTTATTCATATTTTTTTATTTTTATTTTTCCTTCTTCCAAAGAAATCCCTGTAATTTTTCTTGTAACACTGGTTTGGTGGTGATAACTCCTTTAGTTTTTGTTGTCTGAGAAGTTCTTTCTCTGTCCTTCAATTCTAAACGATAGCTTTGCCGGGTAGAGTAGTCTTGGTTGTAGGTCTTTGCTTTACATCCCTTTGAATATTTTGTTCCAAACCCTTCTGGCTTGCAAAATTTCTGTTGAGAAATCAGCTGACAGTCTTATGGGAACTCCCTTGGAAGGAACTAACTGCTTTTCTCTTACTGCTTTAAGATTCTCTTTTTGTTTTCAACCTTTGGCATTTTAATTATAATGTATCTTGGTTTGGGCCTCTATGGGTTTGTTCTTGTTTGGGACTCTGCTCTTCCTGGGCTTGTACATCTGTTTCCTTCACCAGGCTAAGGAAGTTTTCTGACATTATTTCTTTAAATAAGTTTTCAATTCCTTGCTCTCTTCTCCTTCTGGTACCCCCAGTGATGCAAATGTTGGTATGCTTGATGTTGTCCCAGAGCCCTCTTTATCCTTATTTTTTGGATTCTTTTTTTCTTGATGCTGTTCTGATTAGGTGTTTTCTATGACCTTATCTTCTAAATCGCTGATTTGATCCTCGGCTTCATCTGATCTACTTTTGATTCCCTCTCATATATTCTTTATTTCAGTTATTGTATTCTTCATTTCTTACTGGTTCTTTGTTATGTTTTCTGTCTCTATTTTTATGTTTTCTGTTGCTTTGTTAAAGTTCTCACTGATTTCATCTTCTCTTCCCTTAAGTTTATTGAGCATCCTTATAACCAGTGTTTTGAACTCTGGTAGATTGCTCGTCTCCATTATGTTTAGTTCTTTTTTTGGAGCTTTGTTCTGTTTCTTCATTTGGGACATGTTTCTTTGTCTCTCCATTTGACTGCCTCCCTGTGTTTGTTTTGGTGTATTATGAATGGCTGCTATGTCTCCAGGTCTTAGGAGAGTGGCCTTATGTAGTAGATTTCCTGCGGGGCCCAGTGGCACAGTCTCCCCTGGTCACCGGAGTCAGGTCCTCCAGGTATGTCACTTGTATGGGTTGTGTGTGCCTTCCTCTTGTAGTGGAGCCTTGATTATTGTTTGCACGCCAATGGGAGGAGTTAACTCTTGGGCTAATTGGTTGCTAGGACTGGACAGTGAGTGTGTAACCCTATGGAGCAAGTTTTGCTATAGCAGGGCTCTGGTGCCTGCCTAGTTTGCCCTTCGAGTGTCCTGTCCTTGGATACAGGCCCAGGTGGTGCTATAGCTATGTTAGAAGCCTTCCACAAGGAGTGACAGCCTCAGGGGCCTCTTGGGAAGGGGCCCCGCTACAGGTCACATTCGGCCTCAGCCTGTGCCCTATCTGAAGCCACCTGGCAAAAGTCACCAAGAAGTCTGCAGATGGTCACCACTCCTGCTGGGCTTAGAAGTGCCTTGAGAGGCCAAGCTGCCAACTTAGGGTAGCGGCTGCTAGTGCCAGGCTTGGGGCTGCTCACCAAAAGGTATGGGGCGTGCTGAGGCCAGATGCCACTTTTTTGGATTTTGTGGGCCTTTTGAGAGATTTTAGGAAATTCCACAGCATGAGCCAAGACAGGCCATTTGTATGGAAAAGCCACTAGAGGCAGCTTGGGTGGGCCCACAAGTTGGGTGGCGTGGAGTCTCAGGGAATCACCAGGGCAGGATGACCAGTGTTAGCCAGGTTGATGGAAATTCAGATATGGTGGGCACCTATGTCTACATTCTGGGAGCAGGGAGGGTTCAACAAAGAGACACTGGATTCTGTCTGGGAGAGAGCTGCCCCTCCAGCCCTTACCCCGAAGTCAAACTATTCGGTTTCTCCCAGTATATCCCTGGTGCTTTTTGAGCAGCAGCTGTAGTGCTGGAGCTTAGAGCAAGTGAATCTGTCAGAGAGTAAGTCAATGCTCAAGCCTGTTAGAGGAACATCTGTGACTCTTCATCCCTCCATCTCACTTAGCCATAGTCTCCACTGGTTTTCAAATCCAGAAGTTATGGGGACTTCTCTTCCTGGCACTAGAACCCACTGTGGGCTGGGACCCCTCACTCCTCCTGGAGGACCCTCACAGCTGAGATACCCCTTCTGATTCTCAACCGCTACAGGCAGGTATGGGGACCAGCTGATTTCACATCTCCACCCCTCCCACCAGTCTTGAGGTGGCCTCTTCTGTGTGTCCCCAGTTGTAGGACTTCTGTTCACCTAGCTTCAAATGACTCTCATTGTTCTATAGTTTAGTTGTGATTTTGATGTGATTGTCAGAGGAGGCAAGCACAGTGTTTACCTACTTTTCCATCTTTACTGGAACCTATAGTTTCTTGAATTATCAACAATGCTGTGTTCTTCCAGGCCCATGACAACCCCTTGAAGGCACAAAAACAAATTTGTTCCTGGTGCCCTCCTATTTAGAGCTTAGTACCAGGAGTATTAAGTAGTAATCTTAATGAACAACCAGGAGATTGTGGGTGTTAAGGTTCGTAACAATTAGCTGGCTCTAATAATCATACCCCAAGTGGAGGAAGAGTGTTTCTAAAGAATCCCTTCAAGCGCTGCCTATACAGGAAGACCGTATCATGCTTGAGCAGTTACATTTGGTCGTTACACATTTCAGAGGGAATATGATCTCATGTATATGTGATTTACTTTAAATTTGTCTTTAGGAAGATCTCTCCCCACTATACCTAGTCCATAAGCAGTTCTTGTCAGCTTTATGTCTCACATATGTCCCCAGTGTCTCTGCTTCTCTCTCCATTGCCACGCCTCTGCTTCAGTTCACCGTCATCTCTTACTTGGTCTACTGCAGACATAACTGGTTTCCCGTTTTCCACTCTCATCTACTTGACAGTTTTTCACACAGCAGCCAAGCTCATTTTTAAAAAAATACAATTTTGACCCTGTCACTGCCCTGTTCAAAACCTTTGGTAGCTTCTCATTGTACTTAGAGTAAAATTTAAGGTCTTCACTCTGGCCTTTGAAGCCCTGCATAATCAGGCCCCTGACTATCTCTGTGATCCTGTTTCATACTGTGCCTCTAACTGGTCGCTATATTCCAGCCCAACTGGCTGTCTCTCTCTCTGCCTCAAATACAATGAGCTAATTTGTACTTCTAGGTTTTCAAATTTGCTCTTCCTTCTGCTTAGAATATTCTTCCTCCAAATCTTCACATGGTTGATTTCTCCTGGCTACTCAGGTCTCAGCTCAAATGTCGGTTCCTCAGAGAGCCTCCCTCTGATCACCCTGTCAGACATTCAGATCCCACCTTCACATTATCCTCTTTTATTGTTTCAGAACATATATCGCGATACTACTATTTTACTTCTTATTTATTGTCTATCTCATGCACTAGATAAGTTATATGCCAGCAAGGACAACATTTATCTTGTTTACTTTTGTTATTTCTACTGCCCACAACTACATCTGGTGCATGGTAGGCCTCATTTCATAAATATTAGGAATGAAGACGTAAATATCAGGGCTTGTCCTTATCAGCAGCAACAGTTCTCTTAGAAGTACAGCCGTTCCCTTCAGAGAAGGCAGTTGAATTCACTAGGTGCCCAAGTTGCTTATATTGTGTTAGAAGAAACTACAGGCTTTGAAAACCTAGAAGCAGATTATCCTCACTGTCAGTAACAGCAGTGTAGCCTACAAACCCCACGTGGTTGATACAATCTATAATCACTGTTCCTTTTGTTATAGAATGGAAAGAAAGCTACATTTCATTGAACATTTATAATGTATCAGGCATAGAATAAACACTTTACACACATTGACCCATTTACTCCGTGCAGCAGCCTTATGCGATAGGTATTATTATTATCTTCATTTTGTAGTCTTGAGAACTGAAGCATAGTCACAAGGCTAGTGAATGGGGGAATCAGGATAGGCATGTAGGCTGTCTCAGAATCTAGAGATATACTGTCCACATCGATCTCATCACCACCTCCAAGAGCTGATTTCTATGCAATTTGTATTTCGTAACGGAGACTATAACTTGACTTTTAGTGATCTTATAGTTTCAGTGACACTGATTGCCAAACAAGTTCCCTTGAGTTCTGGCACTATGACCAATATCAGGTAGAGCTTGCCATTCACTGGATCACTGTGAATGAGGTCATGTTGTAATGGAGCACTCATTTGAGGGTTTGTTTTTTTTTTTATTTAATAGTCTTGCTGATTAGTCTAAAACTCCATGGGTAATGAATCCGAAGAAGTTACAGCAAGAGATGAGGCTTGGCTTGAGATTGTCATGAATATAACTGTTTCCTGAGGCTATAGAAGTTATTACCTATTGTTTAGCTCTTGCTCTTGAGAAAGCATTTAGTTCTGGGACAATAGGAAGTCTGTGCTGAGTTGGATGACAATAGCTTGAGTCATAGAGCGGATCTTGGTTTGGGGGTAGTAGAGATGATGCTGTGACTTATACACTGCCCAATTTTCAGACCAATTACAGCAAAAGTACATCATTTACTTCTGATACCCACCATACAATCACTCCCCTCCTCTCTACTTCCAGCTAGAAGAAAGATACCAAATACTAAGAAAGAAAAAAAGGGATATCAATCTAAATAAACACTGCTAAGTAATATAAATATATAACCAGTAAACAGAATGTAGTAATATAAATATACAGTAGAAGTATGTAACCCATAAACATAGTATGTGTTATATAATATATATTAAAATGTTAGTGTGTGTGTGTGTGTGTGTGTGTACATAGCACTAAGACTTTTGGGACCTCCCCCCCCCCCCCCCCCCCCCCCCCCCCGCGTGTGTATGTGTAAGTATATAAAATGTACACATACCTCCCCATACATTTTTCAGACCAGCAAGTACTGGGTAAACATAATAGAAAACTCATTGTGTTGTTTTAAGTATAGTGCTCTGATAAATGTATATGTCTGAATTCTAGTTACAGGTGACACAGTCGAACTTTGTATAGATAGATGCAATCACTGAAGCTTTATTGCCTCTCATGAAACTTAGATATGCCTAATTACTGTTGAATGGAACTTTTGCTTTTATCAGTACAATTTAAGCCAGGGTGTCACTAAAGCATAGTGATGATGATCAATGGTCACTCAGAATTCTGTTGTAAGAGACCTCTTTTTATTTGGTTTGTTTTTAATGGCATTTGATAAAATGTTTCAAATGCATTTTTGTAGTAACTTTTTTTTGGTCATACTACCTATTTAGTACATTTGTAGATTTTTTTTTAGGTAATTCCTATACAATGTATACTTGTTTGCCTCTAGGTCCCATAGTACTCTATAGAAGATAGGTGTTCAGAGCTGCCTTGCTAGGCATGTGGGCTCCTGGATGGCTGATAGGAAATATAACAAAGCTGGGATCTGACTGGCATATCAGTGGTATTCACCATCTTTGGTAGCTCAATTGTCCATCATTAAAGGCGTGTTTTGGGTAGCTAGGCTGCCATTTAATGTACTGGAAGAAAACGTGTCTTGTGGAGCCTTATTACCTGCAAAGAAATCATGGTAAAGTGTTTGCCTTCTAATAATAGCACTTTCTCTATTTAAAATTGCTAGCTTACCAATATACTTTATAAATCACTTTTTAAAATGTTGACTGCAAAGTATTTATAATTTGATAGGTACTCTAAAGATGGGTATTTCCACGGTTATTCTTACTCTGAGTTTATGTTCTAACTGAAATGAAGTTAGACAATCCATTTAACATGTACAGATAGAGAATAAACATGTGCTTTTCAGGAGATAAGAATGTGTATAAATTGAGAAATTTTACTCCTTGTAATAATCTTTGCAACTTGTCAGGAATTAGAATAGCTCTGAGAATAACTTTGTCTGACTCCATGTTGCTTTCCTTCATAATGCCAAAAAATGGTACTGACAGCAAGGCAGTTTGTATGATGGTTAACGGAGAAGCCACATGGACCAGGTTTCCTGAGCTTTTATTCAGCAATACCATTTACTAAATGACCTTGGCAAGTCACTTGACCTCTCGTTGCCTCAGTTTCCAAATCTGTAAGACTCTGCCTCATAGAATTGTAGGTTGCAGTGTGTTAATACATGTAAAGTATCTGGCATGTAGTGAGCACTCAATGCTAGCTGTGATGATTATTTGTATTATTGTTATTATTGGCTGTGTGCCTCAAAGGCCAGCGTGTAGCCAACAGTTATTTCCTCATGTGTAATTCCCTACTTCTCTCATAAACAACTGCTCTTTGAGTTTTGATTGCAGCTCTCAAGAACTGATTACTGTTAATACTTCTTACCAACTTATTAAAGGTTTCCTCATCAAGTAAGTCTTTCCAAGATCACAAAATACTTCCTATGTTCTCATTTAAAATTAAGAGGAAATTTGTTGGATTATCATGACAGTGCCTCATTATTGGACTTCTTCCTCTATAATATTCACCATCATCCATACAAACCAGTTCTTATTCTTTACATTCTGTTTCTTCTATATAATATATGTCCACTGTTAATAAATCATGTTGAAAACCAGGTAATTTTTTGATGGCTTACTAAAATAAATAGTTATAGATGCCTCTATTGTATTTTATATGTAAATGTGCTTGTCAGAGGCCTCATTTACCCTAAGAACTTCATAGAAATTAATTAGTTTTTAAACAAAAGGATACTTGATAAAGTAGCAATGTTTATGAACATTACTGTTTCATAAACAGTAACGTTCGATGAAAAGTCTTTGTAGAAAGTTACATTTAATTTTAGTTAAGTGGGTTTCTCATGCTTTTGATATTACCATAATTGTCTGTGACAAAGTATTTTGTGATTTTTTAACCTTATACAACTTATAACTGATTCTGAACTTGATCCCCTTGCTTTTCTTGGAATCCAGGAAGATATTTAAAAATTATTTTTCCCCTGTGTGTGTGTATGTGTGTATAAGTAAACATGGACCAGTTTGGCTGAAATGACAAACTCCATAGGTTAGATGTTAGCAGCTTACTTATACCTGCTTATGAGGAAATTGGAAACACTGATGCTACTACTCACTTGACAAAAAGATACCCCTAGGCAAATGAGAGTGCTTATTGTGTGCTCCACACTTATAAATTGCTTGTCCATTTTGGGGCCTTAACATTATTCAGCCTATTTATTTTTAGTGGACCAGCAATGTTTCATGTGCATATAGTCTCTTTTAGTATCAACAGGAAATTGATGGTGAAGGTTAGGCTTATTATCAGTATTCCCCTAACAATAATAGGCAGAATAACCACTTGGGAAATGTCCAACAACAAGATGACTTCTAACTCTCTTCAGATTCTATCATACAATATCTCAAATAGTACCATGTGTACCAGCACAGGTAATACATACTGTTCCATAGTTTGATATGGGACTGGTAAAGAATATTAGCAAGAAGGGAAAATATCCTATAGCTGGTGTCCTGAGTCATATTCACAGTTTTCAGGCACATGAAATCTTACTCACTTGCTCTAATATGCCATTTCTTGTATTCTAAATTTCTCAATGGAAAAAAAATACCTTAATTTTCTTGTTCTATACCAGAAGAAACTTACCTAATCTCATTAACAAACTTATGTCCACTAAAATGATTGAATTTAGAAAGACAGTAGGAATGTATGCCATACTTAGAGAATGTCACTTACCTCTACCTTGAATTTATATTTTTCATTATAATATGATTATGAAATAATTTAAGAGTATTTCAGGAAGTACCAGAAATAATATAAAGACCACCATGTAGCCAGTTACAATTTTGTCAAATCTTAACATTTTGACATATTCGCTCTCAATATATTTTTAAAAGAAACTGAGCAATTAAAATCCTTGGTGAAACTTTCACTTCCTTTCCAGAGATAACTACTATCCTGAATTTGGTGTTCATAGTTCCCTTAAATGTTTGTGCACTTTTACTACATATATATGTATCCAGATATGATATGTAGTGTTTTGCATGTAAAGTTTTAAAACTTTTTTATAAATGATAGTACTCTGCACATATTCTTCCTCAGCTTATCATTCAGTTTTTATGGTTTTGCCATATATCCATGGTGATAGATGGGGCTGTAGTTATTCATTTAAATCGCTTACAGTGTTCCATTATACAATGTGAGAAGTTAAATCAACTATACAGTTTGGGGAAAAGTTACCACAAAACTGCCTACACTTCTGACACCAACTGCAAGTTTGGGGGATTCCCCAAAAGACCCTCAGATTCAATAGTTCATTAGAAGGACTCCCAGGACTTACTAAAAGCTGTTACACTTACAATTATACTTTATTACAGGGAATGATTATCGATTAAAATCAGCAAAGGGAAGAAATACATAGGATGGAGTACAGGGAGGTTCCAGATGTGGAGCTTCCAGTTATCCTCTCTCTGTGGAGTCAAGACAGTGTTACTTTTCTGGCATCGATATATGCACAGAGGATGGCCAACCAGGGAAGCTCATCTGAGCTTCAGTGTCCAGAGTTTTTGTTAGAGCTCCATAACTCAAGCATGACTGATCACTCATGGGGCTGATCTCAGTCTCTAGCCTCACTGAGAGTTGACTAATATCATATGACCCAAAGCCTCCACCCCAGATCACGCTGTTGGTTTTTTCTGGCATGGCTAGTCCACATCCTAAGACTTACCTAGTATAGTCAGCTCTCACCCTATATCATATTATTAGACTGTCTGGTGACCCAAGGCGCTCATTTCATGCTTAGCATTCAGAGGCTTAGAGATCACCCAGAAGTTGAGGACAAAGGCCAGACCTTTTTGTGGGCCAGATTAAATTATGAATATACCACATTTTATTTTGTTTATTCTCCTCTTTATGGATATTTGGTTGCATGTGATATATATGTAAAATAGTACCTATTTTGTTTAACAAATGTTTATGTGATTCTTGTCACGTGTCAGGTACTGTGTAGCTTCTTTACAAATATGAACTCATTTAATCCCCAGAAGTTTCTATGAAATAAACACTATTCTCATTCTACAAATGAAAAGAATAGGAAACAGGCTAAATATCTTATTCAAAGTCATACAGCCAGTAGATAGAATGGCTGGGATATAAACTCGGACAGAATCTTTCCTTGTAACCACTATGCTATGTCATCTAAAAACAATGCAGCAACAAATATTTTATGCTATTTTCCTGTATACAGGTATAAGAAGTTTTGTAAGATTTATCCTTGACAGTAGATTGCTGCACCATAGGTGTATGCATCTTCAATTTTACTAGATACTCCAAATTTGTTATCCAAACATATTTTTAAACAATTTGTGACATTTTTTTGTATTTTTTCTAGTTTGTGACTTTTTACTTTCTTTTGTTGTCCAGATGTTTATAATTTTAAAGTTCTCCATTTTTTCAGTATTTTTCTTTGTGATTTTGCTTTTCTCATCTTAAGAAATATGTCTTTCCCCTTAGCCCAAAAATATATCCTCCTATATTTTCTTCTAGTTTTGTTTTTTATGTTTATGCCTTTCGTCTACCTTGAATTGATTCTGAATGTGGTGTAAAGCAGGTATATAATTATTTTCTCCATATTGTCTCAAAACCATTTTTTTCCCAGCGTTTCATTCTTTTCTCATTGGTCATAATCATGTCCATATATGTATGGGTCTTTGTATTTGTTTGCTATTGCTGCCCTAACACATTACCACAAATTTAGTAGCTTAAAACAAATTTGTTATCTTACAGTACTAGAAGTCAGAAGTCTAAAACGGGCAGGCAGGGCTGCGTTCCCTTTTGGAGCTCTAGGGGAGAATCTGGTTCTTGCCTTTTTCAGCTTCTAAAGGCTCCTTGCATGCCTTGATTTCTGACCCCCTTCCAGCAATGGCATCATTCCAGTCTCTGCTTCCATCTTAGATCTCCTGACTTTGAGCCTCCTGCTTCCTCTTTTTTTAAATATCTTTCTGATGACATTGCACCCACTGGGATAATCCAGGTTAATCTCCTTATCGCAAGATCTTTAATTTGATACATCTGCAGAGTCCCTCTTTCTGTGTAAAGGAACATATCCACAGATTCTAGAGATTAGAATGTGGACATCATTGGTGGGGGTGTTATTCAGCCTACCACGACCTTCTTTCTGGGCTTTCCATTATTATTATGTTTTTAATTCATCTCTTTTAAGCATATTCATGTATGAATATGCTGTCTGATAGTTCTACTATCTGAACAAAGTTTTGGGGAGTCTAATCCTGCTATTTGTTGTGTCGGTTAATTCTCAGGATAAGATACATTTCTTTAACTGATACTCATCATAAGGGGACTCAATCTGTGGCAATCTCATGTACTCTGGGTTGAGGCCATATCACTTCAGAGAGTTTTAACAATTGCTTCCACCGAGTCTCCAGTGGTACTACTGACCCAAAGCTACTTTTCATGGCATTTTATTGGTTTAGGTTTCTTGGACCATGTAGTAGTGTAATTTCAAACCCCCAACCTGTGTGAGGGCAGACTACTGGTTATAAATACAGAAGTATAATCTTTTTCCACCTAGCTTTAGATAAAACAAATTATTTTGTTTTCTCTCTCTTATAGCAAGTAATTTTTTCCTTAGATTACCCTTTCACTGAAATGTAGATCTTTAAGGATCCAGACATTATGAGAGAATATTTTATTTTCAGCTACCTGCCTTGTTTAGAACCTAAGGCCTCTCTTCCCTATGTGAATATTAAAATCCAAGCCCTGAGGTTCATGAGATAGGCAAACTCCTCAGAGCTTCTGCAGCATTAAGTCATGTGCTTACTGCTCTAGTTTCAGTTTCCAGTTTAGTTTTTGCTTACTTTTTGGTAAGCAGAATCTCCAGGGGTCCCCCTGAGTCTTCTCTCCTTGTTTCCTACTTAACACTTCTGCTGTGTGTGTGTGTAGGGGGCGGGGGGTCTCATACATCACCTTTTAAGGCTATTTGTAGCCTGTGTATCTTACGTAGTCAGTAGCTGGTTTAGGGGGCATAGCTGAGCTTTGCTTAGGGATACTTTTGGCTTGGTCACAATTCTAGGCTTCCACTTTGTATAATTAGCAGTAGTACTTCTGTTGTGTCAAAATGTTACTTATCTTACCTCTGATAGATTCTTAATAACATGATAAAGAAAACAATAAATTATCAAACTCTTTTTTTCTGTAAGACCAATTGTTAAATGTAAGATATTTAAAAGAAAAAATGTTACCTTAATTTTCAACTCAAAAATCTTAATTCTCATTCTCCTATTCTCTTCCTAGGATGTGCGCTGTGTTTGGTGGAATCTATTGTCTTCGCCATTCAGTACAGTGCCTTGTTGTGGACAAAGAATCTGGAAAGTAAGGATGATATAAGTTACCTTCCTATATTTACACTCCAAGCACGAGTGAAAAATGCTAAAGTCGATTTTTAAAAAATGATTCTTCAAAGATCCTCCTTGGTATTAATAACATATCAACCTTGATTAAAAGTAATTTGTGTTTAGATCCTCCAGAACAAGAAAAGTGAGTTCAGAATATAGAAACTAAATTAATTTCCCTGCAATATGACTATAGCTCCTGATCATCCAAGCTTGGAAGACAAATCATTTCAGCTGCCAGGGGTGGGTGATGAGTGATGTTAGTTTTCCTTGTGGCCTTACCTCCTCTAATTGATTTTCATCAGATGACAACAAAGCCCTGTGTTATTGCATTTTTAAAAATGGAGCTCACCTAAAGACTCATCAGATTAATCTCTGCTGATAATGCATGTCACTCCAAGAGAAAAGACTTTAATGAGTTTTTAGGTAGATTGTTGTCATAAACTAAGCTGCCCTGTTATCTGAGGATACATTCTTTTACAACCATATCAGGCCTGCAAGTTGGTTTAGGATTGAAATAAGAATGTACCTGCTTTAAAAAAAAAGCTGAGCAATATATCTGTGCATATTTGTATTTCAATTATATTTTCTGGGATTTTTTTACTTAGTTACTGAGATATGTTCTTGTCTGAATTGCGCTAAATAGTATACTTTGATTTCTAAGTTTTACATTAAAACTTAAATGGGTCAGTTGGATCAAATTTTAGGAGCTGTTTAAATTGCTACGTGTTTTTCTTTTTTGTTATATGTTCTTAAGCATCTACTGACATATCTCTTGTATGACTATCTTTAGGGATATATAAGGAAATTGTTCATTCGGAAAATACCTTAATATTTTGAACTGGGAGGTTAAAAATATAAAATTTAAGCTGCGTCTTTCATTTTACAATAATTTTTTATAGTCTAAATGGCCTAAAATGTCTGTTATTTTATAGACTACTTATAATGCAATAACTAGTATTTTAAGATATGGTGAAGAAAAAATTCAACTCCAGAACATATAATATTTAGACAGTGAAATTTACTTTAGGGAAACAGTTCTCCAGTATAAGATAAAATAGGCACATGGTTTAAAGGCTTGTAAAATACTTTTAGCACTTCAACATAAAGGCACTACATAAATGAAACATGAAAAATCTATCCCTGAAAGCCCAGCATATTCGTATATTGGCTCATGAAGAGCTCTGTGGAGGTTCATGCAGGAATAGTGGTCTTTATGACTTTTAGAGTCGTTTTTCCTAATGTTTTCATTTTGAAGCATGAGTTTGTTCCCATGACGGAAAGCCAGATAATGAATTGCTTGTTTGGTGCTTATTTACTTAGATCCTTTTACCCTTTTTGGGCCCCATTCCAGTCCCACATGTTACTCTTAGTGACATGAAGGATTTGCATGGCTCATGTTTGTCTAAAAAGAAGGGTTACGTTAGTACAGTAATAGCATTGTTGAACAAAGGCTACATTTACCTTAACTTTGACTTTGTTTTTATTGCATACTGTGAACAGCGGAATTCTTTAAGATGTGTTGAAGATTTCAGTTGCAACAGATACCCAAGGGCTAAAGTCTAAAGACCAAAGTTTAGTAGTTTTAATGTGCTTAAGAATCACCAGATAAACTTGTAAAAAAAAAAAAAAAAAGTGCAGATTTATGAGCCTCACCCTCAGAGTGAAATTGGATAATGTACTTACGAGTAGAGCCAGGGAATTTGCAGTTTCGGGAACACCTCAAATGAATCTAATGTGGGTCCTCCTTAGACGGCACTGAGAAACACTGATCTGTAATGTAAAGTTCAAGATTGAGCCAGTGGTACTATATTCATGATGGACTGGGGGCTCTGGGTCTTCATTCATTCTAAGCCCTTATCAAGATGAACCTTCCAGATCTCCTGGAATTAAATAAGAATTTTAAATAGCAGACAGATTGCTACTGATTTAACTTTTATTCTGTATTTTCATAGAAAGATTTCAAACATAACAATTATTGTCGAACAACTAACTCCTAAGGCATGCATGGTCAGGTAGTCCTAGAATGAGAGAAGACCTGAAACTTCATTATTGCCGTGAATGACAGTGGGCAAGTCACTTTTCTCCAGGCCAGTTCCTTTATCTATAAGATGAGTTAGATGGACTCTGCAGTAATCTCCAAGTCTCCTCCTAGATAGTGCATGCTTTGGTTGAGTTACTGAAAGTACCTATAAAGTACTTAGTGTTTTTTCAACATTTAGAAATTAATTAACTTAAAAGGTTTTTATGCCCAAATGGAGGCCATTATCGCATATTGGGTCATCTTCAATCCTAGGGAGAAATTAAAAAAAAAAAAAAATTTAACAATTTATATGTGTCTACTTTTATGGATGTAAATGAAATAACAAAATGTCTACTTATGCTATTTATTATGTTATTTTACTAGAACCTCAGTTTTCTAATAAATATCTTTTCCTTGTTTATCTTTTTTGTTTAAGATAAAAGCCATTTTGAATTCTATGTATGATTCTCTCACTGGAAAATTTATTTCAAGCAGTAACTATTTCTTTAATAATAGGACAGTTTTTAAAATTTGACCTGCATTCATAATATTCATGATATGTACAATATTCTCACTATATTAAATTGCTTAAATGATCTTCATAAGTTTTATTTAAGAGACAACCAATACTTGAAAATTATAAATTCATACCTTCACTAATTACCAAATTTATAATAATGTTTTACCTCTTTTTAAAAAATTTCATTATATCAAGTCAAATAGTCTCCATAAAAATCTAAAGCTAGCATTGACTGAAGTTGACTCAGGCTAATGTATCTTTTCCAAACACTACTTTGTTGTTCAAAATAAAATAATTAAGAGAGCTACCAGTAATAGGAATTTTTTTTTTTTTTTTTTTTTTGTCCAGACTTAATATATAAGTGAGGGATAATTTTTTGAGGAAAAACCTTGAACATATGTTTGGGCATATGCAACATATATTTCTTTCTAAGGAATCCAGGTTGACTCAAACAATTGTTTATTCTAAGTGTAATTAGAATATTAATCGAGGAATCTGCAAAGATTTGCATTTGTCTATTTACGGTCTTAGATTGCCTTTCTTCTGCTATTTTTTATGTGCAACACTTGACATCTCTCCCCTTTGGTGTAGTTAAGAGCTACTCATGACTCACTGCAGGCAGGCAGGCAGGAAGGAAGGAAGGAAGTTAGCTAGCTAGCTAGTTTAAAACCGATGATACCCTTTTTCTGCATTTCTTTACAACTCTCATTGAAGAAAGCTGATAGAAGCATAAATGAACATAGCATTTATGTATCATATTTAATGTGATCACACATCAAAGTATTATACAAACTTTAAAAGAAGAAATATGGAATATGTAAACAAGTGCATACTTATTTTCAGCTAGATCTTATTTTTTATTTTTGTTTAATTTGCTTTTCCTGAGATCTCCATTGACTGTGTTCTCTTTGCTGTATTATCCATTGGCTCTACTTTCTTAATTTTTAGAGGACATAGGTATTAGTAGTTTTTTTTCTATAGTCCCTCACTAAATTCTAATACTGAACCTCTCTGTTGACTCTTTCTGGAAATACTGAATGTTTTTGTTGAGCAGCCTTCTGTTCTTTGCAACTGTGCTGATCATGTAAAACTCCTGTAAATTACATTTGGCCACTTAGCAATACAGTATTTGATATTAGTGTAGGGTATGGATAACCTTGGACCAGATATCTCTGTAACCAATAGTGTGAATCTGATTACTTCAGCTAGTGTTCCTTGTGTACTTTAGCTGTCTCACTAGATTTCCTGCTATGAGTCTTTCTTGGAAATACTTTTTTTCTGAGGTCAGAAATAACTATACCTTTCCCAGATACTTGGAAGTTAGTAATGAAGAGTATGGTAGAATAAGCATGAGGTGACCAATTCTTAATGCCATTTGTCATTGTAGGAAAACTGCTGAATTTCTGATTCTAGCATGCCCCGTTTGCAAAATGATAGTGATAATATTCTAAATACTTAATCTCTATCAATCCCCATGCTAGTTGCTATGGGGTTAAAGTGATGAATAAAACATGCTCCCTGCCCTTGTGTACAAAGAGATGGCAGTAAAGAATATAGGCTCTGAAGTCAGATAGACCTGGATGTGTGTCATGGTTTCCCAACTTACTGAGTGAACTTTAACAAGTTGTTTAACCTCTCTATGCTCTAGATTCTTTATCTGTAAAGTAGGACATGACAGGACCAACCTCATTGGGTTATTTTGAGCATTAAGTAAACAGATAAAGTATGTAGAACCCTTTATTAAACATAACAAGAACTCAGTACATGTTAGCTAGTAGCAGTTATTAATGTAATTGGATTCTTTGGGATCCCATGGAGGAGCTATACGGTAAAGATCTTTCTATGCTATGCTAAAGAGTTTGGACTAAAATCAGTGGTAGTTTTACATGGACAAATAACAAGATTAGATTTGCTACTTTTAAGTTAGTAATTCTGGCAATGATTTGGAAGAAACCTGGTGATTGAAAGAAATTCTTTACCTCCTAAATCAGAGTTTCTGTATCTTTATTTCTGTCTGTACATTGTTCACATGCATGGAATACTTCCATCATCCATTCATCCATCCATTCAGCCATTCATGCAACAAGTATTAGTTGTTTTATGTGTGCCAGGCATTGGGGATGCAGCAAATGACAAGACATTCATGGTCTTTGTTCTCATGGAGTACAGAGACTGCTGTGGGGCAGTAAGAACAAATAAATTAATGAGGTAATTATTACAGTGAGATTTGTTCATTATATAGATTTGGCTCTGTCCTTCTCTGTAAAAAGCTTTAGTGGCTTTATGTCACTTCAGAATAAAGACCCTTTACATGACACATGAACCTCTGGGTTCTGGTCTCTGCCTGCCTCTCTCTTCTCTCCTCTACCCCAAGCCCTGCTCTCCCCACACCCCACTTTCTTTTTTTTTTAATTAAAAAAATTTTCCCCATTGTGTTCTTTTTTTTGCTTCTTGCTTTATTGAAATATGATAGACAATTAGTTGCTCGTATTTACATTGTACAATTCAATGAGGGTTTTTTTTCGATTATAATTTGCGTACAATAATATATTCGTTTCAGTTGTACAGTATAGTGATTAGAGATCTGTATAACTGAAAAAGTGAACACCCCACTAAATCTACTACCCCTCTTCCCCTTTACATACTTATTACAACATTATTAACTATTTTCCTTATGCTACCCTTTATATCTCTATGTCTATTTTGTAACTATCCATTTGTACTTCTTAATCCCTTTGCCCTTTTTCACTGTCCCCCTAACCCCTTCCCATCTAGTAGCCCTCAAAATATTCTCAGTATCTATGAGTTTGTTTCTGTTTTTGTTGATGTTCTTGTTTATTTTGTTCTTCAGCGTCCACATAGATGTGAAATAATGTGATATTTGTCTCCCTCTACGACTTATTTCATTCAACACAATACCTTCTAGGTCCATCAAGGCAATATCTTTTTCCATCTCCTTCCTTTAAATATGTGTGTGTCTTTTAATCGGAAGCGAGTCTCTTGTAGGCAGCATATGTAGGTATCTTGTTTCCTTATCCATTCAGCCACTCTGTCATTTGGTTGGAGCACTTAATTCTTTTCCATGTGAGGTACTTGTTGATAGGAATGTAGTTACAACCCTTTATTCATGTTTTTGGATACATGTTTTTTTCTTAAAGAAGTCCCTTCAACATTTCCTGTAATACTGGCTTTGTGTTGATAAATTCCTTTAGCTTATTTTTGTCTGGGAAGCTCTTTATTTCTCCTTCCACTCTAAATGATAACTTTGCTGGATAATGTATTCTTGATTGTAGATCCTGGGTTTTCATCACATTGAATATTTTGTGCCATGCCGTTCTGTTCTGTGTAGTTTCTTATGAGAAATCAGCTGCCAGTCTTATGGGCGTTCCTTTGTAGGTAACTAACTGCTTTTCTCTTGCTGCTTTTAAGATTCTCTCTTTGTATTTAACCTTTGGCAGTTTAATAATGATGTGTCTTGGTGTGGGCCTCTTTGGAGTCATCTTTTTGGGGACTCTCAGAGCTTCCTGGGGTTGTATGCTTATTTCCTTCACCGGGTTAGAGAAGTTTTCCATCATTATTTCTTCAAATAGAGCTTCAACTTCTTGTTCTCCTTAAGGTACCCCTATGACGTGGGTAGTTTTACATTTAATTTTGCCCATAGGCTCCTTAAATTATTATTATAGTCTTAGCTGCTGCTGCTGCTGCTGCTGCTCCTTTTTTTTTTTTTTTTTTTGCCATTCTGAATGAGTGTCCTTGGCTTCCTCATCCTTTATATCAGTGGTTCAGTCCTCTTCTTTATCCACTCTGTTTATTCCCTCTAATATCCTCTTCATCTCAGATTAGTATTCTTCATTTCTGACAGGTTCCCTTTTAAAATTTCCATTTCCATTTTTATGTTTTTTACCTTTGATAAAGTTCTCACTGAGTTCATCTACACTTCCCTTAAGTTTATTGAGCATCTTTTTACCCAATGTTTCAAACTCTGCATCTGGATCCATTATTTCTGGATCTCTGTTCTGTTCCCTCATATGGTTTCTGCTTCTTTGTCTTCCCATTTTGGCTGCCTTTCTGTGTCTGTTTCTATGTACTAATCAAAGCTCCTAAGTCTCCCAGTCTTATTAGCGTGGCTTTGTGTAGTTAGTTTCCTGTGGCACAGTCCTGAGAGGGGTTCAGCTGCAGGCCAGGTTTAGCTCCAGCCTGTGCCCCTTTGGGGCCACTTGTTAAGATTCAGAAAGCAATGCACAGATGCCGTGCTTATAGTTGCCTCAAGAAACCACGCCAGAATCCGAGGCCACCTGCCACCAGTGTGAGTCTTGGTGCTGCTCAGCAAGTTGCACAGGACTCTCCTAGGACATAACTGGATGTGGCTTGGGTGGGGCCACAAGTTAGCGGAGGCGGAGTTTCAGGGAATCCTCTGGGTGGAGCAACCTCTGTTATCCAATTTGATGATGTCTCAGCTATGGCGGCACTGTTTCTTCACACTGGGAAGCGGGGAGGGTTCAACAAAGGAACAGTGGGTACTGCCAGTACTCCTGCCTGGGAAAAGAGTTTCACCTCCGGCCCTGCCTGCGCCAGGCCTGACTGGCCCAAGGTCTGGCTGGTCCAAGTTCTGGCTGTGGTCCAGGCCTGCGGCTAAGAATAGGACCCTAGATTTAGAAAATATATGTAAACATACTTCAGCTTATTTTATCACACATGTGTGGCTGAATGCCACTATTGTACTCTGCTATGTGAGGCGCCATGCTGTCCACTGGAAAGAAAAAGGGGAGAACAAGGAAAGGAAGCAGAAGAAGTACACACAATGCCGTGCTCCCCCAATAAAACTGTACTTCCAGAAACAGAAGTGTGCTCCGTACAATAAAGTTAGTGCCTGCCATTTCATTCTCATGTCTGCCTCTTGTGCATTCTTCAAACTGGGCATCTTACCATCGAGTCTTCCCTTCTCAATCAGCATTACCGCTGACAATTGGCATAGCCCACAGCTCGCCACACGGGTCCCTGACAGACCCTTACTCTGACAACTCAGTGTCCTCCTATAAGTCTCCGATGTCCCCTACGCAACTGACCCAGTACTGGTGCTCAGAGCGAGCAGTTACATCACTGCAACAGTCTGCTCACAGACACAGCCCCTTTTAGAGGCATCTATAGCTGCTAGTTGCCACTGCCGCTGCTGCTGCCGCTGCCTCTGTCCCACTCAGCTGCTTAGACTGGGCAGCCTCAGGTGTTTGCCCCTTCCTACCTTCTACCTTTGCAGGTTGATTAATTATTTCTCTCCCTAGTTGTAGTGCTTCTGTTCATCTAGATCCCAGGCCATTTACTTGCTGTTTGCTCCATGTTTATGTCATTGTTCTCAAGAGGGATGAACAAAGCCTCTATCATCTATACATTTTTTCACGTCCCCACTTCCATTTTATTGTCCATTAACACTGAACTGCTTGTGGTTCCCTGTACTTCTCTTTTTGGCCTGCACATGCTGCCTTTCTGCCTGAAGTGTTCTCCTTATTTTCTTGCTTAACTGGTTTTCATCCTTCAAAAGCAGCTAATATACTACTACTTTTCAGATCATTCCCTGATACTCCACCCCTTCCCTCCAGCACTGAGTTAGGTACCTCCCCTTAGTAATTGTGTGACGCTCTGTCCTCATCTCTTATCACTGGACTTGGGCATTGTCTTATAATGGTCTGTGTCTAAATTTTCATTATATCAGGTATTCCTCAAGGACAGGATATCTTTATTCTCACTTCTTAGAACTGATTAGCACATTGTCGTTATGCCACACATTCATTTTGAGCAAATGAGCTACCAACTTGCCAGTCGTCCATTGTCTTATTAGACTTAACAAGAGTTTAAAGCAGTATCAGTGGAGATGGAGAGAAGAGGCAAATTTCAAGAAATCTGTATAAGATGCAGTGAAAGTTGAGTAAAAGATTAGATATAAGAAGAGACATTTTGAGCTAGGGAAACTATTGAGTGCTGGTCAGGGATTCCATGGGGGAAGCAGATGAGGAGGCATGATGAACTCAGTTTGGAGCATGTTAGGTTTAAAAAGTGTTTGGAGTCTCTCCAGAAATAGATAGTATCAGCTAGTTTTTGTATTTCTCTTTCATTATTTTTCATTTTTCGGTTTCTCTCTTCTTCCTTCTGATTTATTTCTAGATTTCTGTCTTCGATATCACTGATCCTTTCCTCCATTTGGTCGACTCTATTTCCCATATATGCTATTTTATTTTTCAGCTCTTGCAGTGTTTTTTTGTTTGTTTTGTTTTTTAATCCAAAAGTTCTATTCGGTTCTTTTTGAGGATTTCAGTCTCCTTTCTCTGCTCATTTAGTTGTTTTTTCAGTTCCTGAAATTGTTGATATGACTCGTATTGGAACTCACTGAGTTTTTTTCAGAAGTACCATCCTGAATTCTCTGTCATTTAAGTTGCATATTTCTATGTCTATAAGCTTATTTTCTGGAAATTTTTCTCTTTCTTTCTGAGATGCCTTGTCACCTTGGTTGTTCATGGTGTTTAATGGACTATTTCTCTGCCTGGGCATTAGTGAGAATGTATTCTGCTTTTTTCCAGAAAGAAGATTTATTATATAAAGGTCTCTCTTTAGCCTGCTGCAAAGAAGGCACTTCACTTTTGGTTTCCAGTAGGTGGCGTCTAAGCCTCTTGGATCCCTGCTTTATATAAAGCCTTAATAATGCCTTTATGTAATGCCTTTATTTTCTTGTAGATATTTAATCATGTTTGCTACCCTCAGTTTCAGTCCCTGTCAATGTTAGCAACAGTTTCAGTAGCGTTTGCTCAGATTCCCCTGGGGCTCCACGGCGTTCCTTCTCAGAGGGTATGCGGGGAGGAGCTCTCTGGGTTGGGGGATGGGGCTGCAGCTCAGCCTCAGTTTTGCAACAAGTGCCAGTAAAAATCAACTGTTTCTCTGCGGGCCCGTCCCGCCACTCTGCTTCCTGCTTTGATGACTGGGCCTTGCCACCAGTTGTGTGGAACTCAGCTCTCCTAGGCATGGCTGTTCAGGAAAGTCCCATGCCTTCTTCCCTCCCCCGCCTCCTACAGGGAGCTCCAAGGGCTGTGAGAGACAGTTTCTTTATTTCTCCCAGTCCACCGCCCGACACCCAGGTTCTGACCTGTGGTAGCTCTTATGAGCAGATCCCACGCTCAGACATGCTGGTGTGCAGTTTGGGTATTTTTTTGTTGAGTTTTAGATATTCAGTTTATTGTTGTTTCAAAGAGAGAGATCTGGGGACGTCTCACACTCTGCCATGTTTCCTTTCAATCAGAGATAGATAATAAATGGCTTAAAATATGGATACAGAGCTTTGGATTGGTCAGAGCAGGTTAATGGTGTTTGAAACTATGGGAGTCAAATTTAACCAAGAGAAATGAGTGATAAGCGTTTTTGGAATGGTTTCATTGAAGAGGTGCCATGTCGACTGATGTGTTTGAGAAAGCATGGAAGGGCATAGTGAGTAGGGAGAATTATTTTGTTTCCTTCAGTGATTGTGAATCTGCCAATTTCCTTAATATATTTTCCTTTTAATTATTTCACATGTTATTTCTGCACTCATTACCATACAATTAGTTGGGATATCCTAAAGATCATAGATATAAGATACCTGTTTTAATGTTATTTTTCTCTTCTGGGCCAACTTTCAGATAAAGTTTTCATCTTGCTGAGTGTTTTCTTCCTTATTGTCATTTTGCTGTTTATGCTCTGGCATCATTGAACCAAGAACTGACTGTTGTGATTTGTTGATTTAGAAAGCTCAGTTCTAGAAATGTTTTATCTGGCTTCAGTGATTCTTATGATCAGTTTGGTCATCATGTCCCCATAACTGGGAACCCCTATCGTTTTCCTCCTCAATTTGCTATTTACAAGGCTCAGCAAGGCCCTCAACTAAATCCAAAATGCTCTTAATCTTTAATGGCTTCCTCAGGTTCACGTGGGAGAGGTGGGTGGGAGGGTATTTTAATGTCTTTCATTTCGCCGTTTTCCGTTACTTAAATGTCATCTAATTTTTTATATTAATCGTATAATACAAATTCTAAGTCTAGGTTCCCAAATCAATATTCCTTTCTTCACTGTTCTCCCAATTAGGCCAAATATATCACAGTAAGTCAAGTATCTGAGGGGAAAACAAATCTTATCACTTACTTAAATGTATCTTGCTTTGAAGAGCTTTTGTTCAGGCCTAGAGCCTTAGTACTGCAGAATGAGACTATCAGGTGTGTCTTGTTATTATCATATACTCAACTAACGAGGCATATGTGACCATAACCTCAATTTCTGCAGAAATCAATATTTCTTCTGTAGCAATAGCTCTTGACTTTTTTCCACCTAGCACAGCATAGAGGTACAATAGTAGCAGTGACATACTTGACAGTGATTATTCCCTGGGATTTGGGAGTTTATCAGAATCTCCAGGGGTACTTATAATTTGAAAAAGTCCCCCAGGTGCGATTCTGATTTGCTTCCTTCTCCTCCTCCTCTGAGAATCACTGTTTTATCTAGAAGCTTCAGCATAGGCACATTTGTTGGTATATTGCCTTTGCAAAGCTGAGCTCCCTAATCCCCATGCCCCCATAATTCCATTTTGACTGGTCCCCAGTAGTTCCTTCTAATGCTATAACTTCTGAAACCAATGTCTACCTCTCACCAAAGTTGTAGATACCATTGAAACAGCCCTGTTAGAGTTTTGAATCCTACAAAACAAGAAGGTCTCCATAGCTTATGGCCAGGTTTAATAGTGTGATTTATTAAAATGGGAGCTTTTTGCAAAGACTGAGAGTTCAGTATTTATGCTAACATCAATTTACCCCCTTCTCCAATTTTATTCCATCATTTCCTGATGAAAAATTTTAAATCCACACCAAGTTGAAAGAATTTGAGGGTGAACACCTGTATATCCACCACCTAGATTCTACAATTAACATTTTAATATACTTGCTTAATCATATATCTACTCAAATGTTCATCCCTCTATTCATCTTTTTACCTAGCATTTCACAGTAGATTCCAGATATCAGTACAATTGCCCATAAACACCCCAGCATGCATATTATTAACTAGCATTTAGTATTTATTTTTCACTTTTTCTTTTGATGTAAAATTCACATACAGTGAAGTGCCCAGATCTTAAATACTCATTAGCTGAGTTTTAACAAATAATATATCTGTATAACCCAAATCCCTATTAAGATAGAGAAGATTTTAATACCTACTTTTTATTTTTTCTGCCCAGACTTTAGATAGTCTCTGAGTTAAAGGTAAGAAAAAAAAAGCTTGTCAGTGCTTTCAGGACAAATAGCAATCAGTGTTTCATGACAGGTCAGCAGACTTCTCTTTTCCATTGCCTAAAGTACCTTGTGTTTTAAATTATATATGAATGTTTTAAAACATTCTTTTTACTTTTCGAATAATTATTTTGAAAAATATTGTATTGAGATATAAATACCTTATATATATTTAGTTAAGTATATTGTAAGGCAAGAGCTTTCAATGAAATGTGAGGAGATAAGAAAGTAGAGGTGAGGTAGGAAAAACACAAATATTAATGTAATATAATATATTAATTATATTATGTATTAGTATGTGGTTAACTGATTAAAATATATTTTATATATATATCTAACATTATGCGATATCATAGTCTATCCCGACAACAGTGGCATGTCATTTATTCAAGAATACCAGCATATCTGCCTTGAGAAAATACACATTAAATTTATCTCCCTGTTGTTCTGTCTCTCTGTTGTTCTAAAATTTACCATTTTATTCTAAATGCCTTTATGCTGGGTAAATAACTCTCATTTGGCTTAATTTTAGAGTGATATATATAGCGTACTTTATACTAGTATATTTAAAATATGGTATAAGTTCGAAATCATTTGCTTGCATTTTATGAGGAACAACATATAAGTGTATTTCTAATAAAATAATTCTGGTCCCCAAAGGAGAAACTATAACAAAAGTAAGTTGTAATGTTTCCATAATAAAAAGACACAGCAAACATGCAGGCATTTGCATATAGTTCCTGAAATATTACATACTGGCTTTGTCAGTGCTGGTAAGTCCATTTCAAGGATGTTGCCCTTAGTCCATTAGTTTAGATAATGAGCCCTATAAAGTACATTTATAACTTGTGGCGCTGCAAGGAGATGGATTCTAATTTTCATCCTTTTATCTAGACACATTGAAAGAAGGTCAATGGAGGGTTCTATATGATTCATTGCCCTAACATATATCAGATGACAGAGACCTGATAATGTCCATGCATAAGTGTTTTCCTTATTTGGAAAAAGCACTTGAAAGAAATCTTTCTATGATCATCCTTTGAAGTAAAGTGGAAACAGATATTAAAAGAAGCTCTAGTCCTTTCTTTATTTAAAAAAAAAAAAAATTGTCACACGTGTGACCAGATAGCTATTCTTTAACAAAAGAGAAAGCAACACTTAACAGAAAAATAAAAAGCCTTTAGTGGCTTTTACAGGCTGTGAATGATACAGCAAGATATTTGATCTTCTTTTCTCTCCCCCTTTTCTTAGTACTAAAGACAAAAAAGAGCCTTTTTTTCTAAACAAAAGAAAAGCTTCTATGTTCCTAAACATTAGAAAAACTTAAATTATGATACTTGTCCTAACTTTATTGTTGTTACTCGTTAATGCCGTTCAAAATAAATAAGTTCTATCCTACACTTATTTTATAGTTTAGAAGACTTCCAAATTGTAATAAGAATATATGTTCTCTAGTTTAATGTCTGTTTTGTGTCAAAAATGTGAAATCGGACACATTTTTTAAATCTTATCTTCTAAAAAATTAGTTTTAAATTCAAAATTGGTAACTGATTATGTTCATTGGCTCAATTATTTAATCATCAATGAGAACTTTCTTGCTATGCTTATCTTCTTCATAGATGCAAAGCAATCATAGATCAGTTTGGTCAGAGAATAATGTCTAAGCATTTCCTCGTGGAGGACAGTTACTTTTCTGAGAACACTTGCTCGCACGTGCAATACAGGTAAGACACCCCTTCACCCACTGTCCAAGGGAAGGTGAAATTTAGGAAAATTTAGCTATATAATTACATTGGTACTTCTATATAACTGTTGTTCAAGTAAGATGCTAATATATACCAAACAAAAAATATTGAATATGTTACCACTGTTCTCTTATAGCATCTGGTTTTGGGGGAGCCTAGCCTAATTTTGACTCCTTTGCATCAGCTGGGGTTTGTCTGCAGGTCATACATTCTCCTTTCATGAGCCAAGAAAAGATTAAAGTAGAACTTGACTCTGTTTGGGGAGGTGACACTTTTATCATTACTTAAATCTTTGAAACATGCCTTCTGTTGGTTATATAACTGTAAATGAAACTTATCCATGGAATCTGAATCACCAATTAACTGTTTTGTGCATTACAGGCAAATTTCCAGGGCAGTCCTTATTACAGATAGATCTGTACTGCAAACAGATTCAGATCAACAGGTAATTTTAGTCTTGTACTTTTTAATAACGTGTTTGCTAACTTAATCTACATGTGATATGTGTAGATTAATATGGCATAAATGTATTATGCCATATGTGCTAATATGTTTAATGCATTTTTAAATACATAATGGCAATTATGTAATAATCTTGGTTTCTTAAAGATTTCCTTCCAGCAGAACAAATAATTGTGTCTTATGTAACAGATTTATGCTAGGAAAATTGGACTAAATTCTAGTTTTTCAACAACTATGTCTATGAAATTGAAAATATGTTGTTATGGGAAGAAAAAGATAATCCCCAGTGAATTCATTGAATTCATTTAAAAACCTTGGAGGGAAAGACTTTCTGGTAACCAGCCCTGCAACACTGGTGGTTAGCCCACCATTAGGCCTGCTGTGAATCAATATCAACATACATTTCCAGTTCTGATATTTCCTTATTTCTCTTGTTCATTTCAGTATCCTCTTTCTCCTCCTCACCCCCAATTCTAGAATGACTTAATGCCTATGGTTTGCCTCACTTTGAACACTTAAGCTCCAGAAGTATCCCCTCTTCTCTTTCTGACCATATTTTACAGTGACTGATAAAATCAGTTTACTCAGAAGTATGACTGTCAAATCTATAAAATATGTTCACTGCTAAAAATAGGTTCCTAAAATTCCTTAAATTTGAAGCTTTACTATATCAAACAAATATGTGTATGAGCACAGCACTTTAATCATTCAGCAAACAATGGGTGTCTTTTACGTGCCAGCCAGTGTGCTAGATTGTGAAGAGACGGTGCTAACCATAATAGCATCTCTACCCTCATAGCTTGCAGTCTGGAGGATACAGAAACAGACGGATAAATAGCAACTAGTTCAGCATGACAAGTTTGAGCAAGGAAGCTATCATAGCATTCATCACACTATCCTGTAATTGCCATTTGACTCCTATCTATCTCTCAGTAAACCATGAGTTTTGTGAATGGGTCAAAGAGAAACAGGGAGGCGGAAAAGTAAAGAGAGCAAATAGAGACGATTCTGAAGAAGCTAAGCTGTGAAGAGTAAGACAGAAGAAGTGGTTCCTGAAGAGGGATGTGGAAATGAAGAAGGTTTTTCTTTTCTTTAAAAGATTAGTGTATATTTCAGCTGATGAGGTGTGGAGCCATAGAGCATAACAGGTTGAAGGTACCCAGAAGAAAAGGAAAGTGATTGATACAGCAAGGTCCAGGTAAAGGCCGGGGAGGATGGGATTCAGAGAACAGGTAAAAGTGTTCCCCTTAGTTAGGATGTGAGATGCATTGAAATAAGAGGGTGAATGCAGGACCAGTTGTAGGAGAATGGGGATATGAGAGTAGGGGTGGGTCAAAGCTCAGGAAAAGATGCCAGATAATCACTGGGGAGTTGAACAGTGACTTATCTCATGGCCAGATGGATGGGCAGTGTTAATGGTCCAGATGAGCTTGGAGGTCATGGGTCTGCTGTGGCATTAATCTGCCCCTTATCCTTCAGCTTTCATTCTCTTAGCCCCACCAGCCTGGTCGTTGACCTGTTGAGAGACCTACAATTCCTTGTCCTCTCTGTTTTCGCCCAGATTACCAGCTCCCTTCTACCCTCTCTTCTTTTTTCCACGTTCTAGACCCAGTGGTAAATCTGCACTCTTCTTCCTCCAACACCATCAATTCCTGTTTAGTCACGTTCTTCCACTGCATCCACAGAGGAAAATCCCTTCACTGGATGAGATTGTTAACTCCACCGGGATCACTGAGGTCTAAAACCACACAATCAGACAGACTGGCACCGCCACAAAGTCAGGGGCACCAACCTCTTTCATTTGGACCCTTAGTACCCACCACTAGTTAGCTCTTCCACTGACCTCAGACAGTTCCCTCTCCTTTTCCCCTCAGTGCCTAGTCCAGGTCTTCACTATTTTACCCATCCTTCTTTTCCTTAAACCTCTCAACCCTCCTTGCCACTTCACTGAGAAAAATGAGGCCACCTACTAAACACAATAGCCCTTGCTTGACCTTCTGCCCCACCACCCACAACTTATCTACACCAGGACAGAGATTAATGAGAGGGTTCTCCTTCTAGTCCAAGGTCAAGCTCTTTCACAGGTGGCCTTGACACACACATACCACCCTGTATGCCTGCTTTCTCTCCTACATTTCCAGCTCATCCCCACTACTGGCATTTTCCCCTCGACCTATATACACATACTATCATTTTCTGTTCCAAAAATAAATAAAATGTTCCCTTGACCCTGCCCCCATCTCTAGCTAGTATCTAATCTCTCCCTTGCTCTTATGAATATTTTCAACACTATCTATACTTGCTACCTCCAGCTCCTTCCTTCTTATTCATTTCTAGACCAACCTGGCTTCTGCTCTCACATTTCTACCACAGTTTCTCTTGCCAAGCTCATTAATAACTTCATAATAGTCAGGGCCACAGGACAGTTTTTGGTTTTTGTCATTTCTGGTACATTTGACAATGTTGATTATTTCTTTTTTCTTGAAACTCTATACTCCTTTGGCTTCCATGACACTGCGCTCTCCTGTTTCTCTTCATAACTCTAGCTATTTCTTTTCTGCTTCGTGGGCTCTATCCTCCTTTTAAATATTGTGGCTCCTCAGAGTTCTCACTTCAGCCCACAGTACCTCTTGCTTTGTACATACTTGCTGTTTGACTTCATGTAATCATGGCTTCAACTCTGCGTAATTGTTGGTGCCAGCCACTTCTCTGATCTCCCAGGACTGTTGGCTCATATGCAAACTTCCTGCTGCTCATCTGTCCCAGGGTCCCTCAAACTGAACATACACAGAGCTGAACTCACCATCTTCCCTCTTAAAACTATTCATCCAGTGTTCCTCATCTTCACGAATAGCACTGATAGCCAACAACAACCTCCTCTCATCTCCGACATATCATGATCAGTGGATCAGATCCTATCAGTGGACTTCCTAGAAGTTACTCCAATCTGCTTTTCCCCTCAGTCTTTATTCTCACTGCTCCGGTTTCAGAATTCATCATCTCTGCTTTCTAACTCGTTGCCCTACCTCTAATCTTGTCTTCTTTAAATGCTCCATCTTCCACATAGCCTTCAGAGTGATCAGTCTAAAATGTACATCTGGTCACCCTTTCTTTGTTTCCTGTATGTTTTTATCTCTTTTAGAATTTGGAAGCATAAAGAACATTATGAGACTTAAAGAGAGGAAAGAATAGGTACAGGTCTAGATAAATCTTATGGAAGCAGTAGTACAGAGGTGAGGGAATTCTCTTTTGGTGGCTTTTATAATTTCTATGAGATTCAAGACAATTACCTTCTCAGAGTTCAGGAGATGGAAAGTGCTGTGGTGGGGGGTTACTGATTATATCTAAATTTAAAAAAAGATATGGATGATAGTTACAGAAAACAAAAGAAGTACTTACATCTTGGGGCAGTTTTTAAGATGCCTTTCTAGTTATGCTGATGTTTTCAGTCATAATCATTTGATACTTATAGCACAACATTTGATATATGTTATAGTGGTTCCTCTCTCTTTAATACTAAAGTACATTTTCTATTACGTACAGCAGCAAAAGGAGTTAAGAGGAATATGGAGAACACAGTTTTTGAGACATCTTAAACTCACAAATGCACATACTAGTAATATGACAGTAGGATAGTCATGGTTATCAAAGGAATTTCTATTTGAACCGCACACCTGTTAGAATAGCTATTATAATAAAGATAAGAAACAAGTATTGGTGAGGATGTTTTGAGAAGGGATTGTGCCCTGTGGTGAAAGCTAAATTGGTGTAGTCACTTTGGAAACCAGTAGGGAGGTTCTTCAAAGAATTAAAAATAGAACTACCAATCGATTTATCAATTCACGTTCTGAGCATTTATCCTTAGAAAATGAAAAAACTACTTGAAAAAGATATACATAACCCTATATTAATTGCAGCATTCTTTACAATAGCCATGATATGGAAGCAACCTAGGTGTTCATTGATAGATGAATGGACAAAGTAGATGGGCTATATATATATATGTAGTGGAATGTTACTCAGCCATAAAAAAGAATGAAATCTTGCCATTTCGACAACATGGATGGACCAAGGGTATTATGCTAAGTGAAATAAGTCAGAGAAAGGCAAATACAGTATCATTTCACTTTTATGTGGGATCTAAAAATACTAAACAAATGAACAAACAAAACAAAACAGAGTACAAACAGAGAGCAAACTGTAGTTGCTAGAGGGTTGGGCAGTGGGTAGAATGGGCAAAAAGGGTGAAGAGGATTAAGAGGTACAAACTTATAAGTCATGGGGATGTAATGTACAGTATATGGAACATAGTTCAATAGTACTACAGTAACTTTGTATATGTACAGTGACAGGTGGTTACTGGACTTCTCATGTTGAATACTTCATAAGGTATATAAATGTTAAATCACTGTGTTGTATACCTGAAACTAATATCTTATATCAACTATATTTTAATTAAAAAAAGAGCTTTATATTAAAAAAAAGAATTTTATTTTGAGAACTTGTAGGCATTTCCTTTGTGGGCTGTCAACATGACATTACCAGTCAAAATCTAAGCATAATGCTCACAGGTAAAAGAAAATGGGGCTTTGCCTTTAGCAAATTATTTCCTATATGAAATGATATAGTTTCCTCAGATTGAAGATTAGGTTGAGAATTAATATTGAGGCTTTTGGTTCTATAGAGAAACATTGACATGATGGTCATTTAAAGTCTTTTAAATATAAAGCCATGCAGCATATCAGTAGTGCCTAGGACAGCATACTGTATATCAGTAAACATTATTTAATAATAATTTTCAATTTCATTTTTAATACCGAGTTTCTAGTTTCATTAATGGAGTTCTTAAGTTAATTTGAAACCATTTTGAAACATTTTGGTATATGTCAGTCTATACTTTGGTAGTACATGTTGACATATACTTTGCTTGTTTCAGTATCTTTGAGATTTGTAACATTTTTACATTTTTTAATACTCTGCTGTTTTTAGTTATGAATAATCAAAATTGATTTAATATCTGATTTCAAAGAGTACATACATAATTCAAAAGTAATCTTATAATTGTATCCTTTTAAAATAAGTGAATCATTTAATAAATATTAAGGATATTTGGAATATTTCTTGTCTATGAATTACATAAATGCACTATGTATGATATATAAATATGTAATGTAGAAATTGGATGCTAAGGCACATGTGCATGTTATATGTATGTTTGAAAAGACACTCAGTTTGGAAGTTAACCATATACTGTAATAGAAAAAATGAAAATGAAATCTAAAAGCTATGTCTGATATTTTGTTTCTGTTTTTAAGATTTCCATTTTGACAGTGCCAGCAGAGGAACCAGGAACTTCTGCTGTTCGGATCATTGAGTTATGTTCTTCAACAATGACATGCATGAAAGGCACATGTAAGCCCAGTAGATTCTGATTATTTGTCTTTGTGTTTATTTAGGAAGTAAAGAGGGCAGCTATCCTTATAGTTGTCAGGGTCGTGTTTATAGTTTTTCCATATATACATATATGTTTTATTCACAATATTTGTTCACAGAGTAGTATATTTTTACAATAAGTCACTTCATACATTCCGCTAACCTCTAAACATTTCTGTGGCTAAATCTTCACAGGCACTGTTGCTATTCTCCAGTGAAAATTTCTGTGATTTTTCCAAGTCTTTCTGTAATTCTTCTTAAGAGTATTGGAAACATTCTTTCACAATATTTATTTTCTTTACGCTGGTTTTCTTTTTCTTAGAATTCTTAATCCAATTACTGAACTTCTACCATATATAAATCCTCATTTTATTTCTTTTTTATGAGACTACTTAGAGACTACTTTGTTCTTTTTCCTGTATGTATTAAAATTACTATTTCCAGCATTGTCATATATTATGCCTTATACTACATATTTCTTAAAGATTTTTCAGTAAGTAGAAATCAGCAAGTATACATTAGACATCACTGTGCCTAGACCTAAACTGTGTACCATAGGGTTTATGAAGACACAGAGGCTGACATGCCTGATTTGAAGTGTTCATAATCTTATTGCACACTTTATGAAACAAGACATTATTAACTGAATGCAGTGTACTCAGCTTGGCATTTCAGGATAGGTAAAGATGAATATGAAATCGATCCTGACCTTACTGGGCTCACAATCTAGTGGGACAGATAAGACAAACACGAAAGTAACTCTAAGAGGCATAGTACGAAACTACAACAAGAGAGTAGCAACAAACAGTGGACTTTAGAAATTTATAGGAGAGAGACATAGCAATATTATTAGCTAGAATTATTTTTACCTCTATAAATTTATATTTTACTCACACTACTATAGGAATTAGAAGTGGATTAATAAGGAAAACTTGACTATGTTTTCAAGTATAGAGCTACTGTTTACTAAAAGATGGCAAAAATGTGATAGAAGTGGGAGCTTGATGCCAACAGAATGAGTGAAGAAGACTTGTCCAATATTGCTGTATACTAAATTTCCATTTGAAAAGTAGCTCAGAGGTTTTTCTCCTTTTATAGTGATTTGTGATATAGGTTAGTCTTTACCATGACAGTTATCATTATTTCCCCATATTACTTTAACCAATTTTTTTTCATATCTTTTATCTGTGTTAGCATCTTAGATAAATATATAAAACTGTACTCTTCATTGGTGTTTTAAATTATATTCATTTTATATTTGTGAAATATTTTTGTATCCCCTGTCTAATGATACATAATAATATTCCTCTACCTAGAGATGATAAACACTTGATGTATGTTTCTTTGTGTGTGTTTTTTGTATCTGTAAACATATTTTCATAAAAATGCAATACATTTTATATGTTATTTTATAATTTGCTTTTAAAAATACTTAATGCAACAAAAATCTTTTTGCATGTCTTATACCATTTTCAGTGTTTGTGGATATGGCATTTTTTATTTAATCCCATGCTGTAGAGATAAAGCGTTATTAAAATTTTTACTCAATAGCCCTGTAAAAAACAGCCATCCTTATAGGTAAATATTTGTGAGCATCCATTATTTAAAAAAATATTTTTTGAGTGGAATTATTGGGTCAAAGTGTGTAGATTTTTTTTATTTTGAAATAATTATAGAGTCATAAGACTTTTCAGATAGTACAAAAAGGTTCTGTGTACCCTGCACCCAGTTTCTTATAATAGTTACATTTTACCAAATTACAATATTAAAACCAGGAATTTGACATTGGTACAATGTGTGTATGCAGTTTAATCACATGTGTACATTCTTGTGACCATCACCATAAGGATCCCAAGTGTTGCTCTTTTACAGCCACAGCTATCTTCTTCCCTTCTCACATTGACTACCTAATTCCAGACAACCACTAATCTGTTTACCATCTCAATAATTTTGTCATTTTGAGAATGTCGTATAAAAGGAATTATACTGTGTGTAATTTTATAAGATTGACTTTTTCACTCAGTGTAATTTCCTTACGGTTCATCCAACTTTTGTTGCATGTATCTATAGTCCGTTCCTGTTTATTGATGAGTAGTATTCCACAGTAAGCTATATTTCCTTCTGATCTCCAGGGTTTCTAATGAGAAATACCCTGTTATTTGAATTGTCTTTTCTCTATAGGTAATTTTTTTTCTCTCAGGCTACTTTCAAAATTTTTTTCTTAGTCTTTAATTTTTAGCAGTCTGATTATGATGTGTCTTGGCATGCATTTCTTTGGATTTATTTTATTGGGGATTTATGCAGCTTGAATCTGCAGGTTTATGTCTTTTGCCAAATTTAGGAAATTTCCATCCTTTTTTACTTTTGAGTATTTTTCAGCTTCACCCTCTTTCTTCTCTTCTTCTGGACTCGTATGACATGACTATTAGGTCTTTCACTATAGTTACACATATCTCTGAAGTTCCGTTCATTTTTTTGTTCAAAAATATTTACCGTACCTGTTAAGAGCAATCTACCAGGCTAGGCACAGTGGATTTTACAAAGGAATATTGCCAAAGTGATAACAGTAATACGATAGTACAAAGAGCACCAAGAAGAGAGCAAACTACATGTGTTTCTGTTCATTTTTATATAATTTATTTTCTCTTTCGTTCATATTTTATTATTTCTGTGATTCTACTTTCAAGGTCACCAATTCTTTCCTCTCTACATTCCATTCTGCTCTTGAACCCATACATTAAAGTTTTTTTTATTTTAATTATATTTTTCAGTTTAAAAATTTTTTTTTAAATCTTTATTTGCTGAGACTTTTTTTTTTTTTTGCTAAGGCTATCTGTTGTTTCATTTGTTTCCAGCATGTTTGTAATTGCTCATTGACGCATTTTTATGATGGCTGTGTTAAATCTTCAGATAACTCTGATAACTGTCGTGTTGGCATCTGTTAATTGTCTTTTCTCATTCAAGTTGAGATTTTCCTGGTTCTTGGTATAATGAGTAATTTTGGATTGATACTTGGGCCTTTTTGTTATTATATAATGGGGCTTAATTCTGTTTAGATCTTAATTCTGTTTTAGCAGGCCTTTTCTGACACTGCTCTGGTGGGAAAAGGGGGTGCCATCTTGTTACTGTCAGGCGGTGGTGTCAAGTGTGGTTCCCTACTTGGCCTCTGCTGGCACTTGGAGGTTGGAAAATGTCCTCATTACTGCTAAGTAATTGTAGTAAAAGCTCTTCACTAGGCCTCCATTAATTCCACTCTGGCTAGGAGGAACAGAAAAGAGTGCCTTGTTACTGCTCCCCACATGGCCTTTACTGACACCATGAGGAAGGAGGGTGTGGCCTCATTATTCAAGCAGTGGTAAGAGACCTGACTCTCCATTAGACCTCTTCTGACACCACTGCATTGAGGCAGAGGAGCGGTTCCTAGTTACTGCTGGATAGCGGTGCGAATCTAGGATTCTGCAATAGTCTCTACTAACACTGTGGAGGATGGGGACTCTTATTTCTGCTGGGGATGAAAGTCCTGGCACCCTATTTGGCCTTCTTTGACACCACCCCACCAGGAATGAGGTTGTGGAACCTCATTACATCATGGTGAGAGGTGGAAGTCTAGGCTCTCCATTCAGCCTTTAATGGTGAATGTTAGAGGTGAGACCTCTGTTTTCCTGTGGTGTTTGACTGGAGTAGAGCAATTATTGTCTAAATGTTTTCTGTCTTGCTAGGTTGCTCAATGCCCAGTCCTTTGACCAGAGAGAGCAGCCTTTCTTTGGGGTCTTTTTCTTTTTTTTTCCTTTTCTTTTCTTTTTCCTTTTTTTTTTTTTTTTTATTTTGGTCTGAGCCCATTGATATTTCTGGGTTGCCAGTTTTTCTGGTAACCAATCTGAGATACATGAGGCAAAAAGAAAAGCCAGGGAACTCTGCTGTTTTGTTCTTTTGATCCCAAGGTCCCTATACAGTTTGTTTTCTTCTTTCTACCTCGCAGAGGTTTTATATAACATGTTCAAGATTTGTAGCTGTACTTAGCAGGAGGAATAGGGAAATGTACTTTTAATCTATATTTCTGGAAGTGGAAGTCCCTAAGTGTCTACAGGCTTTTGATATATAATGTCAAATTGCCCTCCTCTCAAAGTTGTATCAACTTTTATATCCAGTGGTAGTTTTTAAACAAGTGCGTCTTTTTCCAAACCATCAATAGCACTGGATATTATCTTATCAAAACTCCTTTACCAATTTGAAAGTTAAATAATATTTGTTTAAATTTATATTTAATAACTCATGAAGTTGAACATCGTTTTGTAGTATTTCTTGGTTATTTATCCTTCTTTTGTGAATTCTTTATTTATTATATTGCTTGTTTTTTATCAACTTATAAGAATAATATAAACATTAAGGGTATCAATCCTTAGTCTTAAAGTGTTACAAGTATGTTCCCAGTTCATTAAGCATTTTTTTTAAAGCGTATGGTAAATAGAAGGCATTATTCTAGGTCTTTAGAGCAAGGCAGAAAGTGATAAAAGAAATAATTCCTGACCTCAGGAAGCTTTAAATTTATTTGGGAATAGAAAAACAGCACCATAAATAACCTTTAAAAAAAAAAAAAAGACAGCAACAAAGCAATGCAGCATAAACTAGGATACAAGCAATGAGTGTTAAATGAAAATAGGTCATTGTGTAAAATGATCTAGGACTGCTTCAAGAAAAATATAGGACATAATCTTCCCCTTAAAAATAGTATAGAAGAAACGTTTTAGTTTCATATTATGATAATATAAGGTTTGCTTATGTAAGTTTTCTGTTATGGATTAAAATATTTAAACTAATTTTATTTTGTTAGGGATGATATATTTGAGTGGGTTTATATATACATATGCACATGCCAATATACATCTGTATATTTATAGGAAACAAATTTCAAAGAGTATATAACAAAACATTCACAGCTGTGGTTATTCCTAAATGATGGTAATGCAGGTAAGTACTTTTATGTTTTTCTGTTTGTTTATATTGATTTTCTGATTTCTCTACACTATGAATTAAAAACATACTTAACTAGATATGCCACAAAGATGAAAAAAATCACATTACAGACACATATGATAGTGTGATGAAAAATTGACATACTGTACCAGATGTTAGTTGTAATTTTGATTATGCAGAATTGAATCCCCAAGTTTAGATGTTTATTTCCAGACTACTATGATATAAAAACGTTTTAAGTTGTCGTTAAATTTGACCATTTTTCTTTCATCTTCATCATTATCAAACCTTCCTACTTAGATAAATATTTCCTAAAATTTTAAACCACTTTTCCAAATTACCCTGCAACATAGTAATCAGTGATCCATCTTAAGCTAGCTCTTTCCCACATGGCTCCTTCCTTCTTTGTCATCTAAATTATGGTCCTGCTTAATTCACTGATTTATGTCTGTATATACTCTCCCAGCCCCAAACCTCTTTTTCAGGTCAGCTTATTCAGAAAAGTCTTCCTACTAGTTGAGGACATAGTATGCCTCTTGTATTTTGTAGTCATATATAACATGAAGTTATACTGTGATCTTCACATTTTCTAAGTTAAATCATAGCTATTTTAAACACCCCCTGGGTATTTCCCTGAATTTTGACATTGTTTAACTTTCAATATATTTTTGGGGGAAGCTTAACTAAAATACATTTCATATGTATGTGTTTGTCTTAGAATCTTTCTCATATAATAGAATTACATTTATGTAACAATCACTAAAGAAGTCAAAGAACTTTCATCATATTATTACATTCCGCAGAGTGCAGTGTTATATGGTGAGAAATAGTGACGCAGCACCTCTGCACTTTCCAAATGTAGGACATCCCCACCTTTGGATGAAGCGTATTTCTTGATAGATCTCTTAAAGTAGTTTGTGGTGAGGCAAACTTTTGTTTGCTCACTCCTGCATTTCACACATGGACTGTCAGTCAGCTAGGTAAGAGTAACCTAGAGTACTATGTAGATTTTCTTTAGGCCCACCTAGAAGATCCAGAGAGATGGCAAAATTATTTGCCCAAGGTCATGTGATATTTATCATTGAAATACAGTAATGTTACTACTACTAACAATAATAATAATAGCTATCATCAGGGATTTGTGGGGAGTCAGTGCAGGGCTAAGTACTCCCCATTCATTTTTTTCATACAGTTCTTAAAATAATTCTATGTAGTAGGTGCCATTAGCTCAATTTCTTAGAAAACTAAGGCTTAGGGAGTTTAATTACATTGCCAAGATCACACACTTCAATAAGTGGCAGAACAGGGATTCAAACATTTTTTTTCATTCAGGGCCCATAAAGCAGCCTATTACTTTGCTGATGCTAAAAATTTTTTAAATAATAATAACAATGCAAGCCTCATATATTTTTCTCTCTGTTCAAAAATCATAAACACTGCACCAACCCTAAAACTGGGCTTTTTCCTATCATACAATAGAGAAAACAATTTTCTTGCATTCTGTGATGGTAGTCATTCAATGAATATTTATTGAGCCCCTACTAAATGTTGTGCGCCAATGGATATAAATGAATTAGGGCTGTTGTAAAGATTCAGTGTTTATAAAGTGCTGGGCAAAGAGTAAGCATATAATAAATGGCAGCTGCTATTAATATCAAAAATACCATTGCTAATATTCTGGATTATTAATACCACGTAGAGCAAGATATTATTCTTTTTAATATTACTGTGTTTTCTCTCACTTTTGTGCCCTTGCATGAACTGTTCACTTGACCTAAGGTGGCCTTACAAACCAGTTAAATGCCTCTTCGTCCTTGGAATCCTAGTTCAAATATTCCCACTTTTCCCAAGCCTTTCCCAGCCTCATTCATGTACTTAGGCTTTTGCTCCTATGTTTAGATAGAACCTTTACCTTCCCTCTAGGTTAATACTCTATTTTAATAATAACGATAACTAACATTTTTAAGCACATACTATATGCAGGCACTGTTCTAAGTCACTTTATGTGGGTTAACTTAAGTTATTCTTCCAACAATTCTATGAGATATAGGCCCCATTGTCTATTATTCAGATGACAAAACTGAAGCACATAAAAAGGTAAATGATTTACCTAAGGTAATAGAATTAGTACAAGAGAGAAGCAGAATTTGAACACATGCAATGTGACTCAGGAGCCTGCACTTTTAACCATTATGCTGTACTGCTTCTAAGAGCAATTATAACATAATTAGCTTTACATTTCTTGTCCAATATGAAAAACAGAACCATGGCTTACCATTTCAATCCCTAGAATTTAAGTATGTATATTACACTTGATACCTTTGAGTTAATGGGGGAAAAAACTGCATGCAAAGTTTTATTTGTAAAGTGATATTTTCTAACTTTAAAGTTAAAAAAACTAAAGTTACCTGGAAACATTTTACCCACTAGCAAATGAAAAAGCAAAGATTTTATAAACATTCTATCTTAATATGTTCACAAAATTGAAAAGAAACGTTATTTTAAGAAGTTATTTTTTAGTTTGTTTACCTAATGTTGTGGGAATCAATTTCTAGCTTAACTTTATAGGAAACTTAAGGAGAATACTGGTACAATAGAAAGAATATTTGCTCAAGAGTCTACAAGATTACTTCAAATTAGTTATTTGAACTTGGAGAAGTTTACTAATTTCTTACATCTTGATTTTTTCATTAGAAATTGGGGTTGGGGTATGTGCTTCCACCACAGCCCCAACAGAGCCAGCTAAGTGAGCACCCTGCCCCTCTTCATGCCACTGCCATTTCCCCAACACAGCTAGCTGTGTGACACCTCCCTCCCCCAGTACATGCATCCCATACAGGGATTAACCCTTAAGCATCTGTCTCTGGCAGCTAGAGAAATTGCGCTTCTGGGCCCCATGTGTCTGAAGCAATTGAAGAGAAACACATAGGAACAAACAGAGATTCAAGCGAAAGGAGGAGACTATTTCAAACAAAAGAACAAGATAAAAAACCCCATTAAAAAAAATTAATTGGACAGAAGTAATGTACCTGATAAACAGTTCACAGTAATGTTTGTAAATATGTTCACCATACTCCAGAGAAGAATGGATGAACACAGTGAGAACTTAAAAAAGAGATAGAAAATATAAGAAAATACCAAACTGAAGTAATAAAGCTGAAAAATATAACAACTAAAAGAATACTCTAGAGGGAGTTTCAACAGCAGACTAGGAGCAGAGGAAATAATCAGTTTATCTGGAAGTCAAGGCAGTGGAACTTAACCAAGCAGAGCAGCAAAGAGGAGGAAAAAAAAAAAAAGAATTTTAAAAATTGAAGATAGCTTAAGGGACCTATGGGACAACATCAAGTGGAATAACATTTGCATGATAGGAGTTCAAGAAGTAGGAGAGATAAAGAAAGGGACAGAAAATTTACTTGAAACAATGGCTAAATAAAACCTTTAAATCGTGGAAGGAAACATCCAGGAAACCCAGGTAGTTTCAAACAAAATGAACCCAAAGAGACCCATACCAAGACACATTATGATTAAAATGCCAAAGTTTGCATATAAAGAGAGAATCTTAAAAGCAACAAGAGAAAAACATCTTCTTACATACAAGGATACCCCCATAAGACTATGAGCAGATTTCTCAACAGAAACTTTGCAGGCCAGAAGAGATTGGCTTGATATGTTCATAATGATAAAAGGACAAAAACTTCCAACTAAGAATGCTCTGCAAGGCAAAGTTATTATTCAGTACTGGAGAAAGAGCTTTCCAGACAGACAAAAGCTAAGGGAGTCCATCAGCACTAAACCGGCCTTATAAGAAATGTTAAAGGGACTTCTTTTAGGTGGAAATAAAAGGTACTAATTAGTAAGCAGAAAACACTTCAAAGTAAAAATCTCACTGGTAATGGTAGTGAATTAATCACATATGAAGCTAGTATATATATGGGGGAGGAGGGAGAGAGAGAGGAAGGCTGTTACGTGTGAGCCTCCTGGTAACCTATGGTAGATACACTAAAGATAATGAGAAAGGAACCTAAGCATAACACTATAGAAAATCAGTAAACTAAAAGGAAAGAAAACGAGAAAAAGAAAAAGGAACGGAAAGGAACTATAAAACAATCAGAAAACAATTAACAAAATGACAGTAATTGCATACCTATCAATAATTACTTTAAATGTAAATGGACTAAATTCACCCATCGAAAGGGAGTAGTTGAATGGATTAAAAAAAAAGACCTATCTATATGATGCTTGTAAGAGATTCACTTCAAATGTAAGGAATAAACCCATGCATACATGGTCAATTAATTTATGACAAAGGAGGCAGGAGTATACAATGGGAAAAGGACATTTTATTAAGATGTTTTAATCTCTTTATTTTTTAATTACAGTTGACAATATTTTATATTAATTTCAAGTGTACAGCCTGGCGGTTAGACATTTATATAATTTACAAAGTGATCTTCCTGATTAGTCTAGTGTCCACCTGCCACTATACATAGTTATAACACTATTGTTGACTATATTCCCTGTACTGTACTTTACATCCCTGTGGTTGTCTTGTAACTACCAATCTGTACTTTGTAATCCCTTCGCCTTTTCGCCCAGTCCCCCAACCCCCCTCCCATCTGGTTACCATCAGAATGGCTATCATCAATAAATCAACAAACAACAAGTGTTGGCGAGGGTGTGGAGAAAAGGGGACTCTCATGCACTGTTGGTGGGATTGCAAATTGGTGCAACCAATACAGAAAACTGTGTGGAGGTTACTTAAAAAAATTAAAAATAGAACTACCTTATGACGCAACAGTCCCACTTCTGAGTATTTATCCAAAGAAATCCAAAACACTAATTCAAAAAAATATATACACCTCTATGTTCATTGCAGCTTTATTTATAATAGCCAAGATATGGAAGAAGGGAGTTTTTAAAATAAATGTTAGAAAAACTGGACAGTCATATGCAAAAGAATAAAACTTGACCACTATCTTATACCATACACAAAAATTAACTCAAAATGGATTAAAGACTTGAATGCAAGACCTGAAACCATAAAATGGCTTAATAAAAGCACCTTGAGATTGATCTACCAGTGTAGGGGTTTTTTGTTTGTTTGTTTGTTTGTTTGTTTGGTGAGGGGAGTATATAACCCCTAAGGCAAGGGCAACAAAAGCAAAAATAAACAAATGAGACTACATCTGTACAGTGAAAGAAACCATTATCAAAATTAAAAACAACCTATTGAATGGGAGTAGATCCGTTAAGGGGTTAAGAGCCAAAATATATAAAGAACTCATGCAGCCCAATGGCCAAAAAAAAGAAAAAAAATCAATCTGATTTAAAAAAAAAAAAAAATGGGCAGAGGATCTAAATAGACATTTCTCCAAAGAAGACATACAAGTAGCCAACAGGCACATAAAGATGTTTAACGCCACTAAACATCAAGGAAATGCAAACCAAAACCTAATGAAATTTTACCTCACACCTGTCAGAATGAGTATTGTCAAAAAGACAAATAGTAAGTATTGCTGAGGATGTGGAGGAAAGGGAACTCTCATGTACTTTTGATGGAAGTATAAATTGGTGCAACCACTATGGAAAACAGTATGGAGGTTTCTCAAAAAATAGAACAACCATGTGATCCAGCAATTTCTCTTCTGGGTATTTATCTGAAAACAAAAACACTAATTTGAAAAGATATATACATACGTATGTTCATTGCAGTATTATTCACAACAGCTACGATCTGGCAACAGCTTTAGTGTCTACCAATGGTTGAATGGATAAAGAAAATGTATGTACACATAGACATGCAATGGAGTACTAAGCCATAAAAAAGAATGAAATCATGTCATTTGCAACGATATAGATGGACCTTGAGGATGTTATACTAAGTGAAATAGGCCAGACAAAGGCAAATACTATCTGATTTCACTTACACGTGGAATCTAAAAAACAAAACAAGTGAACAAACAAAACAAAACTGGATTCATAGACACAGAGAATAGATTGGCGGTTGCCAAAGGGGAGGTATGTTGAAGAATGAGTGAAACAAGTGAAGGGGATCAAGAGGTACAAACTTTCAGTTTTAAATAAGTCATGGGGATGTATTTTACAACATACTGACTATAGTCAATAATACTGTTATTAACTTTGTGTGGCAACAGAGGGTAACTGGACTTATTGATTGTGGTGATTGTCACACAATGTATACAAACGTTGAATCATGATGTATACCTGAGACCAATATAATAGTGTATGTCAGTTATACTTCCATTAAAAAAAAGAAATTGGGGAGTTGATCTAAAGAATTTGTAAAGATCCCATAGAAGTCAAAACCCCTCAGTGGTTAGATTTTGCACACGTGAAAAAGCCACCAGTCCTATATACATACTTGATAATGTATGGTACATTATTTTAAGCAAAATGGCTAAGATTTTTTTTTCTAAAGCCCTCTCCAACTCTAGTTTTCTCACTTATTTTTTTCATGATAAAATTATCTTGTTGATCTTTACTATAGCTTAATCGATTTATAAATACAAAACCCACAGTATATACAAAGGATTGTCTTTGCTCTTTTAGTCTCAATAGTATGGCTTACAGCAGGAATATTGAATGAAGGAGATATGTTTGAATTTATTATTTATACTTTGCCTTGTTCCAGAGAAAAAGGAGTAAAGTTCATGTTCATTTTTAAATCTTGTATGCCTTCTTCTATGCACTATTTAAAAAGTACTAGTTAATGGTTATAATGGAGCTAATTTTTGATATAACATATAACAAGATTTAAGAAATACACTGAGATACAAACTGACATTTTTGTCATTCACTTGCTTTTATTACTTAATTAAAGTTTGGCTTCTTTTTTTCCCTCCTCCTCTTCTTAGGCTTTGTGCCTTTTCACAGACTTTCAGGAATAATTTGTAATTTGGACATTAAAAGTCTTTAATGGTGTATTTTCCTGCTGCTGCCCTAATTGAGAGTCATTGATGTCACAACTAGCCGTATGTTGTTCTGCTCTTGGTAATTAGCTTATCTGTCTTCTAAAACAGAACTAGTCTGATAATATCACGGAAGGCTTTAAACCACCCTTCCCTTTCTCTTGATTTTTTTCTGTTTCAAGTCAGCAAAAGGGGGGGCGGGAAGGAAAGGAGACTGTGCCCCGTGTTTATTTTATGTATCCAAACCTCTTTGTTCATTTATTTTCCTCTTTGAAACTCTGGTTATAGGCAAATTTCTTAGCTTACAATGTTGCACAGTCATTCTCTTCCCTAACTACTTTTACTTCTAAATCTCTTATAAGTTTTTTTTTTTATTTTTTTCCTGAACCTTTTGAATAAAGCATATCCTGAACACAGTGAAACAGGTTTTTTAAATTTACGTAATTATTTCTTAACAGAAAAATTTCATTATTTCATAGGTAAAGCACTAAAAACTGAAAATGTTGAATATTCATAATATAAGAACCCACCTTTTAAGGAAGGAGTGATAGAATTTGATATTACTCATATTTGAAAAAAAAAATCTACAGAAGAATTTGTCTCGATTAGGATTCTTGAGAGAAGACTTTTTACTATTCTTTCTGAATGTTTTTGTTTTTATATATCTAGGTTAGCTATGTTGTGGATTTCTCATATCTATACTAATTACATTATTGAGCTGCTAATAACCTATGTGTTCATTGTTTTGTAGAAGTCAAAAAAGAAAGTATTATAATATTTAGGAAGAATAAATTCTAAGTACTGTATAAGTTTAATATTTTTTTAATCATTAAGTAGGTTTCATTGTGACTTATTTTCCCTTAAAGCAATTACTTAAGTAGACAAATACATCTAGACTTTGGTCCCCTTGTATAAATGACAGGCATATAATCAGTATTGCCAGCTGAGTGAAACTAAATTCCTCTACTTGCCCTAAAAATTGAAGCTGTAGTGATGAAATCATGAACTCACTGTTCTTCCTATTGGAAGAATCACTTGAAGATAAATGTTGGCAAGCATTGTAACTAATGCAGTTATACCTGAATAAATCAAACATAATCAAAATGTATACCAATTAGACTGTGTGATTTGTACCCATTCCTCATAGGTAATAAAATGAAATTTAGAGAGAGTAAATGATGTGAAATTTGGTGATAAATAGTTCAGTTGTTTAACAAAGAAATGCATTTTAAAGATACATTCATGAACAAATTAGCTTGTTGGACATATTACAGAATTATGGCTTTTAGAGAGAAAAGATGGGAATTTTTCTTTTAAATACTGAGTCGTACTAATGTCGAAATCTAGAAAATCCATTCTTTACTAGCCATAGCAATCTATATGTAAATATTTATTTTCCTTTTCAAGATTTTCAAAAGTATTTTACCTCCACTTAAATATGAGAAGATGAGGAATTTAAATTTGTCATTTACTCTGCTCTTACCTAATAAAGGTTTTATGTTATTCTTTCTGAGCGCACACTTCTACTCGTTGACTAATAATACTTCATTTATCTTTATCTCTGTTCAGTAGCTACTGCTCAAATTCGCCCATTCTAGAATCAACAGCTTTTACTTCACATTAAGAACAGGGTAGAAATTTGTGACCTTTTACAGTGTAATTCAGGGTTGACCAATACTGTGGTACTTTATATTAAACATTATTCAATTTTTGTGTTGTGTTCAGTGAAGTATAATACATAAAATTCATTTTGTAGTCTTTATTAAAGAAAATCTTATTTTAATGTTTTAGGCATCATGTAATGAGAGAATATATAATTCAATATTTTCAGTTTGTCAACAATTTTAATTTTTCTTTTTACAAATTACATGTTTTAGACTTTTTTTCATTCTATGCTAAGCAAATGCTACATTAAAGTCTTATGTGGCCAAGAATGTGCTTAAGACATTAAAATACCTTAAATTCACCTTCACTGGCTATTTAATGACTTTTCATGGATATTACATTTCCTTAGATTTGGCTTGATTTAGAACTTGTAAAACCATAAGTGCTCCACTGAAGTTTACCTTCATATGGTATGGGAATGATATATATGAAAGGTACTTGCAGGGCAACTAAATAGTTCAGTTAACAGGATACATTCTAAGGACACACTATTGTGTGGTAGTTGAGCACAGGCTGGGTTCAAATCCCAGCTCTTTTACATACTAGCTGATTGATCTTAAGCAAGTTACTTAATCTCTCTGTGCCTCAACTTCCTTATCGATAAAATAGGGATAATGATAGTACCTACCTCAGGATTATTATCAGGATCAAATTAATATGAACAGTGTATGGCATTTATAAGTATTCAATATATATTAGTTTTTACTTTAAAATCAATCACCAGAGTTAAAGAAAATTCTAGGAGTCATAGAGATGTCTTCCAAAACATGGATGGATACCTTTGGAGACATGTCTTAGTAAGCTGAGCCAGTGATTTCCCTCATTTATTTCAGAATAATTTCCTGCTCCAAAAGCAGACTTCTGATCTGCATACAGACCAGAAGTACCTAGCAGAAATGCCTTCTAAGGAAACCGGAAATATCTTTTGTTCAGAATAAAAATATTTTAGGTGATTTGTTAAATGAATTTTCATTACGGTGGGATTGAGGTTAGATAGCAAAGATTTGAAAGTCAATTAGAAATACCCATTAGTATGTAAACACTGATCAATAATACTTATTTAGCACCCCATAGTGGGCTGTATATAGCCTCCCTAAATACATTCTTCGGCTAGCTGAAATGTATTCTTTTAGGTTTGAAATTTTTAGTTTTTTAAATATTTATCTTTCTAGCATGTCTCATACATTTCCTTGCCATTCAATACTGAATATATGAAACATTTTAAACTTTGTCTTATAACAGGGATGCTGTGAACATACTTTATTATATTCATTGTGTAATCCAGTGATGCCCTTGAAGTCTATTAAGGTATTTAGGCCTATTTGTTCCTATGCTAAATGACCCTACACTGTCTGCTTTTATCATTCCTTGTATCTACATTTTATGTCTTCCTCCAGCTGTTTTCATGCAGCTGTCAGGATGTTATTTCTGGCAGCAGTTTTCACTGACCTCTCTTCTCTCTTACTGTTTATAATCTGCAGAGGGCCAGAAAACGAGATAGCCAAACATGTTGAAATTGAATGTAATATTAACATGATCAAGTTCTGATCTAGTGGTTGTGTTAGTCTTTGGGGCATTATAACGTCTACCTTGTGTGCTGAAAATACTTTTTTTTGATGAGAGGGGTATACTTCTTGGTTCTTGGTTGTATGTAAAAGACCTCTGAATAGTGAGACATTACCGTAATTGCAATATAAACAGAGGTCAATATTAGTTAAATTGGTATTTTGATACACTGTAGCAAGTCCTTGATATGCAATAATGTCAGACTTTTATAAGCAACTCTAGGTTAGCTTAGTTATTTTTTTTCTTTTTTAAAGTAGTAATGCTACATGTTTGTGTGTATATGCTTTAAATCTCCAAATATATATATATTTAAATCTCCAAATTAAGTTCTCTTCCCCTCAGCTTATTTGATTCAAGTTATTGAGATTGTTAAATATTTGAAATTCATTTGTGTTTTCCAAAGCTGAATGAGTCATATTTTTCATACACATAGTTCATCTTTCAGAACATACCTTATATCTTTATTTTCTACTCATCTTATATCCTAAATGAAGCTAATACAGAATTTGTTTTCTTTTAAAATTGTTTTTAAATGGCCAAAACATCATCTCTGCAGCTCTTTTATTTCACATTTAAGTTCGCACTCTTTATATAGTACTTATATTCTAGGCAGTTTGAAATCTTTTTTTTTTTTTTTTGGTAAATAATCCATCAGTAACAGCTGTTTTATTCTGGGCTTTGATGTTACAGAATGTTTTTTGTCTGTGATATGGTTATATGTGAATATATAATGTGAATATGTATACATACATATAAAATAATGGATAATCAAGAATTTTGTGTAGATACTGGTTTATATAATCTTTTCTGCTTTTACGGCCCTATAATGTTATCTCCGTTTCATAAAAATGAGTTTAGATAATGATTTTAAACAATAATTGATGACTTTTTGTTATTTGAAAATGTGACTATAAATTTTTTTAATTAGTATTGTCATGAAGCATGGATTTGATTTCACAAGTAAAGTTATTTTTCCTTGTGATCTCAAGTTGACATTCAAGATGTTTTTCATTAATTGAGAAAGTACAAGCTGACTCTGTAATTACTATGGAAATTTTCATAGTTGGATTCAAAAACCAAATTGTGTGCCCATATGCCATCAAACTCAGTTCCTCACTTGGTACCGTAAAGAAAATGTGTTTCTGACCTTTTTCTCTAATTGACAATCATACATTCTTACTTGGGCTGTGTTATATAAATTACATTTGGTCTTTATGTCTATATGAAAGACAAGTTATGAGCCACAATAATCCCTGTATACATAAATTGTATATTCCTAGTTAAGTTGCACAGTAAAATGCACTTGTTAACTAGCCCGTACATAAAGTTTCTTTATATGCATTTGAAACAATTAATGCCTACCCATATAGAGTGAATGAATACTGCGTGTGATAATCTCAGAAGCTTGAGGACTAGATTTCCTACTTTTTTCAGCAAGCATTTACTTCTATTTTACATTCATGTCTGTAATGCCATCTGCTTTTGGTTTAAAATCTGTTGTCATTGAAAGAGTAATGGCTGATGAGTAGTAAGGAGTTAGATTCATAAAACTTTAGAACTAAAAAAGAGGTCTTGTAGATGAACTTTTTCCACCCCTTTTGTTTAATCATGAGAATGCTGAGACCAGAGAGATAAACTGAATTGGTCAAGTAGATATAAAGAGCAAAAGTCATACCAGACCCATATAACCATGGGTCCTCTACTGTGTCACCCTGCTACTGTACATTATGAGACTTGTCACTTTTAAATGTGCTCATTATTATTATTGTTTAAATTCTGAGTACAAATCCCACTTCTCATGTGTTTAAAAAAAATTATATGAGGGCAGTAACTTATTATGAGAGACTGTTTTAGAGAACTGTGTTCTTCTAGTTCTGTGTTGAGTGATGTCTCCTTCTGAATTTCAGATGCTCTTGTTTCAGTGGTGCTGATTGTGACTGACATTCCATTCACCAGATTTTTTTTAAGTATCACCCTTAAATTCTATGAATTAAAGCTTATTTCCCACCGAGGCTTTTTTAATGTCAACAGAAATCTAAGTATATTGCTAACAGATGAATTGTGATAAAGAACACATTTTGTTATCTTTCAGCCCATTAAGCCTTTAAGCAGTTGCTAAGTGAAATAAAAAGAACATAGTTTATACATGGTAGAGTCAGAGATAATTATTAAATTTTTTTCTGAGTCAGTTATAATTTCACATGATGCCAGTGGGTAACATTTTCACTTCTATTGTGTCGTCACAATCTTAGTAAAAGTTGTTAATTGGTATTAATGAATGTAATACTTTTAGGAAAGCACTTGCCCCTTTTGACTTAATTTATGGTCATTTTTCGCATTTATTGAGGAAGTTAGTCCTGTGGACAAGAATTAAAGTCACAGAATACAAAGAAGCATTTTTACACAGAGAGTTAAATTTTAGTAGAAATGTGACAACATGTTCTACAGATTTGGTTTTGTGATTCTCTTAATGCATTAAGGTCTTCAAGATTTTTGCTTTTATACCCCTTGAACCCCTTATAAGTTGCCATGTATAATTTTTCATCATAAGATTCAAATACTTGCCAAGAATGTAGTTTTTAACATTATAAATATTGATATATGATAGTAAAACTGTAACATCACTCTTTTAAATGTATTTGATGGAATTTAAGTACTAGAGATATTTGATATCCACTATCATCCACTGAAAAAAAAATAAATGGAAATAGAATTTTTTATTGTTATTTAGTTTCCTAGGACAATTAGATCCTAAATATGTTTAAAAATGTCTTCTGGATTGAGCAATTAATACTATTACTTAATCAAATCCTAATTAGTATATTATAATTTTGATAAAGGATCATTAAAATAAATTTATTGAAATGCATTGCTCAATAAAGTGGAAGGAGGCTGAGTTGGGCATCTGGACGATGACCCCCTTATAGTCATTGTACCTAGTGAAAAGTCCTCTTGTATCGTTGTATATACATCCTAGTTTGAAAACTGCTGCCTTAAGTGACAGGCTGCACCTTCTACAGGATATTATTACAATTACCCAACATCATTTAGTGACTAAGAGCAGACACTCTAGAGTCAGACCAGGTGGGTTTGAATTCCAGCTCTGAGTCCCAGCTCTTCCTTTTACTAATTGCATGACTTTGAGAAATCTGCTTAACCCATTTCCCATTTGCCCCGAGAATACTCACTGGCAGTGCTTGCTGCTGCAGCATTTACCCCAAAGTAACTCACATATTACATACAGTCCTAACCTTATCCCCAAAGTTTGTCACGAAATATCTTGCTTTCATTATTATTTTCACATTGCTCTAGTATAGCGATAGTCTTTGGAAACAAATGACATCATTCTATTTATAGCATTCTGTTTTTAGTAGTGGCATTTCCATTTACAAAATATAATAATTCTCAATCGCTGAAAATGTCAAATCCTAGGAAATGTAGCATTCCTATGTGTGATGTTAACATAGTTCTCAGACAACTGTTAGCCTAAAATTCATTTGATGAATCTAATTTATATACACATTTCTGTTACATTAGGATTAGAAACAAATTCTATTTAGAAATAACTCCAAAAACAGTTTTTATATTTTATTTTTACATTGAAAACCAATCAGATTTGCTTCAGCCTTAAAAAGCATGTTTATGTAAAACTAACACTGGCAGCGAGCTAAACTTTTTTTCTAAAAGGAAAACAGGTTCACTCTACTGTTCCTCTTTCTTCTCTCCAGAGAAATGAGGATAACAGTGGGCTGTTACATAGGTGAAATGAAATAACACTTCAGACATAGTGACTGACACATGTAGGTGAGCTGCACAGTCAATTCTAGATAATCTTAAAATCTTTTGAGAATTTTATAGATAAATTAAAGTGCGAGTATTTCTCAGGCAGACTTAAATAATTTGAGGACTATCCATTGATACTTTTCTTACCTCTGTCTTGGTTGATCAGATAATTTCCTACATTTTATATAAGAAACTAGTAAAAAATTTCCCCCGTGCATATGAATGCATAAATATATTTGTGTGCACACATGTCTGTTTAAGCCTACAATTACTTAATGTCTGCCCATGACGGAGAACAAATTATCTTCAGCCACAAATATTTATTAAATACTCACTATAAGTGAGAATTATATCTGACAAAGAGAAAACTAGACTCTAAAACTCGCCCTTACAAAGGACTTAAGAAAGATATGAAGATTAATAAACCAATTTTGAAAATAATCTGAATTTTTAAAAAAACAGTCTCTCTGATTTAAAGAGAAGCAGTGAATTCAGAGTAACCTATACAAGGAAGGGACATAGGCAACACGAAAAACGAGATGTCTAGGGAGAAAAAATAGCTGTTTATATCTTAAATGTGAAGATCAGTCAATAATATAGCATATAAGCAGAATCAAGGTACAGATATTAGAATTCAGGTTATGAACATCTTTAATTTTTCCTTCTAAGAATTGCTATAAAACTCATTAAATACAATATGGTAATCTGACTTCACTACTAAAAATTTTTACTAGCACTCCCTGAATTGAACCTCTTATATTGTTAGGAAACATAAGGATATAATTGTTCCAGTGTATTTCTTTTATATATTCTGTTTCACAGAACTAGTAGTTTAACATTAAGATATTTTTCAAAATATACTTTTTTATTTATATTCCTCTTCATTTCCTTTTTCCCTAGTACACATTAATTGAGTAGAAAACTGGAAAATTGAGAACTTTGACATGAATGTTGGTATTTTATGAGCCTGTGGGATGAAGAAACAGGACATTTGAGTGTTATATCAAGGATTTCTGTCTTTATGGCTCTTTTTGTTTTAAATTTTCATTGCAACTTTATTATTTGAATTTTAAATAGATTGAATTTAGAAGTCTGACCAGCATCAGATCAATAATTACTCAGCACTGTTTACTGCTGGATTGCTGCTGCTGTAGCCAGTATTCTGAATGTTCATGACACTAAATAGATGCTTGCTTTAACTGAAGCTGATAGAGAAACAAGATATTTGAGGATACCTCACTATTATCTAATATTTTTTTTTACTTCATAGCATTTTTAAAGTAAAAATTGTATTTAAGGTGTACAACATGATTTGATGTACACATACATAGTGAAATGATTATTAGTACAATCAAGCTGATTAACATATCTCCTCAGATAGTCACTATTTTTTTCTTTTGTCATGAGAACACCTAAAACCTACTCTAGTAGCAAATTTCTAGTATTCGATACAGTATTGTTTTTATTGGGAACTTTTTCTCAATTAGTTTTTTTTTTAATTACAGTTGGCATGCAATAATATATTAATTTCAGTTGTACAGCATAGTGATTAGAGATCTATATAACTCGCAAAGTAATCACCCAACTAAATCTAGTACCCCTCTTCTCCTTTATATATTTGTTACATTGTTGACTATTTTCCTTATGCAGCACTTTAAATCTCCATGACTATTTTGTACCTATCCATTTGTACTTCTTAATCTCTTTGCCTTTTTTTGCCATCTCCCCATACCCCCTCCCATCTAGTAGCCCTCAAAATATTCTCTGTATCCATGAGTTTATTTCCTTTTTTGTTGTTGTCATTATTTACTTTGTTCTTTAGATTCCACATGTACTTAAAATCATGTGATATTTGTCTTTCTCTGACTTATTTCATTGAGCGTAATACTCTCTAGGTCCATCAAGGCGATATCTTTTTCCATCCTCTTTCTTTTAGTCTGTGTGTGTCTTTTAATCTGAAGTGAGTCTCTTGTAGGCAGCATATATAGGGGTTTTGTTTTCTTATCCATTCAGCCACTCTATCTTTTGGTTGAAGCATTAATTCTTTTCCATTTGAGGTACTTGTTCATAGATATGTAGTTATTGCCATTCTTTATTCCTGTTTTTGATACATGTTTTTTCTTCTTAAAGAAGTCTCTCTAACAATTCCTGTGATACTGGCTTGGTGTTGATGAAGTCCTTTAGTTTTTTGTTTGTTTGTTTGTTGTTTGTTTTGTTTTTTTGCTTGTTTTTTCTTTCTTTTTTTTTTTTTTCCTTTATTTTGGTCTGGAAAGCTCTTTATCTGTCCTTCAACTCTAAATGATATCGCTTTGCTGGATAAACTATTCTTGGTTGTAGATCCTGGGTTTTCATCATGTTGACTATTTTGTGCCAGTCCCTTCTGTTCTGCATAGTTTCTTTTGAGAAATCAGCTGCCAGTCTTATAGGTGCTCCCTTGTAGATAACTAACTGCTTTTCTCTTGCTGCCTTTAAGATTCTTTCTTTGTATTTAACCTTCGACATTTTAATTATACTATTCTTGGTGAGGGTCTGCTTGGATTCATCTTTTCGGGAATTTTCTAGGCTTCCTGGAGTTGTATGTGCATTCCCTTCACCAGATTAGGAAATTTTTCCATCATTATTTCTTCAAGTAGATTTTCAGCTTCTTGTTCTCCCTCTTCTCCTTCAAGTACCCTATGACATGGGTGTTGTTACATTTAGTTTTGTCCCATAGGCTTTTTAAATTATTATCATATTTTTAGATTCTTTTTTCTTGCCGTTCTGATTGGGTGTCCTCAGCTTCCCCATCCTCTGTATCAGTGGTTCATTCCTCTTCTTCTTTCACTCTGTTGATTCCCTCTGATATACTCTTCATCTCAGATAATATATTCTTCATTTCTGGCTGGTTTCCTTTTATAATTTCCATTTCCACTTTTACGTGTTCTATCTCTTTGTTAAAGTTCTCACTGAATTATCTACACTTCCCCTAAGTTCATTGAGCATCCTTATAACCAGTGTTTTGAACTCTGCATCTTTTAAATTGCTTGCCTCCATTTTTTCTGGAGCTCTGCTCTGTTCTTTCATATGAGTTCTGCTTCTTTGTCTTCCCATTTTGGCTGCCTTTCTATGTCTATTTCTATGTACTAAGCAAAGTTCCTAAGCCTCCCGATCTTATTAATGGGGCTTTGTGTAGTAGGTGTCCAGTGTCACAGTCTTAAGAGGGGTTCAGCTGCAGGCCAAGTTTAGCCCCAACCTGTGGCCCTCCAGGGCCACCTGTTAAGATTCAGCAAGCAATCCACAGATGCTGTGCTTATAATTGCCTCAAGAAACCACACCAGAAACTGTGGTCAGCTGCCACCAGTGTGAGTCTTGGCACTGCTCAGCAAGGAGCACCTGACTCGCCAAGGACACACCTGGATGTGGCTTGGGTGGGGCTGCAAGTTGGCGGAGGCAGAGTTTCAGGAAATCCTCTGGGCGGAGTCACCTCTGTTATCCAGTTTGATGATGTCTCAGCTATGGCAGCACTGGCTTCTCACACTGGGAGAGGGATGGCACAACAGTGGAACAATGAGTACCACCAACATTTCTGCCAGGGATAAAGCCTCACCTCCAGCTCTCACTTTGACAATTCAGTGTCCCCTGTAAGTCCCTGGTGACCCCCAATCTGCTGACCCAGCGCTGGTGCTGTCAGAGAAAGCAAGTCTGTCACAGTGAAGTCGGGTCGCAGTCACAGCTCCTTTAAGAGGAACATCTGCAGCTGTTAGCCTCTGTCCCTTTCCGCCACTGGGGACCAGGCAGCCTTGCATCTTCGTTCCCTCCTACCCCCTACTGTTGCAGGGTGATTTCTTATTTCTCTCCCTAGTTGTAGGGCTTCTGTTCATCTAGAACCCAGGTGACTTTGCTTGCTGTTTGCTCCATGTTTCCGTCCAAACTTTGATGCAGTCCCAAAAGGAGATGAACAAAGCCTCTATCATCTACGCCATTTTGCCCAGTGTCTGCCTTTGTAGTTCTATACCTACTGTAATTCGATTATCTGGGGAGTTTAAACTCCCTCCCATCAAAGTTATATAGCATTTGAAATATTTAAGCTAATTAGGAAAAATTTTATTGTGAAGGTTTTATACATTTTGAAGTATTTAGTACCATACATCCTACAATATCCCAGAATCAATGAGAATCATTGTTGCACTCATATAAAAATATTGCTTAAATAAGATAGATCTTTTATTAGGCCATACATAAGATAGGAACTGTCTTAGAATATCACTTTCTTTGGTGAACCTGGAAAAATATACTGTGTAATTTTATTTTAGCTCACATGGTTGTTAAGTTTTTCTCAATCTATGCTTAGATGTATTTTGGAGTAGCTGAATGTGGAATGAATTTTAATAATGAGATTCCTATTCTGACATTGGCTTTCATGATAAACTTTGAACTACCTTCCTGGGTTTAAAAAAAGAAAAATGTCTAGTAGTCTGAAATAAAGTTTTAGAAAAGAATTGGGAATACTTTTCTATAGGTGTTTTAGGGGAAAGAATTTCTCAGTACTTATACTGTTCCTAATATATTCTTTCTGCCATTATTTTATCCCTCCCCAAGCCCTTCCAGGACCATAAGAATTTCTCCTATTTAGAGATCCTCTTAGTTCTTTCTTTCAATACATAGAACTTTTTATCCTTCCTTTACCTCTGTGTATAGGCATTCTAAATAAATTAGATTACAGTATTTCACTTCTATGAAGGCCTATTTTTAGTACATGATATTGTCTAACCCAAATATTCTCTGAGGTCTAAGCCTCATGAATCTATAAATGCAAAAGGAAGTGATTTGCAATTCCTGAAAGTATTATAGACTATTTTAACTTGTACCATTTTATGGACTTTTAAGTTTATGTATGATTCAAACTAAGCCAACAGTGTTCCCCCAAAAGGTTTCTTAGAGGATCCTATAATTAATAGATTATTTGTTGTTAACTTATCAGTAAAATTTGTATAAATGGAGTCTTCTGTCTGACTAATATGAAGCATGTTCTGTAGGTAAATAAATACTTCACTTTCAGTCTTTTCAACACAATTATTTTGCTTAGCAATTCTTTATCCACCCTCTTTGGGAATATTATAAAGATAGCTTAAGCTCTTTCCATGAATAAATGCTTTCCTAAGCCTTTCTACTCTGCTAGTTTTACAAACTGAACAATCAACTGCTACTTCTTCTTAGGTCTTAGGGTGTTCTCTCTTAGTTATTAGTTAACATATATTTTAGCTATTTAGCTAATGCACATAAGCATATTGTGATGGTTTTTACATGACCCCCATCGCTAGATTGTAAACTCCATGAAGGCAAGACTTGTGACTTGCTCAGCTTTCTATTTCCCAAAGCACCAGCTTAGTGCCTTGAATGGGAGTTAATAGTGAAATTCATGATAAGCAGGAACTCAAAATATTTTTTTTTAAACAGATTTGGTTCATTTGACTTGCACATCTTCTGAAACAGCAAGAGGAGATTTAGAACCAGTTGTGCAGAAATTGTTTACTCCATATGCTGAAACGGAGATAGGTAAGAACAATAATTCTGTTCAATAATCATAAACAGCATTCATGATGGAAAGGTAAAGTAACTACTTTACTCGTCTGAAATATCTCATGAAGGTTTCTGCATCCTGAACTGAAATGTGAAGTATTCAGTAACAGTGCTTACATGTTTTATTAGGGTGATTGAGCACATTCTCTTCCTAAAACTGGGAAAATATTTACTGTATAGAGGTAAAGGAAAAATACACAGCACACACACAATGTATATAATTAAGTGCAAAAATGTACATTTATATGTGTACATACATGCATAGACAAAAGACTGCAAAATACAGGAAATCTCTCAGTTTTTCCAGGATTGTGAACAATTTATAATTGTTCTTTATTTATAATTTTCTTTATTTACAGGTGTTGTACAAAGAGCGTGTATTCCTTTATCAGAGAAAGTTATCTTCATTTGCAAAAAAACATTGGTTCAACTGAGAGAAGATTAAAATATTAATTGACAAATGTAGGAATCCTTCCTAATTGTCTTTTAATGCATAGCATGCTAGTGATCTGATAAATATTTAGCTCTCAAATATATATGCTACTATGCTGCTTATTCATGGTGAAAAAATATTTTTACAACCATGACTCATTCTCTCTTTCTCTCTCTCTCTCTCTCTCTCTCTCTCTCTCTCTCTCTCTCTATATATATATATATATATATATATATATATATATATATATACACGTATATATATATATACACACACACATACACACACATATATATATATTAACCAATGTTACCCCAATAAATTTAATAAAAATGAATCAATAAAAGTAAATCAACCACAGCTTTTTAAACTTTTCTCCCACGTCATAAGCTAGCTTTTGTAGTTGTGAATGGAGTAAATTGTAATGTATTTTGTGTGTAAGTGATCAAAAAATAGACTGGTGTATCTTCTTCATTTCTATGAAATAATGGTGATTTTCATTATATGATTTGCATGCCCACTGGAATTATGGCCAGTTTCCTCATTGATTCATATATCTTCATTTTCTTTGGATGTTACATTTGTTCAGAAAACCATTTATTTACACCTACCTGTTATTTTCTTTCATTTCATCTCATAAGTGTATTATTTGTTTTCTTAATGCAGAGATATTGCATAGAGAGGCATTTATATTTATTATAAGAAAATAAAACTGCTCGGTTCTCTGGAGCTAATAGCAATGTAATCAATTTCTTTCCGAGCTGCCTAAATAAAAGCCCAATCTAAAATTTTACTTTAGTTTGGAATTTAATTTGTTTCATATTTACATTTCCTTCACTGGAAAGTCTCATGTAAATGTTTTAATTATTGTTAAAAATTTGATTGCAGAGTTATGGTACATGATAAAATTCCTAAACCTAATGTGGAATCATAGTTTTATCGTTGGCTCTAATTACCTTGTTTGCAAAAACTCTGAATTCCTTCTTTATTTCTAAAGTTCTTAATATTTTTTTGTTGTTTCTTTTATTGCGTGGTAATCATAAAGAATCCACTAAATTTGAATCTTGTATCATTGCTCTTCACTTTTGAAATGCATTTAATTTTTGTTTTTAAAAAGTTAAGTTAGGGAAATTACATATTCATTACTTAGCATCCTCTATGTGTTTTAGATTTTAAAACATTAATCTTAATGGTTAAAGTGATCCTGTTTTGAAATGATATATTGTTTAAAACCTGAGTGAAATTCTTTAGTAAGAACTGTGTGCTCAGAAGGGTCCTCAGGTGCACTGAGGCACTGAAAAGCTAGTTTTCACTGATACATAGGCCTTTTTATCATCGGGATGAGGTAATGGTCATATTTTAATTAAAATGTCAGAACAAATACTGTTAGAGTTATTGAAAATGAATCACCAGATAAAGTGAGCACTGGGCCATGGCAGGTCAAAGAGGCAAAGTCACCTGGAGAAGAGAACTCAATTCATTTTCCTGCCTAAATGAGTAAGAAGGAACTTTATGAGCAATATGAACTTTTAATACATTAAAGTACATTTTTCTCTCTAGCAGAAGCCCCTAATTTTACAGATTGATGGCTTTTATTACTGTTTTGCTTATTTGACATTGATATGAAACCTTATGCTTTAGAGCATTATAAATATGTTTTTTAAAATGCGTGCCAAAGGAATAACATTATTCGAGTTTATTTTTTTCTTCTTATTTGAGTTCTACGTTCTGTGTAGTGCTATGCTTCATAAGCCTTTGTGAAAGCCTATTCACCAGACAAGGAAGTTTATTGTAAAAGATAATGTTCCTTTCTCAAATACAGTACTTTTGCCAGTGCAGCTGAGAAATTCCATTAGGGTTGTGAAGATATTTCCTCTCTTCTCTCTCTTTCTTACTTTTTCACGTGTAAGGTATCAGCCAGAGCTTTTGACATATGCTGTGTCTTAAGAAGCAGTTTTACTAATACTTCCAAGAGCCTTACCTCCCAGGCTCCTTTAAGAACATCAAAGATCTCTAAACCTTTCCCTACTTCCTAGTCCAAAGAAATTTTAGATGTTTTATGCTCAATGAACCTGATTCTGCAGGTGAGAAAATTAGGTGATTGCTTACCATTCATATGTGCATTAATTTTTTCAGACTCCAGAACATGATTCCAAGCACTGATTGAACAGTTATTTTTAGTCTCACTGGTAGAATTGTCCTCAGTGGTTTCTTGTTTTATCCAGGAACTTGAGATTTGTTTTATATGAATCGAAGCAAGAATTTCATTAGTACTTTGTCTACGATGTAGTATTATCACTGCATTATCTTCTTTTTCCTTCCATTGTGCATGGCATGTAGAGTTACCTCATTCTATTTTACTCATTTCCTATCTCAAAAAAGTAGTACTTCCTAAAAACAGAAATTCCCCTTATAGGTGTTATTTTGAAGTTTATTTTGAAGTTGGTGGCTGGTAAGGGTGTTAAGTAAATACTGGGCTGAGAAGTCAAAAATGCCTTTTCTTAATTCCTGTTTGTATTTGTTGTGTCCAGACTAGGTCCAGATTGTGACAATCTCCTACTCTTGGTCTCATGCCACTCTGCTATGTTACTAAAATAGTTTACTCTCACCCTAAACATGGCATGCAACTATAGACCATTTATTTATTTCTTTGTTGTGTGCCATTGTTGATTTTCATCTGCCTACCTTCTTCCATACTTACTGCAGTTTAATTTGCCCAGAATCCTATTCTAAATTACCTATTGCTGTTTAGTCCTTCACACTATTTAATTGAATAAAATGAGCTATTACAGAAAAGCAATTCTACTTTTGGCCAATTGACATTTTCCTAGCCAAACCTCAGCAACTTTATTTTATTTTATTTTATTTTTACAATCGTGTACTTCACAACTGGATGTTATTTTTCCAGCTATCTCTCTGCTGTTCAGCTGACCTCAAAGAAAGATGAAGCAATTATATGTCCTTTGAGGGTTTTAAGGTCAAAGCCTGATAACTTCCTTGTATCAGAAGCATTTATCTTCAGCTTGTGTCAACTTTTCATCTTCCTCATGGTTCCTTTTCAAAGCTTCAACCTCTGAAATTTCTTTCCTATAACCTACTGGATTATTCATTTTCCCCAATTTTTATTTAGTGAAAGCCCTCCTCTGAGCTGGAAATTTCATGAAATACAAGATAAGCTCTCTTAGAGTATGCTCAGAAACAACTAGGCAATATTAAAGAACTTCCAGACCTTAGCCCACTTTTCTTCAGTGCTCCTGGAGTCTGGTGTCAGAACTCATAGACTGTATGTTTAATTATCTGCCTATAGAATTTAGTGAAACTAAACTCACCAGTAAATTTACTAAGAGCCATATGGTTTTAGCTGTGAAATATGAGTTTTCCTTATATTTCTTTATTTTGTCAATAAATAGGTTTCACCACTTATCGTGTGTTTACATGAAGTTGGTGATACCTTAGACTCATAAATCTTAGTGTTTAGAAAGTGGCATCACTTATTCCATTCAGAGTTTCTTTATCCTATCACAATAATAATTATGGATTATTCAGGATGAACTAGAAAAATACCATATTTGGTATTCTTGTAATTTTAAATTAAATACAATAAAATCCTATTCATCCTAAATTGGTGAATGGAACAATCCTGTTAATAGAATATTACAATTATCTGAGAATTTCTCTACATCGATTACTAATTTAACAATAAGAGTTAATCGAGTAGATAATTATACCTTTAGCATTTTTTTTTTTTGATTCATAAGGTACCTCATGGTCTTGAAGGGTATGAAGAGTAATTTTCACACATCTATTATTATCATTATATAGAATTTGAAGTTCAGATACAGGCTAAAGAAAACACTGTAGTCAATAAATATATTAACAGCAGTATTTTCTGTTTTTAACCAAAGAAAATTTAATTCGTAACATTTCTAAGGAAGACAGAAAAATAATTATTAAGATAGCAAGGAATAGGCTTTAGGTATTGAGGTTAATAATGCTGGGCCCTTTAATAAGGACATCATACTGTGATTATACCTGAAAACAGGATTAAAGTCAATTTAGAAATTATTTGTTGAGCATCCATTGTGTGCTAGGCCCAGTAAGAGGGAACATTAAAAAGTAGAAGAATAAGAAGTAAATCTACTTCATCTGTGCATCCCCAGCTCCTAGGCCAATCTCTAACACACATATAGATGCTTGCTGTTAAATGAGAGCATGTGTGCTAAAACAACTTGCTGTCTCCAACCTTTTTATACTATTCGTTTGTTGGTTCCCATTACTTTTGTAATACTGTACGACAAAGCATTTGTGAGTTAGGATATCAAAGTTCTAATCCTATGTATACTATGTTTATTTATTTATTTGTTTATTTATTTATTCATTCATTTATGCATTTATTTTACACCTCTAGCACCTGGTCTTCCTAGGTGGTCTCCCATCCAAGTACTAACCAGGCCTGCCCCTGCTTAGCTTCCAAGATCAGACAGGATCGGACGTATTCAGGGTGGCATGGCCATAGACCTGTGTATACTATTTTTAATAACAGCTTTATTGAGATTTAATTCATGTGTACCATACAATTCACCCATTTAAAGTGTAAAATTCAGTGTTTTAATATAACATAATTGTCCCAACATCACCACAGTCAATTTGAAAATATTTCTATCACCCCAAAAAGAAACCCCATACCCATTAGCAGTTATCCCCCACTTACCTCCAGTCCCCTCCCCCCATCCTAGGTAACCACTAATCTATATTCTGTCTCTGTAGATTCGTCTATTCTGGACATCTCATAATCCTGTATATACTGTTGGCTTCTTATATAATTTTTTAAGTTGGTTTGTCCATGTGAAACAAAATCAATTTATGTTTTCTTCAGAGGTATAATTTAAGGATCAGTATGATCATAAGCTCTTTGATCCTGGTGAGGAGAAACAATAGAAATCCAAGGGAACACAACTGGAGTTAAATCTAAGTAACTTACTAATCATGAAAATAATTTTTAAGGTCTAACTTGTTAAGTTGAAGAGCCATTGCTTGAAGTATCATGCGCATGTATTAATTAGAGTGTGTGGACACAGATTTACTATTGTTTACTTAAAAAACTCTGATTTACTACAATATAGTCATGGCTTTGTTAGTAATTGGCTATATATTGTAGTAATTGACAGGCATATTGTGCTTTAGATGTAAGTAAAATTTATGTCTACATTTAGAAAATGAAGAAATTGAAAAGCCAAGACTACTATGGGCTCTTTACTTCAATATGAGAGATTCTTCAGATGTCAGCAGGAACTCTTATAATGATTTACCATCCAACGTTTATGTCTGCTCTGGCCCAGACTGTGGTTTAGGAAATGATAATGCAGTCAAACAGGTAAGGCTGTTGATATTTCTCAGTCTTTTGTTAAGAAGTTGGTGTGGTAGGGAAGGTGAACTGTTTTTCCCTCTGGGAGATGGGAAAAGAGACTAGAAAAGCATCTGTCTCATTTAATTTAATCTGCAATTTGCCCCTAAACTGTTTTCTATGAATAAGAAAGCTACCTGAAATATACTTTAAATATAATATCAGATATTTTCATGTTTTTAAATATAATGATGAACTACAGGAGATCATTTATGAGTTCCATTGTGGGAACAAGGATGGAAAATGCTAGAAATACATATTCAGAAAAATGAATTTATAATGCCAGTATTCTAAAGAAATATTGTTTCTAATCAGTATTATTTTGAAATACAGAAACTGTTTTTCTCTGTTAACCTGTGTCATTTCAAAAGGAGTGTAACTAGTAAGGCATACAAAATGTAATTTTAAAATGGTCCTAAATGGTTTTCTTATTTTGGAAAAGGACACACAACTTACAATTTTTCACAATTAACATGATTCCTTTAATGTTTCAACATGAGCCAGTGTTCCAAGAGTTACTATTATAGCTGCTGGGAGTATATTAAATCGAGATGCAATTTTGTGGCAGCTCCTAAGCAGGGCTATAAATAGGCACAAGTTGCCAAAAGTGAACTATGATTCCATTAAGCTGAAGATTCATATGCATATGCAAATACACTTCTCTGCACTTGACAGAAAGAGCAGAAAATAATAAATCTAAACTTTTCATGGACAGAGTTGGCACATCTGTCAATTGAATCAATAAATAGATAATTTCACATTGTTCTAAGACCACAGAAAGAAGTTTCGTTCTCACTAATGACAGGAATCTTATAGAAACAAATGGCTTCACTGATCCTTTAATTTTTAGTCATAGTGGCAAGGGCATGACCCATACATTTAAAGTTTTTTACCAGATTCTTTATTTCTCATCTTCAGAGTCTGATGGTGATCTTGGATAATCATATTTAGCCAATGATAACAAAAGCAAGAAGTCAGATCTTTCCTCCATCATACATTCTATTAGCTTAATAGGAACCAGAGGTGGTTCAAGATCTACATTTATGGGTTAATATGACCAAGTCATTTTTGCTTTGATGTTCTAATTTTTTCCAATCAGAAATTGCCAGCAAGTTTTCAGCTGAATGCTTAGGTCATTTTTATTCATGAGCAAACTTTAATGTTTTTTAACCAAAATGAAAGATCTTTTAAGTAAGAGCTTATTAAGTAAGTGCTAATGTGATCTAAACTGCAAGCTAGAAGATTATAATTAAAGTAATTTGCTTCCCAAGAAGATAGTTTTCAGAAGTACAGTGTTATCACAGTAGAAAACAATCATAATGCTAGTTTTGGTACTAATTATTACATGCTGTTAAATATAAGTAGTTTTAAATTTGTTATATAGCGTTTATACGCATTTTATTTTATTATTAGTTTCAAGTATACAGTACATTGGTTAGACGTTTATATGGTTTATGAAACCATCCCCCCGATTACTCTATCACCCATCTGGCTCCACACATAGCCATTGCATTACTGATGACTGCATTCTCTATGCCATGCTCCCCATCTCCGTGACCATCTCTCAACCACTAATTTGAACTTCTTTAACCCTTCGCCCCATTCTCCCAACCCCTCAACCCTCCTCCCCTCTGGCAGTGACCATATTGCCTCTATTTGTGAGTCTGTTTTTGATTTTTTTTTTTAATTAATTTTTATGGTGACATTGGTTAACAAAATTCGATAAGTTTCAACCATACATTTTAACAGTAAGGCATATATATATTTGCATTGCGTGTTCACCTCCCATAGTTAGATTTCATTCTGTCACCACATATTTGACCCCTTTTACCCCGTCTGCCTATTTACCTTCTGGTAACCACTAGTCTGTTGTCCATGTCCATGAGTCTCTGTTTGTCCTGTTCATTTGTTGCTTTTAGGTTTATGTCCCACATATAAGTGATATCATGTGATTTTCAATTGTTTTTGATTTTTTTGTTTCTTAGAATCCTCATGTAAGTGAAATCATGGTATTTATCTTTCTCTGTCTTGACTTATTTTGCTCAGCATAATACCCACTAGGTCCATCCATGTCACTGCAAATGGTAGGATTTCTTTTTTTTTATGACTGAGTAATATTCCATTGTATATATGAACCATAACTTCTTTATCCAGTTGTCTGTTGATGGGCTTTTAACTTCACGTCGGTTTGGGGAGAAAATATTATAGTGCTTACTTTAAAGGGAATCAGTAATAGTATTTCCAAATGGCTACTTTATTCAGATAAAATTTTGTACTTCCAGTATACCATCCTGTGTTCATCTCATTCATTAATTGATGACTTCTTAATTAATTGTCTAAAAAGGCTCTCAGAATATCACCTAGGCGTTTTCCTTTGTATAAAACATAAGCACTTGCATATTTTTTTAACAAATAAAATGCTTCATTTTACCATTTAGCAAGTTTGCATCTGCTTTTCTTATTTCAAATATATTGATGTTGAATAATGTAGACCTGCCTGCCTCCCTTGTGTTCATAAGGAACTACTTATAATTTGAAGATATACTGAAAATATAAAATAATCTCTGTGTAATACTCACAAATTAAAGTTGTATGCAGAAGCACACCAAGACATTCTATATTATCACCACACTGATGCTAGCCTAAGTGATAGTTTTGATTGTTTCTGTGACTTGCTAGTTTTTGTAGTTGATATTTTTTTTTTCTAAACCTAACATGTGATCTCTCTTTTCTTAATACTGCTTGTGTTTCATTTACCCATACACATACTGATGAACAGCCTGGTCTGTGCCTCCCTACTCTCAAGGCATTGATAGCTGTCACTACCATGGGAGCAAGAGTAGTTAAATAGTGCTATACTCTGTTTTATACCTCAGATATAAAATAAGTTAAATTGGTTGATCTGGGGGCTGGGCTGGCAACCTAACCACCACTTAGGTGATTGTTTTTATGGATAGATTAGTAACTCATTTACGATTTTTGGCACATAATTTGTAAGTTGAAGACCAGCTATGTAGGTCATTTGAACTATCAAATTGCTCACATATTGCAGTATCATTCACTCTCACATGCCATTGAGGGAGAGGGCAATTTTAAGTATCGTACTTTTGAAGCTCTCACTTATTGAGCATTTTCTTTGTGCCAAACACTCTCCTAAGCATCTCATCTATATTATATTATTTGGTCCTCACAACAACCCTATGAGGTAAGTATCCATGACATCCCCATTTTACAGATGAGGAAAAATACAAATAACCAGGTATTCGTGAAGCAAAAAGTCTGAGAGGTGGAAATGGGATGAAGTAGAAGATAAGACTAGAGAAGGTAGGCCTGAAGGGTTTTGTATGCCATAGTAGGGATCTTAGATTTTTATTCTATTAGAAATGGGGCATCTTTGAAGAGTTTTAAGCCCGAAAGTGGCATAAACAGAATTTTGTTTTCCATAGAGCCCTCTGAGGACAGCATGGAGATGGATTACATGAAAGGACTCTAGAAGTCAGGTGACCAGTCCAGTTCTGAGATGTTGCTATTGTCTAGGGGAAAGGTGGTGCATTCCTAGGCTATGTCTGTAGGAAAGGAAAAGGTGAAGTCAGGAACTAGGAGATAAAATTGACAAGATTTGATGATCGATTGCATACAGAGAGTGAAAGGGAGGGAGAACTTCAACACACAGACAAAGTAAAGATAAAACACCAAATTCCATTAGGGAGACTGAAGTGTGAGGTAGAGACTCTGTCTGATCTCACTCCTCCTGATTCTAGGGGCTAAGGTATCTCCAGTAAAGGTGTGTGGTGAGTTCCTGGGGTGGAAAGCAAAGCAAGGCATCTCAAATATTTAATTTTAAAATATGCATAGTAAAATGATATATACAAAAATATATCCTTAAACTACTGAAAAGGAAAAGAAGCCATCTTTTTGTTCCTTCTTTCAACTTCACATCAAAGCTCAAAAGTTTCTGTTTACTAACCCTCTACCTACTGCCAAAGAATATGATAAGTTTTAATCACCTGATACAGGAGTAGATAGCCAGGTGGTATTTAGATTTTGCAGTCCATATGGTCTCCATTGCAACTACTCAACTCTGCCATTGCAGTGCAAAAGCAGCCATAGACAATAGATAAATGAATGAGAGTAGCCATGTTCCAATAAAACTTTACTTAAAAAATCAGGCAGCGGGGTGGATTTGGCCCATAGTTGTCAACTCCTGGCTTAATGGATGACCTTGTGTGTACCTCAGGAAGGAGGGTTGAAGTGGTACAGAAAGACATTATAACCTTTAAAACAAGCATATATCTTAAAACCCCTTAATGACTTTCTTTTACCAATAGGATAGAGTGCAATCTCCCTAGCATGGCAGGGACTCTTATCTAACAATGAGCTGTATTCATCTAAATCAAAGTATATGTTTAGAATAGTGATGCTGCTTGCCACATTTACTGTGTGTGTGTGTGTGTGTGTGTGCGCGCGCACGCATGTGTGTGTATTTCTTGCTGTTGTTAATTATGATCACATTTACTTTCTTATTCTCTTACCCTGTCAGATTAAGCTCAGCTTAAATCTTGACATTTTAACTTATTAATAACAATGATAACAGCTATTATATATAGAGGCTTAGTCTCGGTCGTTTTATAGACAAGGAAAGCAAGGCTCAGAAGTTGAGTAAGCATTTTCCACATCACATTGCCGCTAAATTGGCAGAGCCAGGATTTGTACATGATCTTAACACTGTGCTATATTCCTTAAAGCCCAGGGAGAGAAAAATCATGCCAATAAAGCAATCAGTTGAGCAAACAATGAAAAATTTTCTTGATTCGAACAACTCGTTAAAATTATTACATTCTAAATTAGACTCTGGATATCACAAATAGGCTCTACTGGGAAATTATATAAATAATATTAAGGGAAATTGTATTTTGACTGACATAGCATGAATGTCTTTAAATTCTCAAGTATTTGAACACTTAATAAAGAATCTGATCAAGTACTGATACACTTAAATGGAGCTGAATTCATGTGTAGATTTAGGGAGAAAAGTCATGGGATTCTGAAAGCAGATTTTTAGAAGGTATATTTAGATGTATATTGGGTGAAGTTCTATAACTTAAAGAAATTTTTAAGGGTAATACTTTTTTAAAATAGTGTCAGAAAGGCACATACACTTTAAGCTGATGTCCCAAAACTATTGTGTCTTTTCTTCCCTGGCCAGGCTGAGACAGTTTTCCAGCAAATCTGCCCAAATGAAGACTTCTGTCCACCCCCACCAAATCCTGAAGACATTATCCTGGATGGAGACAGTTTACAACCAGGGGCTTCAGAATCCAGTGCCGTGTCAGAGGCCAACTCAGAGACTCTCGAGGGAAGTACAAACCTGCAAAATTCAGAGGAAGCCTCTGAATAACAGATATGCACCAAACTGGATATCCTACTTTGGAAATTCCTCCTGGTGTCAGAGTCTTATTGATGGAAGAACTGTTTGAAAAATGTTAGAAAGCAGCAGCTAGTTGACATACAGAATTACCAGAAGAAACGTCATAGAAATGTAAAAGGGGATTTTCCTTAAAGAGGACATTACAAGAGCGTAAAATACTTGTAAAGCACATTGACTTGCCTGCTTTAAGATTTCAAACCTGTAGAGTTAGCAGATAAAAATTATAAATGAATTGATTCCCAGGAATATAGCTTTGAAGATGAAAATGATTCTATGCATTGTTAATAATTTCATGCTTTTACAACAGCTTTTGCTTGCCACTTTGGATCTTTGTTTGAAAGCCACATATTCAGAATCACCTCACTTATTTCCTTTGATTATTTGAATTATATTTTTCTCTTTAAAGACATCATGACACAAATGATAAAAGCATATATAAATGTAGATGAGAAAAAAACAAAAGGATCATGATCTGGCTAGAGCCTATGTTTGGAATAGAGGTTTGTATTGTTTTCTATCTTGAGAAGTATTAAAATACTATTATTAAAGTAGAAGTTTTTAACAAATCATGAGTCCATCACTCAGTGTTTTTTAATGTTAGTAGTGATATTTATATGTGTATCATTTATATACTAGGAAAGCTCAGTATTGAAATAGAAGGGAAGATTTGGATAGGTATTTGGATAAATGGTATTTGGAAATTCTGTCTAGTCAAGTAACTGGAGCACTAGCTTAATTGTCTATGGATCTAATTTAGTCCTAGCTGTGCTAATGATCTTTGGCAAATTGTTTAACTTCTGGACCTCAGTTTCTCCATATGTAAGGTGTTAATAATAATATGAGAATGATTTTGAAGATAAATGCAGTGCCATCTTTAAAATGGGTTTTCTGGAAGAAAAGTTGTTTTAAAATTTTCCCATTGACTTAAAGGTGACTATCAAAAATCTCACGCAGCAAATAATTGTTTGCTGTCAACTCCCCCAATACAATAGGTCACAGTGTTTTTATTGCATTAAGCTTTTAAGTTTTCAATTAGCAATAATCATGCCTCGGATAAACCTCATTGGCTACCATACTGCCACTGCGCAAAGCTACATTAAGCTTTTAAAATAAAACTCTTTCCTATATTAGTATTTTATAGTCTTATAGGCTAATAAACATAATAACGTGTGGAACTTTGGGTTTGAATCTTAATAATGAAAACACTGTAAATTCTTCCTATTTCTTTTCTAGTAGGAAACCTGAAACCACCAAGGATATGGAATAGAGTATGACAGTTGGTAAACCCTAGTATTCACTTAACATAAAATGTTAGGGCTGTACATAGGCAACAAATCTAGTTACAGTGAGAGTGACTATATTAAAAATTTTCCAAATGCCAAGCTCTAATGGTTTGCTTTCTTTCAGTAATAGTTTGAATTTAACATCTTATTTTGATATATAAATACATAAAAAGTTTCTTGTACAGTCGGGCCTATGTTGCCGACCAGAGAGCCATGGCTACAATAGAAAGCACATAGTTCTTAACACACTTCAGCTGCAGTGGAGCTCTGACCTATTCAGATTTCAGGGAAGATCTAGCTCTCAGGTCACAGACTCATGGGAAATGGAAAGAACCAAGGAATGTATCTCTTGCCTCACCTTTCCAACCTTCTGCAGATATAGCTGTATCCAGACGCAAGGCAAACCTTCCCAGCTTCTCAGGCTACTCCTAACCCCTCTGCCCATTGTACAGCCCCTCCCCTATCACTTTAGTTCCTTCTTTCCCTCTCTTCCCCTTTTATAATACTATACAAATCAGGGACAGTAGAATCACATTACAACCTACTTTGTTATATAGATTCAGATCTTAAGTCAAAACGTGTTTCCTGAATTCCAACTATAGCATGCACTAAATACACAATACACACCTATAAGCACTGGGTATTAGTCCTGCCCCTCAATACCAGCAATAAAAAGGTTCCACTATATGAGAGTATTAAGTCTGAATACAATTGCAGTAAGTTGCACCAATTAAGATACTGTACTTTTGTTATAGTCTTAGAGTTAAGGCCTCTTGAAAGCAGCATGCGCACTTATGTAAACAGCTAATCAGGGTAGGCCCAGAATAACTAGAAAAATTCTGGTAGCTTTATTATAGCTATCTATATGTAGAACAATGAAGGAGATATCCTGTGATCTCATTGCCAAGCCCATGTTGTACCCTGTTTCATCTATTGACCAACATCAGAATCTCTCCAGGCTGTTTATTAAATACTGTTGAAATGTTTAAAAGCTCCTGAATATGATTAGTGATGATTAAGATATTATACAATTGTTCGAGAACTTTAGATATTTCCTGTTGCCCCAACATGTAATAGAAATTGTTCTAAGAGCTTTCTTTTCAGCTATCTTAATTACCGTGAATAAATATTTGTTTACATAGTTTTGAGTCAGAAAAAGAAAAACATTTTGGTTTTGTTGTAAAACCATAAGCCTAAAGTCATATGAATAAAATCAATATGTTGTACATGATGCAGAAATTTCAGTAGCTAATTTAAAATTTTGAAAATGCTATTATCAAAGAATTTCGATTCATGTGTTTAAAAAGTTTAGTTATGCATGGTTATTAAGCACAAACGATAATACCATTCAGTTCAGTGGTCAACGTGAAAACCAATTACTAACCTTATGTTGCTAATGTATTTTTGTCTAGTTGGTATGCCTGCCCAGAAAAACAGCTATATATATTATAAACATATTTTTCTATACAAGAACTAAGTTAACAATTTTCCTCATTTCCTGTGATATTTAGTTGCCCTTAGTAAAATGGCCATGTTGATAGTTAACTTCTAGAATGGTAGTTTCTGAGATTGGCAGCCCTTTGTCTAGTCCTAAAGACCTCAAAAAAATTTTGGTGAAATTGAATGGCTAAATAGTAGTGATCCTTTAAAGCAGGAATTAAACAATTTCTTTAACATATAAAGTTATTTACTGCTATAAGTATTGAATAATTTATCTCTCTACTCAGTTAATTTTCTTATATGCATTTCAAAAAGCATGAATATATGATTATTCATACTTTGCACACTGTAACAGTAAGTTTTCAGAGGAAATAAAAGTGTTTTAAATGCCTTTTAGGCGTGGCATCCTATTTTTTAATATTAAAGTTTTGTATATCTGCGAAGAAATTAAAGATTGTCATAGAACTGATGTATTGATAACAGTTTATTATATAAACTGTTTATGTAATAAACAGTTTATTATATAACAGTTGATAAGTTTATTATATAAACAATTGTATAGCTATATACTTGGTTTTGTTTCTAGGCATTTGTCAACTGTGTCAGGTTTGTGAAAAAGGTAATCAAATGATACATGGGTATGATTTACTTAGCGAACTGTTCTAGATGCCAGCATCAGGATTTATTCTGTTTGAAATCAGTGCTATGAGGCATGGGCTATGGCTTTACAGTACATTGATTGCCTACAGACTTTTTACTTTGGTATACGAGAATCTGAAATATTTTTCATACTTGGTGAATGACAACCGGAAATGTTTTTCTCTGTTGTGATTGAATCCCCAACAGCTTACTTGCAACAGAGAAGAGAATGCTGATGTTCTTTTTATGCAGCAATCATTTATTGAACTGTAATTTGTTCTTGAATCAAATAATTAAAGCAGAGTGACATCTTCTGTCAATTCCAAGTAGTTTCTAAAGCTTCTCAGACAGGACACATTCAAAAGATAACAAGACTTTCAAAACTGGCAATTTATCTGTGAGATTATTAATAAATCAAGTTTAAGAAAGATAAGGTTAATTGAATTTTTAAACAAGTAGCTGTATTATCCTTCAAGCACCTTGGAGTTCATACAATATTCACACTTTTTAAACAAGTGCTTTGATATGTTTGAATTCTCCCCTTTAATGATGGCTTTTTAAAAATGCCAATAAAGTGGTTAACACTTAGCATCCCAGGTCACACTTTGAAAGCCACTTTTCTTTTCATTAATACAGTTCAGCTGTAGGGCTGCAATGAGATGCCCTTCCCTTATAAGTTGCTACGTCTACTCTTTCTGGTGAGGATGACTCTTAGGATCATTTGACAGGTAATCATTAGAACTTGAATCCTCGTAGACTGTAGGGTCTTTTAGCCTATCACTACATGGGGATTTATGCTGGTAACGCCTATTACTGCTAATAGGACTTGGATGTATAAATTTTCCTATCAATGAGACAATTGACCCCAAAACGAAATATTCTTTAGAGATGGACACTTGCTGATCCAGAAGCATTAGTAAATTGTTCAATTCAGGACTTTCATGTGTGAAAAAAATTGCAAGACTGTATAATTTTGCAGAGGATTTCTTTGTAGAGCTAGAAAAGATGATGTACTAGCTCTTAATTTTCTATTCCCATTTCTAATACATGTTAGACATGTGTACTACTTTTTCGTATTATAAACATAGCATTTTTCTCTTATTTTTAAATGAGTAAAATAATTTTACCCAGAATTTAATATCACATTTTAATGTGTCCGTACTATCCTAAAAATTCTGGGAACATTGAACATTTTAAAGCTATGCCATAATGTCTAGTCTCCTAGCAATCAAGGAAATGCAAACCAAACCAGGAGATATATTTTGTTCATCAAGTCGGAAGAATCCAAAGGATCGATTGTATCTAGAGTGGTAAGGGTGTAGAGGAAGAGGCATTCTCATACGTTATACATGCTATATAAGTTAGTTATAGCCTTTAAGGATAATTTGGCAGTACCTATCTAAATTTGAAATACAGACACCTTTTGACCAAGCAGTTCCACTTCTAAAACTCTAACTTGTGGAAAGTTTTGTACATGTACTTAAAAATACATGATTGTTCACTATACCATTTTTTTTTAATGTTGGAAATAACCTAAATATTCATTAAAAGGAGACTGGCTTAAATTCTTAATACATGCATTCTGTAGTATAAAATACTATGCAGCTGCTAAAAAAATGAGGTATATCTATATGTACTACATCTCCAACACATACTTAGAAATCATGTCACAATGATAAATATGTAAAAATCAAAACTATATTATATATACATATAGGAAAAATTTGAGAAGTTGATATACTAAATTGGTAATAGTGGTTATATTGGGAAGAGAGATTGGGATTGGTGGGGAGGAGTACAAGTGTACTTTATTCTACATTTTTTAAAGAATTTTGATAAGTAGCAGTATTTATGTATTATGAAAAAAAGTGTTTAGTAATCCAACACCAAATTCCTATGTGGTGAGACCAGCAAAAACAATGACTTCAGACATTGGTTATGTTATTTTTTTTAATTTTTTTTATTTTTCAAATACAGTTGGAATACAATATTAGTTTCACATGGACAAAATGGTCATTAGACGTTTATATAACTTGCACAGTAATCCCCCCAGTAAATCTAGTACCCATCTGACACCATACATAGTTATTACAATACTATTGACTATATTCCTTATGCTATACTTTATATCACCATGACTATTTTATAACTACCAATTTATACTTCTTAATCCCTTCCCCATTTTTACTTAACCCCCCAACCCCCTCCTGTCTGGCAGCCATCAAAATATTCTCTGTATCTATGAGTTTGTTTTTCTTTTGTTTATTTTGTTCTTTAGATTCCACATGTAAGTGAAATAATATGGTATCTGTCTCTGACTTACTTTACTCAGTACAATACCCTCTAGATCCATCTGTGTTGTTGGAGATGGCAAGATCTCTTTTATTGCTAAATATTGTTCCATTGTATATATGTACCACCTCTTTATCCATTCATCCATTGATGGGCACCCAGGTTGCCTCTATATCCTGACTGTTGTAAATAATGCTGCAATAAACATATGAATGCACATTTCCCTTCGATGTAGTGTTTTGGGTCTATCCAGATAAATACCCAGAAATGGTATTACTGAGTCTTTCTTTGTATCTTATAGCCTTTGTTTTAAAGTCTATTTTGTCTGATAAAATACTGCTACCCCAGCTTTTTTAAATTTCCATTTTGAGGAAATACCTTTTTCAATCCCTTTACTTTCATTTAGTCTGTGTGTGTCTTTTGATCTGAAGTGAGTCTCTTGTAGGCAGTGTATGTAAGGGTCTTAATTACTTATCCATTCAGATACCCTTTTTATTGGCGCATTTGATCCATTTACATTTTAAGTAATTGATGATACATATATAGTGATTGCCAATTTATTATATTTTTTATCTTTTTTTTTTCCCTTCTAAAGAGGTCCTTCTAACATTGTAATACTGGTTTGGTGTTGAACTCCTTTAGCTTTTTGTTGTCTGGAAAGTTCTTTCTCTGTCTTTCAATTCTAAATGATAGCTTTGCTGGGTAGAGTAATCTTGGTTGTAGGTCCTTCTCATCCTTTTGAATATTTTGTTCCAATCCCTCTGGCTTACAAAGATTCTGTTGAGAAATCAGCTGACAATCTTATGGGAACTCCCTTGCAAGGAACTAACTGCTTCTCTTGCTGCTTTTAAGATTCTCTCTTTATATTTAACCTTTGGCATTTTAGTTATGCTGTGTCTTGGTGTGGGTCTCTTTGGGTTCATCTTGTTTGGAACTGTAGGCTTGTATGTCTATTTTCTTTGCCAGGTTAGGGAGGTTTTCTGTCATTATTTCTTCAAATAGATTTTCAATTCCTTTCTCTTCTCCTTTGGGTACCCCTATGATGTGAATATTGATATGTTTGATATTGTCCTAGAGGCCCCTTAAACTATCCTCATTTGAGGGAGGATTCTTTTTTCTTGTTGCTGTTTTGATTGGTTTGTTTCTGCTATCTCATATTCTAAATCGCTGACTTAATCCTCTGCTTCATCTAATCTGCTGATTCCCTCTAACGTATTCTTTGTTTCAGTTATTGTATTCTCCATTTCTGGCTGGTTCTTTTTCATTTTTTCTTTCTCCATTTTTACGTTATCTATCTCTTTGTTAAAGTTTTCACTGAGTTCATCTACTCTTCCCCTAAGTTCATTGAGCATCCTTATAACTAATGTTTTGACCTCTGCATCTGATAGATCACTTGTCTCCTTTTTTTTTTCTTTTTCTGGAGCTTTGTTCTGTTCTTTCATTTGGGATATGTTTCTTTGTCTCCCCATTTTGCCTTTCTTCCTATGTTTGTTCCTATGTATTAGATAAGGCCGCTATGTCTCCAAGTCTTAGTAGAGTAGCCTTATGTACTAGGTGTGCTATGGGGCCCAATGGCACACTGTTCCCTGGTCCTCTCATCTGGGTACTCCAACTATGTCCTTAGTATGGATTGTGTGTGCCCTCCTATTGTGGTTGAGCATTGGTTGCTCTTTGCTCATCAGTGGGAGGGATTGATCCTCAGGCTGCTTGGTTGTGAGGACTGGCCATGACCAGTGGAGGAGCTGTTGTGCAGGGGCTGACCCTACGGAGCAGGATTCACTTTATCAGGGCTTTGGTGCTTGCCCTTTCTGCCCTTTGGGTGTGCCATCCTCAGATGTGACCCCAGGAGTTCCTCTGCCTCAGACTGAAGCCGGCCACTGGGCATGCAGGCCTGGTCTCCTGCAAGGGCCCTGCTGCAGGCCAACTTCAACTGTAGCCTGTACCCTGCCTGGGGCCACCTGGCATGAGCCATCAAACAGTCCACATATGGATGCCAAGTCGCAAACTGAGCCCTGCTGCTGCTAGTGCCAGGCTTGAGGCTGCTCAGCAATAGGTATAGGGCACACCAAGGCCAGATGCTGCTTGTTTTGGTTTTGCAAACCTTTGAGAGATTTCAGGAAAGTCCATAGCATGAGCCAAGTTAGATCACTTGTATGAAAAGTCCACTGAAAGCAGCTTGGGTGCACCTGCATGTTGAAGGAGGAGGGTTTCAGGGAATCACCAAGGTGGGGTGACCAATGTTAGCCAGGTTGATAGAGACATCAGATATGGTGCCCGACTGGGTCTGCTAGCCGGACAGGGGAGGGCTCAACAAAGGATCAATGCTCTCGGCCAGCACTTCTGTCTGGGAGGAAGCTGCCCCTCTAGCCCTCACCCTGAAGCCAGACAACTCAGTGACTCCCCATATGTCTTGGCACTCCTTGAGCAATTGTCCCAGGACTGGAGCTCATAGTGAGTAAGTCTGTCACTGAGTAAGTCTGTGCATGGGCACCTTAAGAGGAAAGTCTGAGACTCCCTCAACCCCCCATCTCACTCAGCCACAATCTTTGCTGGTTTTCACAGCCAGAGGTTGTGGGGATTTCTTGGCACTGGAACCCTGGGCTGGGGAGCCAGGTGTGGGACTGGGTCCACTCACTCCTCCCGAGACCTCTGCAGCTAAGATACCCTACCGATTCTCAACCACCACACGTGTGAGATCAGCTCATTCTGCATCTCTGCCTCTCCTACCAGTCTCTAGTTGGCCTCTTCTGTGTGTCCCCATTTGTAGGACTGTTCAGATAGACCTCAGGCGACTCCCAATGATGGCTATTCTGTAGTTGTAATTTTGATGCGGTCATGAAAGGAGGCAAGCACAGCATTTACCCACTCCACCATTTTGACTGGAAGCCTAAAATTGACTCTCTGGACAGTATTTTGTTTGTTTGTTTGTTTGTTTTTGTTTTTTGTTTTTTTTTGTTTTTAATGGAGGTAGTTGATACAGTAGAATCAAAAGATCTATTCTTGTTTACATACACGTTAAATTACAACTCCTCACTCTTCCTCAACTCCTACATTCAATTGGGCACAAAATCTTATTGAATTTATCTCAAAAACATCTTCCTGATCACAGCCCCCTCCTCTCTATTCCCACAACCCACTGTTCTCATTTTCTTAAAGATTATTACAATTAGTCCTCCTGACACCAGGCTCCCCATTTGATTCCAATTACCTATTGAAGCAGAGACCACTGCATGGATTCTTTCTCATTACATATCCTGAGAAGGGATCCATTTAGCATAATAACACACCTAAGTTAAGCAAAAGTGAAGCCTTTGAGTGAGTATCCCCAGCATGCACCAAATGTGGCTGTGACAGGATGTAGCTTGGTACCCTAAGGTCAGGGCAGAGGGGTAGAAAAGGAAATGACAGGTAACACTTGCAGTGCCTACTATGTACCAGATACTATTCCATTAACACTTTAACCTCAAAACAACCTGTGGGTATTATTATCATTCTCCATGTTACAGATGAGGAACTTGATGAGGAAACTGACATGCAGAGAGATAAAATGACTTATCTGAGTCCACACAGTTAGCAAGGTTTGGATTGCTCCTCTGAATTCAGTATGCACTGAAACATGTCTGTGATCTACTAGTAAGTAGTAAGATTATGTTATTTTTCATCATAATGAGCTGTATCTGCCTGTCCTTCTAGTGAGAGAGTTTCACCTAAAAAATAAATACAAATAAAAGCCCTGATCCTGTCACTTCTCTCCTTAAAAACCTTTCCATATTTAATTTGACCTCTTTAGCATAGCATGAGACCACACCTCCCCAAACCCAAAATGTTCCTCTGACTTCATTTCCTCTCGTTCTACCTTCACCAACCACCCACCTCACACTCTATACTGCAGTCGCAATAAGTTTCTCAGCATCTTCAAATTCCTTGGCCCATTGCATATATCATTTTTTTTCCCCAGGAATGCCCTGACCTCTCACTACTATCACCACACTTGTTTTCCCCTGACAAACTTCTATTCTGTTTTTAAAACCCAGCTTATTGTTACTTCAACTACTAACACTTTGGCAACTCCACTAGGCAAAGTTACTTTTCCCTCTGTGACCCCTGCAGTACTATTAATAAAGCCTTTATCTGATTCTGTTTCCTGTACTTTTATTAAGTATAGTTGGTGCAATATTATATTAGTCATATTAGTTTCTGGTGTACAGTGTAATGATTTGACATTTTTATACCCTACAATGTGATCATCCCACTAATTCTAGTAATCATCTGTCACCATGCAAACTTGTTACAATATTATTAACTATATTCTCAATCTTTTTCACCCATCTCCTCACCCCCTGCCCTCTGGCAACCATCCCTTTGGTCTCTGTTTCTATGAGTCTTTATTTTGTTTCAGTCATATTTTTTTTTTTTAGATTCCACATTTAAGTGAAATATGCATCCCTATGTTCATTACCTCATTATTTACAATAGCGAAAATATTAGAAGGAATCTAGGTATCTATCGATAAATGAATAGATAAAGAAGATATGGTACATTATATACAAGTTTTCTGGTTTTATTTTGCCTCCTTGATAGTAACTGGAGGGCAGGGATCTTGCTATTCATCCTTGCATCTCCAGCACCTAACACCTAAGTCACAGCCATACATCTGTGCAACCCTGCTCCTCTGACCATAGTAGTTTTGATCTGGTGTGGGGACAATTTCCTGACCCCCTTTGAAATTGGGAGTCGTAAAGAGTTTGACTTTCTTAGTGGCTGACTCATAATACAAAATCTTTTCAGCTATGAGAAGTCCTGTTTTCCACCATGTGGCCAGGGAAGCGAAGTCAGTTTGCAAAGAAAGAAGCAGTGATGAGACACAACTGCAAGTTGGATTTTGGATTGGTTTCCGAGAGCTTTATAATTCCAAGATCCTGTCCTTCCTGAGGCCCAGTAACATTCCTGCCTTTGGGGTTTTTTGAGACACTGTCTTATAATCAGATTTTCTTTGATATTAAGGAAATGCATGTCGATTTCTGATACTTGCAAACATAAAGTTTTAACTAAATAAACATGCCTTGGAAATTTTATTAGAACCTCCAAAACTTCCTCTACCTGTGTATATATATGTGTGTGTTTGTATTTGTAAATGCATTTGTGTACTGCACAGATTTGTGTTTTTACTGATTATGAAATGCCATAAATTTTTCAGGTCTAAAACTCCACATGGAAGAGAGAATAAAACCAGGAAGAAAGCAAATATTATACACACTTGGGGAGAACTTTGGCAGAGAATTACCTCAATGATTTCTAACATACCATTGTCAAAATAGTCTGAGAAAAACTATAGGAGAGTCAGTATCCATCTAACAAGAATGTGCTGTAAAAAGCAACTGTCATTACAATGGAAGTCAATTATAGTTTGGGTACTTAAACCTAGTGTCTTTGGTACATGTGATCTGAAGTTGTGCTTTTTGATTTAGATTTGTCTTAGAAATGGGTTTGCAAAATAATGCTCTGAAATAAGACTTAAAATGCTTGCTCTTAAGTTCAAATATTGTCTAAAATTTTGCAGAAATTCACCTTTGTTTGGTATGGAGACTATTAGCATAATATTTAAATATTTAAAATAGTTTTACAGATAGGTAAGTGTGCAAAGCTTAGGATATATCCTAAGTTCTATACCTTAAGGAGCTTAGATTTTTGAAGTCAGAAATGGGCAGTGTACCAGAAAGTGGTTTCCTGTGGTTGAGCTTATGCAATAGCTACCAAAAGATTTGTGCAGAACTTAAAACTGTGCTGTATTAATCTTTATTATGATTGGAAAAACTGCTTACAGGAAGTGCCATTCATTTTCTAAATTTAGATTTGAAAATTTAAGGGACAGATAAGCTGAAACTTGAAAATCATTTGTCTTTCAGATCTTTTGAAAATTTTTGACTGCTAGATTTGAGATGCTAATCAATTGTCAGGCATTCCTGTTTTAAGAGCATACTCTATAGATTATCTAGATTTATTAAGCACAACATTTTGGAGGGTGACTGTTGCAATTACAAAGTGATTCTTTGCTTCACCAAACAATTCAGGTTTCTTTTAAGTAGGAATTCTCAGGTGGTACCTGTCGGTGCATACACTATTAATATGTAGGCAAAGTAAGATAGGTGAAGTACAGTCGAACCACTACCAAATAAAGATCAAATTGAAAATAAAGCAATTCTTAAATGATTGTGGAAGTAAAGGGGAAGATATAAATTGACAGAAGTCCAGTTTCAGCAAAAATTTTGCAGGGATACATCTGTGGCATAAAATGTGTTGTACTTAAAGTGAAGGTTATTTGGGGAGTACAGTGCCCTCCTAAGAGTGTAACTCATCTATCTATCAGATTTTCCCCAATAAGTTTATGTGAAATTGCCATTCAAATTGCCCTTATCCTTGATTCATATTTTACACTAATATTACATGGCCACAACCTTCTTTTTTATCTTTTAAAAATTGAGGTAACAGTGGTTTGCAACATTATATAACTTTCAGGTGTACAACATTATAATTCAAAATTTATATATGCTACAGTGTGCTTAACACCAAAGATTAGTTTCCCCACAACCTTCTTAACCAAAGGATTATATGGTAGATAGATTTTATTCTTCTTTTTCTTAGATGTCTAAGAGTAAATTACAAAACCATGTCATTCACAATGTGATCTGGGCCTCATAAACAAGCAGACGTTGATCTTTTTTAGTAAAACCTGGGAAGGATACCGGTGTAAGCCTACCTCATAAATGGAAAAGGGAGTAATATCCTCTGGAAATGTGAAATATCATGGCTGTTCAATATATACTAATAATAAGGATTGAGGGGGCTCGGTAGAGTCAGGAGTGGGATCCCAAAACTATGGCTTATGCCATAGGATGCTACATAGCCTCTCTTGATGGAATATTTGGGTGGTTTCTGCTGCACCCACCATATCCCATTCCTTTGTCCTTCACTCTCTGGGTGGTCAGTAGTATGTGGGTGTAGCAACAGGAGCACCTTGGCAGATATATCAGAGCCTAGATAGAGAGCCATTAGGTCACCCCAATCCCCTTTCAACCCTATTCAGTATTATACCCCTGAGGGAAATTACACTTATTTAAAATTAAATATGTATATGGAAAGAAAACTGTTACAAAACATTTATTCAGAAAAAAAAAAAAAGATTTCTGAACATCTCTAATATACAAGGCCAAAGGCACAGTAAGAAGCCTGACTATATTATAGAAGAACAAGGAAACAATGACTAAAATGAAAGCAGAGTGATATCAGAAATACAACAGATGTTCCCAGATCTCTCATCTTGAAACAACAATAAGCTGAACATCTAAAAACAAAAACACCCAACAAGCACATCTGAGTGAAGGATCTGTGAATAAGAGCCACCACAGGTCAGAACCCCGGGAGTCGGGCAGTAGACTAGGAGAAACAAAGAAGCTGCTTTTTTCAGCCAGAGCTCTCTACAGAAGGAGGGTAGAAGGTGTGGCGGGTTCCCTGAACAGCCCTGCCTGAGAGAGCTGTGAGCGCCATGCAACAGCAGTGCCAAGGGATCTGGGCAGAAAGCAGAGAAGTGGAGATGGCAAAGAAGGAACAGTTGATTATTACCAGCCGTGATTGCAAAATATGAGGCTGAGCCCCAGCCCCCAACCCCTAACCTGGAGCACCCATCCCCCATATCTTCCAAGACCTAACACCACAGAGTCCCAGGGAAATCTAAGCAAATGCTACCGAAACTATCACTAACACTGACAGAGACTGAGACTGAGGTTAGTGAGTGTGATTAAATATTTATAGGGGAGAAAAAAGGCATTTTTAAGACTTTATATAAAGCAGGATCCAATAGATTTAGACGCCACCTACTGACACCCAAAAGAAAAATGCCTCCTTAGCAATAGGCTAAAGAGAGACCTTTATATAATAAATCTTCTTCCTAAAAAAAGGCAGAATACACTTCCATTAGTACCCAGGCAGAGAAATAGTTTATTAAACACCATGAACAACTAAGGTGACAAGGCAGCTCAGAAAGAAAGAGAAAAATCTCCAGAAAATAAGCTTACGGACATAGAAATATGTGACTTAAATGACAGAATTCAGGATGCTATTTCTGAAAAACTCAATGAGATCCAAAACAATTCATATCAATAATTTCATAAATTGAAAAAAACAACTAGATCAGCAAAATGAGTTCTTTAGCAAGGAGATTGAAACCCTCAGAAAGAACCAAATAGAACTTCTGGAGATGAAGAACACACTGCAGGAGATAAAAAATGAAATAGCGGGGTTGGGAAATAAAGTCAACCAAGTGAAAAAAAGGATCAGTGATATCGAAGACAGAAATCTAGAAATAAATCAGAAGGAAGAAGAGAGAAACCCAAGTATGAAAAATAGTGAAAGAGAAAAATAAGAACTAGTTAATACCATCGGGAAAGGAAATTTAAGAATAATAGGTATTCTCAAAGGGAAGGAAAAGGAGCAGGGATTAGAAAGCATTTTCAGACAAATAGTTGACAAGAATTTCCCAAATCTAAGGAATGAACTAGAGCTTGGAATTCAGGAAATCAACATAACACTCAATTATCTCAGCCTAAAAAGGCTTTCTTCATGAAACATTATATTAAAATTATCTAAAACCAAAGACAAAGAATTCTCAGGGCAGCAAGGGAAAAGAAGATGGTAACCTGCAAAGGAAAACCCATTAGATTATCATTGGACTTCTCAGCATAAACTCTACGACCAAGAATGTAGCAGAATCCAATATTGAAACTATTAAATGAAAGGAGCTACTAGCCAAGAATAATGTATCCAGCAAAGCTCTCCTTTAGATATGAAGGAGAAGTAAAGACCTTTCCAGACATACAAAATTCGAAGGAATTCTCCACTACGAGGCCTGCATAACAGGAAATACCGAAAGGGATCAGCTCACTTAAAACAAAATGACAAAATAATACATCACTATAAGTGAGGTGACTAGAAGGAAGATAAAAGTAGAGGAGTACAACCCTTATTAAGAACAGGACATTATAAGCTTAAGCAATAATAAGAGATTTGCTATTGCAAGATAGTAATGAACATTCAGCATACATAGGGACACACTAAGACAGCAATGACTGACTGAAAAGGGAAGGATTCAAAGATTCAAACTCTCAAAGGGGAACGGAGATAAGGCACACGCAGATGATAATGGATTTATATATATATATAAAACTATCCTCTACATATTTGTAATGGTAACCACATGCCAAAGATTCAGAAATGAAGTATATAATATAAAACAAGAAGGACCAGAGGGAAACCCCACAAAAACCCAATCAAAATTAAAACAAACACACAAACAAACAAACAAACAGAAACACATAGACAAGGAAGCATTGGACACACCAAGTTACCAGATAGCAAAAGATAAAATGGAGAAAGGAAAACCACATATTTTAATAATGACCCTAAATGTAAATGGAATAAACACACCAATAAAAAGGCACAGTGTTGCAAATTGGATCTAAAACAAAACCCAACCCTATGCTGCCTCCAGGAGACATGCCTCTGTTCCAGAGACAAATACAGACTCAAAGAAATAGGGTGGAAAATGATATTTCAAGCAAATGGCATTCAAAGAAAAGTGGAAGTAGTGGTACAAATATCAGATGAAATAGACTTCAAAATAAAAAAGGTAAATAAAGATACTAAGGGGCATTTCATAACGATAAAGGGAATCATGCACCAAGAAGATATAACACTTATTAATATCTATGCTCCCAATCAGGGAGCCCTAAAATATATAAAGCAATTACTAACAGAACTAAAGGGAGAAACAGACCAAAACACCATCATAGGAGGGGACCTAAATACCCCACTGTCAAATATGGACAGATCATCCAAACAGAAAATCAATAAGGAAGTAACATTCTTAAATGACACATTACACCAACTGGACATAATTGACATTTACAGAGCCTTCCATCCCAAAACACCTACTTATACATTCTTCTCTAGTACACATGGAACATTCTCAAGGATTGATCACGTACTAGAACATAAAGATAGCCTCAACAAATATAAGAGGGTTGAAATCCTACCAACCATATTCTCTGATCACAATGCTTTGAAACTGGAGATCAACTGTAAAAAGAAAGTGGGAAGAACCACAAATACATGGAAATTAAACAACATGCTACTGAAGAATGACTGGGTCAGAGAAGAAATAAAAAGAGAGATCCAAAGATACATAGAAACTAATGATAATGATAGTACAACATATCAAAACTTTTTGGACATGACAAAAGCAGTAATAAGAAGAAAGTTCATATCATTTCAGGCCTATCTCTGAAAACAAGAACGAGCCCAAATAAACAACCTAACACTTCATCTTGTAAAACTAGAAAGGAAGAACAAATGAAGCCTAAAATCAACAGAAAGAAAAAGTAATCAAAATTAGAGCAGAATTAAAAGAAATTGAGAACAAAAAAAAAAAAAGAAAGAAAGAACAGAAAAAAGAAATGCAGCAGAGAGATGGTTCTTTTAGAAGATTAATAAAATTGACAAACCTCTGTCTAAACTCACTAAAGAAAAAAGAAAAAGAACACAAACAAAATCAGAGATGAAAGAGGAGAAATGATGACAGGCACCACAAAATTACAAAGGATCATACAAGAATGACATGAAAAAGTATATAAAACCAAATTTAACAACCTAGAAGAAATGGACAAGTACTTAGGAAGATACAGCCTTCCTAGACTGAATCAAGAAGAACTGGAAAATCTAAATAGACCAATCAGCAGTATGGAAATTGAAACAATCATCAAAAACATCCCCAAAAGTAAAAGTCCAGGACCAGATGGCTTCACCATCAAGGCATTATCTTTTTCCATCCCCTTCCTTTTAGTCTGTGTGTGTCTTTTAACCTGAAGTGAGTCTCTCATAGGCAGCATATGTAAGGGGCTTGTTTTTCTTATCCATTCAGCCACTCTGTCTTTTGGTTGGAACACTTAATTCTTTTCCATTTGAGGTACTTATTGATAGATATGTAGTTATTACCATTCTTTATTCATGTTTTTGATACAAGATTTTTCTTCTTAAAGAAGTCACTCCAACAATTCCTGTAATACTAGCTTGGTGTTGATGAATTCCTTTAGCTCTGTGTGTGTGTATGTGGGGGGGATTTTTAGCCATCCTTCAACTCTAAATTATAGCTTTGTGGGATAAAGTAATCTTGATTGTAGATTCTGGGTTTTTATCACGTTGAATATTTGTTTCAATCCCTTCTGTCCCGCATAGTTTTATTTGAGAAATCAGCTGCCAGTCCTATGGGCGCTCCCTTGTAAAGAACTTACTGCTTTTCTCTTGCTGCCTTTAATATTCTCTCTTTGTATTTAACCTTTGGCATTTTAATTATGATGTGTCTTGGTATGGGCCTGCTTGGGTTCATCTTTTTTGGGATTCTCTGGGCATCTTAAAGTTGTATGTCTATTCCCTTCATCAGGTTAAGAAAGTTTTCCATCATTATTTCTTTAAATAGGTTTTCAACTTCTTGTTCTCCCTCTTCTCCTTCTGGTGCCCCTATGACACGGATGTTATTACATTTAATTTTGTCCCATAGGTTCCTTTCATTATTGTCATATTTTTGGATTCTTTATTCTTGCCCTTCTGATTGGTTGGCCTCAGCTTTCCCATCTTCTATATCAATGATTCAATCTTCTTCTTCACTCTGTCAATTCCCTCTAATATACTCTTCATTTCATGTAATGTATTCTTCATTTCTGATTGATTTCCTTTTATAATTTCTATTTCTGTTTTTACATGTTTTATAGTTCTCACTGAGTTAATATACACTTCCCCTAAGTTCATTGAGCATCATTATAACCAGTGTTTTGAACTCTGCATCCTTTAAATTGCTTGCCTTCATTTTTCCTGGAGCTCTGTTCTGTTCTTTCATATGGGTTCTGCATCTTTATCTTTCCATTTTGGCTGCTTTTCTGTGTCTGTTTCTATGTACCAAGCAAAGCTCCTAAGTCTACACTTAGCGGGGCTTTGTGTAGTAGGTGTCCAGTGGCACAGTCCTGAGAGGGGTTCAGCTGTAGGCCAAGTTTAGCTCCCACCTGTGCCCCTCCAGCGCCACCTGTTAAGATTCAGCAGGCAATCCACAGATACTGTACTTATAGTTGCCTTAAGAGGCCATGCATAACCCTAGGCCAGCTACCACAGTGTGGGCCTTGGAGCTGCTCAGCAAGGGGCATAGGACACATTGAGGACACAATGTGGCTTGGGTGGAGCCATGAGTTGGTTGAGGCGGAGTTTCAGGAAATCCTCTGGGTGGAGCGACCTCCAGTTTGATGATGTCTCAGCTATGGTCGCACTGTGTCCACACACTGAGAAGGGGGAGGGCTCAGCAGAATAACAATGGATACCTCAGCACTTCTGCCTAGGAGAGAGCATCGCCTCTGGCCCTCGCTCCAACAACTCAGTGCCCCTGTAAGTCACTGGTGCTCCCCGAGCAGCTGACCCGGCACTGGTGCTCAGAGCGAGTGAGTCTGTCACTGTGAGACTCCGGTTGTGAACACAGCCCCTTTAAGAGGAACGTCTGCAACTGCCATAGCCTCTGTTCCACTCAGCAGCTCAGGACCAGGTAGCTTCGCATCTTCGTCCCCTCCTACCTCCTACCGTTCCAAGGTGATTTTTTATTTCTCTCTCTAGTTGTAGGGCTTCTGTTCATCTAGACCCCAGGTGACCCTGCTTGCTATTTGTTCTGTGTTTCCATCACAACTTTGATGTGGTAACAAGAGGAGATATATAAAGCCTCTATCCTCTACATCATTTTGCCTTTATTTCCATTTTGTTGAAATATCTTTTTTCATTTCTTTACTTTCAGTCTGTGTGTGACTTTTGATCTGAAGTGAGTCTCTTGTAGCCAGCATACCTAAGGGTTTTGTTTTTGTATTCATTCAACCACTCTATCTCTTGACTGGAACATTTAATCCATTTACATCGAAAGTAATTGTGGATAGATATGTAGTTAATGCCTATTTATTACTCATTTTTTAAAATATTTTAAAATTCTTCTTCATAAAGAAGTCTCTGCAACTTTTCTTGTAATACTGGTTTGGTTTTGATGAACTCCTTTAGCTTTTTATTGTCTGGGAAGCTCTTTATCTGTACTTAGGTTCTAAACGATAGCTTGCTGTGTAGAGTAACCTTGGGTATAGGTCCTTTCTTTTCGTCCCTTTGAATAATTTGTTTCAATCTCTTCTGGTATGCAAAGTTTCTTTTGAGAAATCAGCTGACAGTCTCATGGGAGCTCTTTTGTAGGTAACTAACTGCTTTTCTCTTGCTGCTTTTAAGATTCTCTTTGTCTTTAACCGTTGGCATTTTAATTATGTGTCTTGATGTGGGCCTCTGTGAGTTCATATTTTTTATGACTCTCTGGTCTTCCTGGACTTGTATGTCTATTTCCATCACCAGGTTAGGGAAGTTTTCATTCATTATTTCTACAAACAGGCTCTCAAATTTTTGCTGTCTCTCTTCTTCTTCTGGTACCCCTATGGTGCAAACATTGACATGCTTGATGTTGTCCCAGAGGCCCCTTAAACTATGCTCATATTTTGAATTTTTTTGTTTTTGTTTTTATTATTTTATTATTTTTATTAAGTTTATTGGAGTAACATTGGTTAATACAATTATATAATTTTCAGGTGTACACTATAATTTCATATCTCTTTATTCTATTGTGTGTTTACCACCCAAAGTCCAGTGTCCTTCAGCTACCATATATTTGATCCCCTTTACCCACTTCACCATTTATTGAGGTGACATTGGTTAATAATATCATACAGGTTTCAAGTGTACAATTTAATAACATGTCATATGTATATTGCATTGTATGTTCACCACCCAAAGTCAAATCTCCTTTTATCACCATATATTTGATTCCCTTTACCTTTATCCACCTCACACCTTCCCCCTAGCTTCTGGTAACCAAACCATTGTTTGTGATCATGAGTCTCTGTTTGTATTATTCGTTTGTTGTTTTCAGTTTTATATCTCACATATGAGTGAAATCATACGTTTCTCAACATTTTTGTCTGACTTATTTCACTTAGCATGATAATCTCAAGATCCATCCATGTTTTCACAATTAGCAATATTTCATCTTTTCTTCTGGCTGAGTAATATTCCATTGTATATGTGTACCACATTTTCTTTATCCAATCTTCTATTGTAGGACGCTTCGGTTGCTTCTATGTCCTAGCCACCGTAATAATGCTGCTATGAATATTGGTGTTCATTTATCTTTGTGGATAAGTGTTTTCAGATTTTTTGAGTAAATACCCAGAAGAGTGATTGCTGGGTCATATGGTAATTCTATTCATATTTTTTTAGGAACCTTCATACTCTTTTCTGTAATGGTTGTTCCTAATTACACTCCTACCAGCTGTCTATCAGGGTTCTTTTTCATCCGCAACTTCTCCAACACTTGTTATTACTTGTCCTGTTGATGATAGCTATTTTATCAGGTGGTATTTCATCATGGTTTTGATTTGCATTTCCCTAATAGCTAGTGAAGTTGAGCATCTTTTTATGTCTGTCTTATTGACAGTTCCTTTTGCTGTTCAGAAGCCTCTTAGTTTGCTATTGTCCCATTCATTTATTTTTGTTTTTACTTCCCTCGCCATTGAGATCAAATTAATAAAATCCTCTCTAAATCCAAGGTCCATGAGTTTAGTCCCTATGTTTTCTTCTTGCAGTTTATTGTTTCAGGTCTTATATTCAGGTCCTTAATTCATTTTTAGTTAATTTTGGTGGATGATGGATTCTTATGCTTGTGGCTTTCAAATTTTCCCAGCACCATTTATTGAAGAGGCTTTCCTTTCTCCATTGTATGTTTTTTGTCTCCTTTGTCAAAAATTATTTGCCCATATATATGGGGATTTAATTCTGGATTCTTAATTCTGTTCCACTGGTTTTTTGTTTGTTTGTTTGTCTGTTTGTTCTTGTTGTTGTTTTTGCCAAAACCTTGTTGTTTTGCTTATTGACATTTTGTAGTATAAATTGATTTCAGGCAGAGTGATAACTCCAGCTTTATTCCTTTTCCCCAGTATTGATTTAGATATTCGGGGTCTTTTGTGCTTCCATACAAACCTGATGATTTTTTGTTCTACTTCTTTTAAAAATGCCATTGGGACTTTGATGGGGATTACGTTAAATCTATATAATGCTTCAGATAATAAGGTCATTTTATACTATGTTGATTCTTCTAATCCATAAACATGGAATATCTTCCCATTTCTGTTTGTTCTTCAGTTTCTTTTAATAATGTTTTATAGTTTTAGTGTATAAGTCCTTTACATGCTTTGTTTGATTTATTCCTAGGTGTGTTTTGTTGTTGTTGCAAATTGCAAAAGAAAAAAAAATTTTCATTTCTTTTTCTGAAAATTCTTTATTAGAGTATAAGAATGCTATGCATATTTGTACATCGATTTCATATCCTGAAATTTTACTATATTTGTTTATTACCTCTAGTAGTTTTTTAGTGGATTTTTTAGGGTTTTCTGTAGAGAGAATCATGTCATCTACAAAAAATGACAATTTGACTTCCTCATTTCCTATTTGGATACCTTTTATTTCTTTCTTTTGCCTGATTGCTCTCGCTAGGACTTCCAAAATTATATTGAATAATAGTGGTGATAGAGAATAGCCTTGTCTTGTTCCTGGTCTTAGAGAAAAGGTTATTCTTTCTTCACTGTTAAGTATAATGTTAGCTCAGGGTTTGCCACTTATGGCCTTTATTATGTTGAGGTACTTTCCTTCTATACCAATTTTATTAAGTGTTTTAATCATAAATAGATGCTGTATCTTGTCAGGTGCTTTTTCTGTATCTATTGATATGATCATATGATTTCTATTTTTTATTTTGTTTATGTGGTGTATCATGTTAATCGATTTGTGTATGTTGAACCATCCCTGTGCCTCTGGGATGAAGCCCACATGATCATGGTATATACTCTTTTTAATGTATTATTGTATTCAATTTACTAATATTTTATTTAAGATTTTACATTTGTGTTCATGAGAGGTATTGGTCTATAGTTTTCTTTTTATTGTATTATCTTTACCAGGTTTTGGTATCAGGGTAATGTTGGTGTCATAAAATGAGTTAAGTTGTCTCTTCTTCAGTTTTTTGGAAAAGGTTGAGAAGAACAGGTGTTTAACCTTCTTCGAAAGTTTAGTATAATTCACTGGTGAAGCCATTTGGTCCTGGACTTCTACTTTTTGGCAGATTTTTGATGATTGTTTCAATTTCCATACTGCTGATCTGTCTAATTAGATTTTCCAGTTCTTCACGATTCATCTAGGAAGGTTATATATTTCTAAGAACTTGTTCATTTCTTCTAGGTTATTAAATTTGGTTGTGTATAATTTTTCAGAGTATTTTGGTATGATCCTTTTTATTTCAGTGATATCTGCCGTAACATCTCCTCTTTTATTTCTGATTGTGTTTATTTGTGTCCTTCCTTTTTTATTCTTTAGTGAATCTAACCAGAATTTTGTCAATTTTATTAATCTTCTCAAAGAACCTGCTTTTTGTTGTATTTATTTTTTCTATTATCTTTTTGTTCTCAATTTTATTTAATTATGTTCTAATTTTGATTATTTCCTTCCTTCTGCTAACCTTGAGCTTTATTTGTTCTTTTTCTAATTTTTTAAGATGTAAAGTTAAGGGCTTAATTAGGGATTTTTCTTGTTTCTTGAGATAGACCTGTAATGATATGAACTTTCCTCTTATTATCACTTTTGCTGTATCCCAAAAGTTTTGATATGTTGTATTTTCATTCTTATTTATTTCTATGTATCTTTTGATCTCTCCTTTTATTTCTTCTTTGACCCAGTCATTTTTTATTAGTGTGTTGTTTAATCTCCATGTATTCGTGGTTCTTCCTTTTTTTTTCCTTTTCTCCTTTATTTATTTATTTATTTATGTATTTATTTATTTATTTTTATTTTTATTTTTTACGGTTGATCTCTAGTTTCAAAGCATTATGGTCTGAGAATATGCTTGGTATGATTTCAATCTTCTTAAATTCATTGAGGCTAGTTTTGTGTCCCAACATATGGTCTATCCTTGAGAATGTTCCATGTGTACTACAGAAGAATGTATATGCAGCTGATTTTGGATGAAAGGCTCTGTAAATTGTCCAATTGGTCTAAAGTGTCATTTAAGAATGATATTTCCTTATTGATTTTCTGTTTGGAAGATCTATCCATAGCTCACAGTGGAGTATTTAGGTCCCCTACTATAATTGTGATTTTGTCAGTTTCTCCCTTTATTTCTCTTAGTAGTTTATATATTTTGGTGCTCCCTGTTTGGGAGCATGTATATTGATAAGTGTTATGTCTTTTTAAGGTATCGTCCCCTTTATCAAAATGAAGCATCCATCATTGTCTCTCATCACCCTTTTTAACTTGAAGATTACACCTGCTTTTCTTTGGATGCCATTTACTTGGTTTCTCATTTTCTACCCTTTCACTTTGAGTTGATATTTGTCCTTGTAGCTAAGATGTGTCTTGTGAAGGCAGTATGTGGTTGGGTTTTGTGTGTGTGTGTGTGGGGGGGGTTGTGTGTGTGTGTGTGTGTGTGTGTTTTGATCCAATCTGCTACTCTGTGCCTTTTTGTTGGTGACTTTAGTCCATTTACATTTAGTGTGGTTATTGAAATATGAGGTTTTCTATAACCATTTTATCTTTCATTTTGTGGTAGCTCTGTGTCTCCATTGTTTCCTTGGTTTTGTGTTTCTGTTGTTATATTAATTTGGTGGTGTTTTATGTTTTTTTCCTCTGTTCCATCTTGTTTTATGTTATGTATCAATTCTTGTTTTGGTTTTGTTTTTTGTTTTTTGTTTTTTCCCGGTTGCTATTAAGTTTATGTAAAAGAATA
>NW_011888844.1:3326775-3384436 GCF_000151845.1 Pteropus vampyrus | reverse complement strand
ATACAGTAATTCTTCCTTTTTCTTCTGCATGCACCTTATCTCCATTCTCCTTTGCAGATTCAGATCTTTACTCCCTCCCCTTTTCTATTTTTGTCATCTCAAATTGTCCCTATTAATGCTGTACATTTATTTCTTAGTTTCAGCAGCTGTTGCTGTTGTTCACTGACTTTTGTTTCTAAGTTCTTGGAACTAATGACCAGAATTTTCTTGTGTCTCCTTAAGTTTTTTCATAAGAGCAATCTTGAACTCCCTGTCATTGAAATTGCATATTTCTATATCTTTGATCTTATTTTCTGGAGATTTTTCATTTTCTTTCTGAACTGCCTTGTAGCCCTGGTTATTTATGATGTTTGATGGACGATTTTTCCTCCTAGGTATTAATGAGAGTGTAATCTGCTTTTTTTTTTTTTTTCCTTAATTTTTTAGGATGATCTCTATACCAGGTTGATAAGAAGAGGTTTTCTCTTGATTTCCAGTAGGTGGCGCCCAAGCCTCCTGAACTGCCCGACCTGGCTAATTAGATGCTTTGAGGTTAAGAATGCTCTTTTTTTCTCTGGAAAGGTGTGTATCTCCTCTGAGACCAGGTCATCTAGGTCCCAGGGTTCCACCTCCATAACAGGATGGGTTATGGGATTCTGAGCCTCTGAGAAGGCCCTGAAGCCCCAGTACTGCTCCAACTGTCAGGTGCAATGCTCTGCTGCTTCCTTGTGAATCAGCCTGACTGGATGGGCATGGGGTGTACTGGATGAAACCAACTTTGTGTATGACTGTTTTCCTTTCAGTGATGCTGGCTCAAGCTTCAGCTGCTTTCCATTTATATTTCTTCCCCTTTCTCTGGGACCATCTGCTGTGTATGTTTCAATTCTGGTTGTGAGATATCCCCTGCAGCTCGGTGCTTGCACTGGAAAAGTACTGGTCTGGGGAAAGGCACACTCTGGGATGGTGGGGGATAGCAGCCAGGCTCCATGAGTCAGCTTTCTGCCTGGTAAAGGCGGTTGCTTAGACATAGCTGTTGCCCCTCCATGCTCAGTCTCTACTCTGCTTTCTGCCATGCTTCCAGGGCTCTTCTGCATGGAATATGCTTAGCCCTCTGGCAGGACTTTATGGGGTTTCAAAGGACCAAGAGATTATCATGTTGTTTTCCTCTCCCCCTTGCTCTGCTGGGAGCTCTGGGCTATTTTCCACAGTGCCTGTCTCTGTCTCTCTTCGCCTTCCTGTCTCATGTGCACTAATAGTTCACCTTTGGATGCTCTTATGTGCAGATCTCTCAGACATGCTTTTGTGCAGGTTGGGTGTTATTTGCTGAGATATAGGTGTTCGGCTCCTTATAGTTTAGAGGGGAGAGATCAGGGGAGATCCCTCATGCCGCCATGGTTCTGATGTCCCTCTGCTTTTTTTTGTTTTTAAGAAAATTTTATTTATTGATCCCTTTTTAGCAGGTTGATAAGAAGAGGTTTTTCTTTTCATTGCCAGTAGGTGGCGCCCAGGCCTCCTGCACTGCCCAGGTCTCTTGACTCTGTTAGGTGGCAATAAAAAAAAAAAAAACCCTTTATCTCTTGAATCTCTGCTTGTGGCAAAGAAAATGCTCTTTATTTCCTGGGGAGGTGTGTGTCTCCTCTGTAATCAAGCTACCTTGGTCCCAGGGCTCCACCCCCATTGGAGAATGTGGAGGGCGATGGGGATCTGAGCCTCTAAAGAGCCCCTGAAGTCCTGGTACTGCCCCCAAAGCCAGATGCCGTGTTGGAATCTGCTGCTAACTCTGGGAGGGTGGTGGGAGATGGCCAGGCTCCATGACTCAGCTTTCTGCCTAGCAATGGCAGTTGCTAAAACACAGCTGTCAACCCTTTGTATTTGGTCTTTGCCTTGTCCTCTGCCCTATTCACTGGGCTCTGCTGCGTAGAATATGCTGATCACTCAGGCAGGATTGCCCGGGTCTTTGAAGAGTTAAAAAACCACCATGTAATTTCCTCCTCCCCTTCACCCTGCAGGGAGCTCCAGGATGCATTCCAAAGCACTTTTCTCTGTTCCTCTTTCCCTTTCTTCCTCTCTTTCTCTCCCAATTCACCCACCTTCAGATGTTCTGATATGTGTTTGTGTGCTAGGCTGAGTGTTCTCTCTTGGATTGTAGCTATTCAGTTTGTTGTAATTTTAAGGGGAGAGATCAGGGGCAATCTGTCACACCACTACTCTTCTGACTTCACTCTTTTTTGCTGTTCTGATTGAGTATTTCCTGCTACCTTGTCTTCCAAATCTCTGGTTCGATTTTCTACTTCATCTAATTTACTGTTGATTCCCTCTAATGTATTCTTCATTTCAGTTATTGCATTCTTCATTTCTGACTGATTCTTTGCTTCTATTTTCAATCTTCATTTTTATATTTCCTATGTCTTTGTCGAAGTTCTCACTGAGATAATTGAGCATCCTTATAACCAGTGTTTTGAACTGCATCTGGTAGATTGCTTGTCTCCATTCGTTTAGTTTTTCTTTTTTTTTTTTCTTTTTTCAGAGCTTTGTTCTGTTCTTTCATTTGGGACACATTTCTTTGTGTCCTCATTTTGGCTGTCTCTCTGTGTTCCATGTATTAGGTAGGGTTCCATGTATTAGGTATGTCTCTCAGTCTTGACAGAGTGGCCTTATGTAGTAGGTGTCGTATTGGGCCCAATGGCATAGTCTCCCTGGTCACCTGCGCTGGGTGCTCCAGGAGTATTTCTTGTATAGGTTGTATGTGCCCTACTGTTGTAGTTGACCCTTGATTGCTGTCAACATGTTAATGCCAGAGATTGACCCTCAGTCTGATTAATCATGGGGACTGGCCATGACAATAGTGAAGAAGCTTTTGTGCAGGGGCTGACCCTATGGAACAGGATTTGTTTAGCAGGGCTCTGATAGCTGCTGAGTCTGCACTTTTGGTGTGTCTTTTGTGGAAGTGGTTAGGTGGTACCACCTGTAGTCTGAAGCTGGCCACAGGTGTGTTGATTTTGGGGCCTTTTGAGAGGGTCTTTGTTGCAGGCCAAGTTCAGCTGCTGCCTGTGCCCTGCCTGGAGCTACAAAGTGATCTTGCGGATGGTTGCCACTCGTGCTGAGGTTGGGGGTGCCTAGGAGTGGCTAAGCTGTGAAATAAGGCTGGCTGCTCCTAGTGCCAGACTTGGGGCTTCTCAGCAAGAGGTACAGGGCATACCAAGGCCACAGGCTGCTTGTTTGGGTTTTGTGAACCTTTAAGAGATTTTAGGAAAGTTTGCAGCATGAGCTAAATAGATCATATGTATAAACAAGCCATTGGAAGTGGTTTGGGGGGTCTGAAAGTTAAGTAGGGCATGGTCTCAGGGAATCACCAGGGTGAGGCAAATGGTGTTAGCCAGGTTGCTGTAGACTCAGATATGGTTGCCACCTGTTTTTTCAGGCCTGGATGTGGGAGAGCTCAACAAAGAAACAATGTCCTCTGCCAACACTTCTTTCTGGAAGAAAGCTGCCCCTCTAGCCCTCACCCTGAAGTCAAATTCAGTTTTTTTCCTGTGTGTCCCTGGCACCTTTCAAGCTGGAGCTACAGCGCTGGAGCTCAGAGTGAGTGAATGCACCAGCAAGTAAGTCCGTGTGTAGGCCCTTTAGGAAAAGTGCCTGGAACTCCAGCAGCCCTCTGTCTCAGCCACAATCTCCACTGGGTTTCACAGCCAGAAGTAGTGGGGACTTCTTCTAGCACTGGAACCCTGGGCTAGGGAGCCCGGTGTGGGGCTAGGACCTTTCACTCCTCAGGGGGCACCTGCACAGCTGAGATAACCCTCCCAATTCTCAACTGCCACGCATGGGTGTGGGGCTAGCTCATTTAGTGTCTTTGCCCCTCCTATCAGTTTTGATGAGGCCTCTTCTGTGTGTCCTCAGTTATAAGGCTTCTGTTCAGCTAGACTTCAGGTGATTCTCAATCATGGTTGTTCTGTAGTTTAGTTGTAATTTTGATCTGTTCATGAGAAGAGGCAACCACAGCATTTACCTTCTCTTCCATCTTGACCAGAACTCTCAAATCTAATAATGGATAGAAAGTTCTTTGAAAAATATCTCATTTCAATCATAGTGATGGGTACTCTTTCCCTGCTGCTCCTTCAGATATCAAAACACTTGTCTGAATGAGCAATGTTTATGTTACGTACACAAAAGATAATGCTTCTACAGCAATAAAAATAATGTCTTAAAAAACATTAAAATAATTCAGATGTATATATAAGTAAGGTATTTGGGAAAGTGCTTGGAATGTAGTAAATACTATAAATTTTTGTTAAATAAATAAACAAATAAAATAGGCAATTAATGTCATGGGGAAAAATCCACAATATATGGTTAAACAACAACAAAAAACGCAAGTTACGAAAACAGTATGCATAGCATAATTCCATTTTGTAAAAATGAGATAGAAGTCTGTGTGCATGTGTATGTATGTGCAAACTCTAGAAGAGTACACACAAAATGGTAACAATAGTTATCTTTGAGTCATGTGATTTTATAATCTTTTTTCTTTATACTTTTTAAAAATTTTCTACCTTTTGAGATATTCATTCACTACCATTTCTAATATCAGTCCTGTACAAATGTAAAACTGTTGTTGTTGTGTTCTTTCAGATATTTTTCTATGCAAACACACTCAGAGACATGTTGAGTATGGAACATGGAATTTATTTGAACTTTTTAACCATAAATTGACTCATAGTTCTGTAATTGGCTTTTTTCACAAATGATATATCTTAGACATTATAAAATACCAACACATAAAAATTTGCTTCCCTCTTTTTGCTGCATAGTGTTCCATGGTATGAAATCCATTTAACCAATCACTATTAATGAACATTTAGGTGTTTCCAGTTTTATTGCTATTACAATGATTCAATGAACATCTCACACATATATCTCTGTTCACATATATGCTTCTGATGAATAGATTCTTAAAAGTTAAATTCCTGATTAAAGAACATACACTTTTAAAATTTTAACAGAAACTGTCAAATGGTATGTTTAAAGGCTTTATCAATTTGCATTCTCATTAATACGAGATATTTTAATTCTTTTACTGTCTGCCAATCTGATGGGCCAAAAAAAAAATGGTATCATGTTGTTATATTATGCATTTCTCTGATTACTTATGCACCTGAGCATATGTTTATTAGTGATTTTGAATGACCTCCTGAATGATTTTTTAATCCATGTCCTTGCCACTATTATGATTTGTAAGAGTTTTTTATATTCTGCATGTTCATTCTTTGTTATATATTTTGTGAATAGTTTCCCACTCTAGGTTTTAACATTGTTTATGGGGTAATTTGTTACCCAGAATTTTTAACTTTTGAGGTTGTCAAATCACTCAATATTTTCCTTTATGGCTTCTGGACTTTTCATCTTGTTTAAGAAACTCTTCTCAATTCAATATTATGGAAATAAATCTTATGTGTTGTTCAAATACCTTATAATATTTTTTAACCTTTAGCTCTTTAATCCACCTAAAATTTATTTGAGAGAATTATGTGAGATAGAAATCTACTACAATTTTTTACACGAGTAGCCAATTGCCATGATACCATTTATTGACTGCTTTATCCCTTTCATACTAATTTAAAATGCTATCGTTATCAAATATTAAATTTCTATTCTGGACTCTGTTCAATTTCACTGATATTTTTGCTTATTTGTATAATAATACCACATTATTTTAATCACTATAACCTTTGTAACATGTTTTGATACCTGTTAGAGCCAGCCGCTTTGCCTCAACTTTTTTCTTCAAGATTGTCTCGGCTATTCTAGGCACTTTGCTTTTTCATATACATTTTAGAACCAACTCTTCAAGTTCTATATATGACGACACACATAAATCTTAGTTGTGATTTTGACTGGAATGCATCCAATTCTATTCCACTTTCTTGTCCATGAACATGGTATATCATTTCATTTATTTATACTTATGCTTTTCAATAATCCTATACTTTTTAGAGAGACTGATAATAATCACTAAATGCCTGTGTTCAGCCCTACATTTATCATCCTCCCTTGAAGATAGATTAAGGTAATTGGGAAGTTAAGAGCCAGTTTGCCTCCTCCATTTCTTTCTCTCCTTCCATGACTAATAGACCATGTATTCCAGATGGCATTGCCACAAGTCAGAATCTTCCAAAAATTCTGAGTCATCAAATGGTGCCAGGGGGCCACCTGATTCACATTAACTATAACCGGAGCTAGAAATAAATCTGTGTTGTGTCACAACATGGATTATGTGGCACCGCTGTATAGCCTAACATCACCCCGACTAATTCAAAGATCTTGCCAACCTTTTATTTATTCCAGGGTATTGTGTAGTGTTTTTTCAATTTTATTTTGTAATAATGTGCTGCTGAAGTATAAGATAAAAATTAATTATATATATTGATCTTATATCTAACAACTTTGTTAAATTCTCTTATTAATAATTTATCCATAGATTCTTTTTATTTTCTTATGTAGATAATTAATCTGTGACTAATGACAGTCTTGTTTCTTCCTTTCAACCTTATAACTTTTTTTTCTTGCCTTACTACACTGCCAAGGACCTCCGACACAATGCTGAAAAGAAGTGGTGACTGTAGGCATACTTTTATTTTTCCTGGATGCAAAAAGGGAATGATTAAACCTTTCACCATTAAGTTCAATGTTTACTGTATTCAGCAAATATGTTTAACCAACACTAAGAATCACAGTACATCTTTCCACATAAGAGCAAAGGAAATTATTAATTGCTTAGTAAAATAATATCAATATCCCATGTGGTTGTTCTTTGCTTCCTTATACATTTTAAGTGGGATTTTAGATATCATTAATATAAGCTCAAGTGAGCAATATATAGTGGGAAAAGCAAAGATTTTGAAGTCAGACAGGCTTAGGTTTAACTCCTGTCTCTCTAACTTCATAACCTGTATAACTTTGGACAAATCCACATCTCTGAGCTTCAATTTCCTTATCTTGTAAAACTGGAATAATAACGCTTGTTTCATAAAGTTGCTGTGATTACATAAATAATGAAAAGTAATTAATATAAAATGTCTGAACACTGTAGACCTCAAATAAGTGTTAGCTCAAAAAATGAATGAATAAATGAACATGTAGTCCTTCCTGAGCAAATTTAATATGTCAATAATTCTAAAAATAGGAATCTATGGATGAAATGCTTTCAGCTTTACACAGTTCTGGAGAAACTGCATTTCTTTGCTGATGACTGTCATCAGTGGTTGATAGGTTGTTTGCATTTAGAAGTATATTATTAATGTCACCCAATGTAATGTCATCTATAGAAGATATAATGTTATCTATATCTTCTCACCTTGAAAGTTGTTGTTAATCTTACATAGATGTCTCAGCTTTATTTTCAAACATTCATATAACTAAACTATCAATAAATATTGTTCAGGTTTAATTACATTACCCTGCATTTTTTTCTTCAAAGGAAACAGTTACTTTAATCCAATGCGTGTGTTCAGGTGTATTCTCATTCATATTCTCTCTCTCTCTCTCTTTCTCTCTCTCTCCTCCTCCTCCTCCTCCTCCTCCTCCTCCTCCTCCTCCTCCTCCGCTCTTCCTCCTCCTCCTCATCCTTTTCTCACTTTCTCTCCCTAGGTTTTTTTTTTTTTTTTCTGAATGAACAGGATTATTTTCTTTTTCTGAGAAAACGATATTTTCACATTTGTTTGGAATGATAAAGTTCCAATATATCAGTTTAAGTTTCTAAGCTTTTCCATGAGAATAAAGAATTATAAACAAGGTCTCTATTAAAAAGATAAAAGATAAAGATGATTGGAGGAAGAATGGAAGAGTAATGGGAAGGGGAAGAGCAAGTTTTTAATGAAGTCATCTAAGTCTAATGTATTCTCCTCTCAGTTTCTTGTCTGCTGCTGAATCTATCATTGAGGTTAGAGAGATTTGCTAAACTTAAGTGGTCTGCCCCTGAAAAACTTTATTATTGAGACCATTTTCAACAGTGGAATTAGGTTAGGAGATGTGTAATTGTCTATATTACTTGGAAAATATAAATGTTACTTGGCACTCCTCAGTCAATGGCTTTAGAAAGTAAACTTTCAGCTTGATCTTTAGCACAGTGCTTGTCAATTGGTAGGGATTTACTCTCTGTTGTTAATTTGACTAAGATAGACTGTATTAAACTTTTTCACTTCACATAAGACACTCACTATATGGAAATGTAATGGCAATCTCTGCCCCTGAATAACTTCTCAAACAGCAATAAACTGAAACAGTCACTGAAGGTAACTATTACTTAAGTTTTCATTGAAACTGCTCCTAAATGACAGGTTTACTGTTTGTAAATAAAGATGAAGATGCAATGGTCCAGGATTTTAAAACCGTAAACAGTTTTTTTTTTTGTTTTTTGGTTTTTGTTTTTTTTTTTTTTAGTGAAAATCTGAATTAATGTGAAATAATGTGACAGACACTGAAGATTTGTTTCTCAAAAGCCATTTACAACCTACTTCTCCCTTGCTTTCATCTGCTGTGGAAGCTGTCTCACATGCAAATAAGACCATATGACATGAAAGTAGCAAAGGAGATATAAGTAAATATGTGCTGGGTAGGGTTTATGAGAAAGCTTTGGATTTTCTGTTATAAAGGAACCAGCTTAGTGGACAAATTCTTTCACTCATTTGCCCTAATCTCTCCTTCCTGTTTTGAATTTGCCATGATACCTGGAAGTGAAGTTACTATCTTAGGACCATAAAATAGGAAAAAATGAAGATAAAATCCAAACTGATAAGAATGGCAGAGCAGAATGATAGAGAGACTGGATCCTTGAGGGCATCATTGGCAACTGCATCAGAGTTGGTATACCTACCTATGAACTTCTTATTATATGATTCATATAAATCCTTTTTAGTCTTTTAGTTTTTATGATAACAGTGCCTTTTGCTGAGTCTTTTTCTTTGTCCCCAGTCACAACTTCCTTTGGTGATATGTGAAATTATTTTAGGTTCAGTTTAATTTGTTCAAAGCTGTTATCTTATTTTTCCCTGGAAATGATCTTATCTACAATCCATAAGTGCTATTTTCCAAAATGGCCCCTAGAAACAAACCAAGAAAGCAAATCAAAATATATCAATGAACATCCTTTAATGTTAAATGAAAAAAAATAAAATTGTGTGTGTATATATATCTCCTAATTTTGTTCATAAACACATATGCAAAAGAAGGCTTGAAGTAAATGAGGCTTGCAGGAAATGTTAAAGTAGTAATCGCTAGGTGGTGGTACTTAGAGTGAGTTTTATTTTGTTAATACTTTTGATAGTTAACATATATTAAAAGTGAGCCTTATTACTTTTATCATTGCAAAAAACCTATATTAATGTTTTCACTATAATGCATCAATACTTTCTTTAATTTAGGTTTTATTCGTATTTTATTTGTATTTGATGTGTAGAGTTATGTCTTTAAGTATTTAGGAACTATTGTCTATTAATGTACAGTAGGAAACCATATGTGAACATTTTCTGAAATCCCTATGACTGTTCAATGTGTCAGTTAAAGGCTTACACCAAAGCCAATGTTTGAAAAGTCACATTTTACAAAGAGAGTTTTAAAAATCATGGCTAACCTACAAATTCCAGAAATCAGCTCACTCCTACAAATAAGGAGGAATTTGGCTTTGCCACATAATGGCACATAATGCTTGATCATTTCATCTCCTTGCTTTTTTCCTGACCCTCTTTCCAGTCTAAACACTCTCCCAGCGTAATCACATCTTCTCCCATGACTTTAATTGTCCACTGTTTGCTGATCACACACACACACACACACGCACACACGCACACGTGCGCACACACACACAATCTTCTGAACTTCAGGCCCATATATCTCACTACCTATTGGACATCTTCAATTAAATGCCTCCCAGGACCCCTCACACTCAATGTGTCCAAAATCGAAAGCATCATCTCACAGCTTTCTACTCTCAGGTTTTCTTTTCTTCCTGTTATACCCTATTCCTTAAGGAATGGCACCCACATGAAACCCGCCTGTTTTCTAGAACCAGAATCTTAGGAATCATTCCTGTCCTCCTTTGTCTTTTTACTACCTCTTACAAATTCTTGTCACCATAGTCTTGTGATTCTACTTCTTAAAATTTTCTTTAGTATGTCTTCTCCTTTCTATCTCAATTGTCACTGCTCTGATCCAAAACATCATCATTTCCCAGCTGGCCCCTGCACTAGCTTGGTAACTGGACTGGTCTGCTTGCCTCTACTTTTGGTCCCCTATAATCCTTTTAATACAGTGCTACCAGGGCAATCCTTCTAAAATGCAAAACTATCACATCATTTCTCTGCTTGAAATCTTTAAATGTCTTTCTTCTAATCCCTACCCCTACTCCTCTGCAGTCTGTGCTCCAAACATTCAGAATTATTTGAAGTTCACTGAAGATACCATGCTCTCTCTTGCCTGTGCATTTGCACATGCCATTCCAACTTTCTTTTTTTAAGTAAATTCATGTTTTTAAAATTAAAAATTTTTTTCAATTACAGTTGAAATTCAATATTATATAGTTTCAGGTGTATAGAATAGTGATTAGACGTTTATATTACTTTTGAAATGATCTGCCTGATAAGTCTAATACCCCCCTCATACCATAATAGTTATTACAATATTATTGACTATATTTCTCATGCTTTACTTTACATCCCCATGACTATTTTGTAGCTGCCAATTTGTACTTCTTAATTCCTTCATCTTTTCCATCTAGCTCCCTAACTCCCTCCCTCTGGCAACTATCACTTTGTTCTCTGTATCTATGAGTCTGTTTCTTTTTTGTTAGTTTATTTTCTTTTATAGATTCTACATATATGTGAATCATATGGTATTTGTCTTTCTCTGTCTGACTCATTTCACCTAACATAATACCATCTAAGTCCATCCATGTTGTCACAAATGGTAAGATTTCACTCTTTTTTATGGCTGAGAAATATTTCATTGTATATATGTACCACTTCTTCTTTATCCGTTCCTCTATCAATGGACATCTATGTTGCTTCTATATCTTGGCTATTAAAAATAATGCTGCAATGAACATAAAGGTGCATATGTCTTTTCAAATGAGTGCCTTGGGTCTTTTTGAATAAATATCCAGAAGTAGAATTGCTGAGTCCTTCTTTGTCTCTTGCTATAACCTTTGTTTTAAAGTATATTTTATCTGGTATAAGGATTACTACCCCAGCTTGTTTGTTGTTTGTTTCCACTTTCATGAAACATCTTTTTCCATTCTTTTATTTTCAGTCTGTGAGTGTCTTTTGATTTGGAGTGAGTCTCTTGTAGGCAGCGTATATAAAGGCCTTATTTTCTTATCCATTCAGCCACTCTGTGTTTTTTGATTGAAGCATTTAATCCATTTACCTTTAAAATAATTGTTGATAGATATGTAATTATTGCCATTTTATTATTCATATATTTTACTTCTTATTCTTTGAAGTCTCTTTAACATTTCTGTAATACTGGTTTGGTGGTGATGAACTCTTTTAGTTTTTTCTTGTCTGAGACATTCCAATTTTTTTAAATACCTTTCTCTGCCTAGATATCTCTTACATTAAGACTCTTCTTAGGCATCATCTCTCCCAAAAGCCTTCCCTGTTACTTCTAGTCCAGGTTAAATGCCAGGTTAATGTACATTCTCTTTACCTCTATTACATTGCCTAGCATTGTCATTGTCTATTTTTACGGGTCTGCCTCTCCAATAGGCTGGTAAGGTATTTGAGAGCAGAGACTATGTCTTAGTCATCTGAGTTTCTGAATATGTTTTCTTAAGTCTTTGGTTTTGTGCATTTTAGAATAATATATCTGCTCTTCTCAGCAAAGCTTCAGTTCTAGGTTTTCTCTTAAATCCTATAACAATTTTTCTATGGCAACACAAAATCAGTTAAAAACAACCACCCTCAGAATACAGAGTATGTCTCCTTTATTGGAATGAGAAAGAGAAAATGTCTATCATGTGAGAATAAACCCAGATTACTATCTCAATAAATGATCCTATGACAGAATAAAGTTGCTACTTTCAGGACACTAAAATACTAGTAATAGAAAAAGCCATGAGAGGTTCTAGTTTTGTCTTTTTTCTTTTCCTAAAGCAGGTCAAAATTCTCCATTTTTTCCTCTAAAGTACAAAACACACTTGGTAGTAATTTAAATAAATTGTACATTCAAAATTCAGTTCAAAAGTGAGTAATTATAATAAAATAAATATGATTTTGCTAAATTAAAATGGTAAGGATAGAAAAGCTTATTTAGGCTACATAAGGGTTGGTTGGAAATGTCTAACATGACTATTTTTGATTAGGAAATCATAGAATTTTAGAGATTAAAAGATCTTTTTCAAATAAAGAACCATCTCAGCTTTGGTATGGCAGCAAAAAAAAAAAAAATACTGTGCACACTTGTAATTTGTAAAAATACAGGATTCTAACTCTTACCCATCTTTTCAGCAAGGAAATGAAGGAAATGTCTACTTATTCTGCTTCCTATATCTGCCATTTGGTTTAGACTAGTAGTCTTTCAGGAGAAGATAGCCTCTTAAAATTGGTCATAAGAAAGAATACTTCCAAATTCTAATTGAAATTTTTAACAAGTGCCCAAGTTAAATTGGGTCAATGAGCCAAGGGCAGTATAGACAGCTCCTGACTTACATGATTAAGCTTATGATTTTTTGACTTTACAATGGTGCAAAAGTGATATGCATTCAGTAGAAACCATGTTTTGAATTTTGAATTTTGATCTTTTCCTGGTTAGTGATGTGTGATAGATACTCTCTTATGATGCTGGGTGGCAGCAGCAAATGGTAACTACCTGTCAGCCACATGATCACAAGCATAAATAACCAATACTCTCCATTGTATTGTTGCCAAGAATTTTTAGATATTGTGTTTTGTGTTTTTGCATCCCATCATGTCAACAAAACACCCATCTGTGTCTCCTGCTTCTGGTGAGGAGGAGAAGGCAATTACCCTTGAGATGAAACTCAAGATAGTTGCCTAACTGCAGGCTAATTTAAGTGTTCTGAGCATATTTAAGGTAGCTAGGCTGAGCTATAATGTTAGGTAGGTTATGTGCATTAAAGACATTTTAATTTAATGATATTCTCAATTTATGATGGACATAACCCTATTATAAGTTGAAAAGCATCTGTATGTTACAAATGCTTTCATTCTACCTGAATATGCTGAAGAGTAGCTATGATATGCCTGCTGAAATGGGAATTTTGATTTCTGGACAATCTCAATCTGAGAACAGGGGAGAGGTCAGAGAAAATATCTAACAAATAAATGAGGTCAATAAGAAAAACACAACAAGCAAAGCAATCTTCTCTTTAGAATGGACAATGTGTGCTTTTAAAAGCCAGGTTTAACTTTTATTAATTAAATTTTATGATTTACTAAAACTAATAATTAGTAACTAATACACAGCACATACTCTATAACAGTTTTTAGGTGCTTAATATGAATTAATTCAAATCATTGAAGCAGACATTATTATTGTCCCCGCTTTTACAGGTAAGGGAACAGTCAAAGGTTAAATAACTTGCCCAATATCATATAGCTAAGTGTCAAAACTGAGGTTTGAACCTAGGAAATCTGGTTCCAAAGCCAAAACAATTGAAATATGTGGGATTTTCTTCACTGAATTTTGTAACAGCATAAATAAATCTAAATGCGTACTCCCTGCTTCATTTCTCCTACTACCCTTGCATTGTCTCCTTAGTTTGGAGGCAGTTCAGAGGTCAAGCTAAAAAGAGAGAGCAGCCATCAAATGATTGATTTGGAAGCAAATCTCTTTCACTTATTTAAAGCACAACATACTGAACAATTTTAGTAGCTCGATTTCTGTAGAATAGTTTTTTTAAAAAAATTATTTATATATTTTAATCAGTTTCAAGTATACAGTATGTTAGTTAGACATTTATATAGTTTATAAAATGATCCTCCTAATTGCTCCTTGTCTCCTCTAGTTTTCCACCTAGCCAATATATTAATGCTAATTGCATACCCTATGCCATGCTCCCCATCCCCGAACCATCTATCAACTACTAATTTGTACTTCTTTAACCTTTCGCCCCATTCTCCCAGCCCCTCAACTTCCCTCCCCTCTGTCTATCACCAAATAGTCCACTATATTTGTGAGTCTGTTTTTGATCAGTTCATTCTTTTTGTTCCTTAGATTCTGCATATAAAGAAAATAATATGGTATTTATCTTTCTCTGTCTGATTTATTTCACTCAGCATAATAATCTCTAGGTCCATCCATGTCATTGCAAATGGTAGAATTTCATTTTTATTAATCGCTGGGTAATATACCATTGTATATATGAACCATAAATTCTTTATCCAATCGTCTGTTGATGGACATTTAGTTTGCTTCCATAGCTTGGCTATTGTAAATTGTGTTGCCATGAATATTGGGATGCACTGATCTTTATGAATTATTGTTTTGGTTTTCTTTGGATAAATACCAAGAAGTGGAATTGCTGGGTCAAAAGGTATATCCATTTTTAATTTTTTGAGAAACCTCCAGACTGTCTTCCATAGCGACTATACCAATCTGCAATCCCACCAACAATGTATGAGGATTCCCTTTTCTCCGCATCTCTGCCAACACTTGTTCTTTGATTTTTTGATGATAGCCATTCTGACAAGAGTCAGATGATATCTTACTGTGGTTTTAATTTTCATTTCTCTGATGATTAGTGACCTTGAGCATCTTTTCCTATGTCTATTAGTCATCTGCATTTCCTCTTTGGAGAAGTATCTGTTCAGGTCTTCTCTCCATTTTTTATTTGGATTTTTTGTTTTTTGTTGTTGAGTTGTATGAGTTCTTTATATATTTTGTATATTAACCTCTTATCAGATGTATCATTAGGGAATATCTTCTCCCAATCAGTTGGTTGTCTTTTCATTTTATTGATAGTTTCCTTTGCTATACAAAAACTTTTTAGTTTGATGTAGTCCCATTTGTTTTTTTTTTTCTTTTGTTTCCCTTGCCCAGGGAGATATATCCAAAAAGAAATCACTGTTAATAATATCAGAGAGTTTATTCTTATGTTTTCTTCTAGAAGTTTTATAGTTTTGAATCTTACATTTAAGTCTTTAATCCATTTTGAGTCTATTCTTGTATACGGTGTAAGAAGGTGGTCCAGGTTTTGTTTTGTCTTGTTTTGTTGTTTTTTGTGGGTTTCTTTTGCATGTATCTGTCCAATTTTCCCAACACTATTTATTGAAGAGACTGTCTTTATCCCATTGTATATTCTTACCTCCTTTGTCATATATTAAGTGAACAAATAGGAGTGGATTTATTTCTGTGCTCTTTATTCTGTTCCATTGATCAATGTATCTGTTCTTATGCCAGTATCATGCTGTTTTGATTACTGTAGCTTTGTAGTATAGTTTGATATCAGGTAGTGTGATACCTCCAACTTTGTTCTTCTTTCTCAAGATTGCTGTGGCTATTCAGGGTCTTTTATGGTTCCATACATAAATTTTACGATTATTTGTTCTAGCTCTCTGAAAAATGCCATTGGTATTTTGTTAGGCATTGCATTGATTGAATCTATAGATTGCTTCGGGTAGTATGGCCATTTTAATGATGTTAATTCTTCTTCCCCATGAGCAAGGTATATACTTCCATTTATTTGTATCTTCTTCAATTTCTTTTTCAATGACTTATAATTTTCTGAGAAGAGGTCTTTTACCTCCTTGGCTAATTTGATTACCATGTATTTTATAGTTTCAATGCAATTGTAAGTGGGATTGTTTTCTGAATTTCTCTTTTTGAAAGTTTATCATTGGTGTATAAAAATGCCACTGACTTCCAAATATTTATTTTGTAACCTGCTACTTCACTGAATTCATTGATAAGTTCTAACAGTTTTTTGGTGGAATCTTTAGGGTTCTCTGTATATAATATCATGTCATCAGCAAATAACGAGAGTTTTACTTCTTCTTTTCCAATTCGGATGCCTTTTATTTCTCTTTCTTGTCTTATTGCTGTGGCTAAGACTTCCAATACTGTGTTGAAGAGGAGTGGTGAAATGGACATCCTTGTCTTGTTCCTGATCTTAAGGAACACACTTTTAGCCTTTCCCCCATTGAGTATGATGTTAGCTGTAGGTTTGTCATATATGGCCTTTATTATGTTAAGGCATGTTCCCCCTATTCCCACTCTGCTGAGAGATTTTTATCATAAATGAATGCTGGATTTTGTCTAATGCTTTCTCTGTATCTATTGATATGCTCATGAGGTTTTTATCTTTCAATTTATTAATGTGGTATATCACATTAATTGATTTGTGGATATTGTACCAACCTTGCATCCCAGGAATAAATCCAACTTGATCATGGTGTATGATATTTTTAATGTATTGCTGAATTCGGTTTGCTAATATTTTGTTCAGGATTTTTGCATCAATGTTCATAAGAGATATTGGCCTTTACTTTTCTTTTTTTGTAATGTCTTTGTCTGGTTTTGAAATCAAAGTAATGGTGGCCTCATAAAAGGAGTTAGGGAGACTTCCCTTTTCTTGAAATTTTTGGAATAGTTTGAGAAGAATAGGTGTTAATTCTTCTTTGAATGTTTGGTAAAATTTACCTATGAAGCCATCTGGTCCAGAACTTTTGTTATTTGGGTGGTAATCAGTCAGTTCAGATTTTCTGTTTCTTCTTGACTCAGACTTGGAAGAGTGTAATGGACATAGGAATATGTCCATTTCTTCCAGATTGTCCAATTTGTTGGCATATAATTGCTTTTAGTATTTACTCATGATCCTTTGTATTTCTGTGCAGTCCATAGTTATTCTTCCTCTTTCATTTTTATTTTATTTATTTGAGTCCTCTCTTTTTTCCTTGATGAGTCTGGTTAAGGGCTTATCAACTTTATTTATCCTTTCAAAGGACCAGCATTTGGTTTCATTAATCTTTTGTATTGTTTTTCTAGACTCTATTTTATTTATTTTTTCTCTGATCTTTATTATTTCCTTCCTTCTATTCACTTTGAACTTTGTTTGCTGTTCTTTTTCTAGTTCTTTTAATTGTCAGGTTAGATTATTTATTTGAGCTTTTCCTTGTTTCTTGAGGAAGGCCTGTATAAATGGATTTCCCTCTTAGGACTGCTTTGGCTGTGTCCCATAGATTTCGAGTCATTATGTTTTCATTTTCATTTGTCTCTAGGTAGCTTTTGATTTATTCCTTGATCTCATTAATAACCCATTCATTGTTTAGTAGTATTTTATTTAGCCTCCATGTGTTTGTGTATTTTCCAATTTTTTTCTTGTAGTTGATTTCTAGTTTCATACCATTGTGATCAGAGAAGATGGTTGATATGATTTCAATCTTCTTAAATTTATTGATACTTGTTTTGTGTCCTAACATGAGGTCTATGCTGGAAAATGTTCCATGTGCACTTGAGAAGAATGTATATTTTGCTGCTTTGGGATAAAATGCTCTGAAAATATCTATTAAATCCATCTGGTCTAGTGTGTCTTCTAGGCCCATTGTTGATTCTTTGCCTGGAAGATGTGTCCATTGATGTCAATGGTTTGTTAAAGTCTCCTGCTACAAGTGTATTACTATCGACCTCTCCTTTTATGTCAGTCAATGATTGCTTTATATATGTAGGTGCTCTTATATTGGGTGCATACATGTTTACTAGGGTTATGTCTTCTTGATTTATTGATCCTTTTATCCTTATGTAATGCCCTTTTTTTGTCTCTTATTATAGCCTTTGTTTTAAAGTCTATTTTATCTGATATAAGTATCGTTACCCCAGCTTTTTTGCATCCCATTACTTTCAGTCTGTGAGTGTCATTTGACCTGAAGTGGGTCTCTTGTAGACAGCATATGCATAGGTCTTGTTTTCTTATCTATTCGGCTACCCTATGTCTTTTGATTGGAGAATTTAATCCGTTTATGATTAAAGTGATTACCGATAGGTACATAGTTACTGCCATTTTATTATTCATATTTGTTATTTCTACTTTCTTTTTTACCCCTTCTCTTTTTACAGAAATCCCTTTAACATTTCTTGTAATACTGGCTTGTTGGTGATGAATTCCTTAAGCTTTTTTCTATCTGGGAAGCTCTTTATTTCACCTTCCACTTTAATTGAAAGCCTTGCTGGGTAGAGTATTCGTGGTTGTAGATTCTTGTTTTTCATAACTTTGAATATTTCTTGCCAGTCCCTTCTGGCCTGCAAAGTTTCCATTGAAAAATCAACAGACATTCTTATGGGGGTACGCTTATAAGTAACTAGCTTCCTTTCTCTTGCTGCTTTTAAGTTCCTCTCTTTGTGTTTGACTTTTGCCATTTTAATTAATGTGTCTTGGTGTGGGTCTGTTTGAATTCCTCTTGTTTGGGACTCTGTGCTTCCTGAGCTTGTATGTCTAATTCCTTTGCCATGTTAGGGAAGTTTTCTGTCATTATTCTTTCAAATAGATTCTCAATCCCTTGCTCTCTCTCTTCCCCTTCAAGTATTCCTATGATCCAGATATTGTTATGTTTCATTCTGTCCTGGAGTTATCTTAAACTATCCTCATTTTTTTTAAAAATTCCTTTTTCTTTTTGTGGTTCTGATTGCATGTATTCTGCTACCTTGTCTTCCAGTTTGCTGATTTGATCTTCTGCTTTGTCCAATCTCCTGTTGAATCCTTCTAGTGTATTCTTCATTTCAGTTATTGTATTCTTCATTTCTGTCTGGTTCTTTTTTTATGGTCTATGTGTCCTTTTTTATGCTTACTATTTCTCTGTTGAGGTTCTCATTGTATTCATCCATTCTCCCCCTAAGTTCTTTGAACATCCTTATAACCATTATTTTGAACTCTGTCTCTGGTAGGTTGCTTGCCTCCATTTTATTTAGCTTATTTTCTGGAATTTTCTCCTCTTGTTTCATTTGTGGCACGTTTCTTTGTTTTCTCATTTTATTAGCCTCTCTGTGTTCATTTCTATGTGTCAGAAATATTTGTTTTGTCTCTCAGTCTTGGCCAGATGGCTCAAGAAGAAAGCTGTCCTGAGTGACCCAGTGGCACACTCTCCCTGATTGCTTATGTCGGAAGCTCTGGACGTGATCTTTTTGTGGGTTGTGTGTGATCTTCTGTTGTCATCAAGACTTTATTGTTGTTAGTAGATCAGTGGATGGGATTAATACTCAGGCTGACTAATTGTGGGAATTGGCTGCACCCACAGGGTAAGAGTTTTTGTGTGGGGGTTGATCCCACTGAGTGTGATTTGCCCTAGCAAGCTTATGTACTTGTAGCAACCAGCCTTTGTGTGTACCAGTAACATGACTAGTCAGGAGTTTCTCTGTTGTGGTCTGGTGCCAGCCTCCAGATGAGTGTTTTTGTGGCCCCTCGGGAGGGGTTCCCTCATAGGTCAAGTTCTGCTGCTGCTTTTGATTGCTTGGGGCTACCCAGTGGGTACCTAAAAATGATCCGCAGATGATTGTTACCTATGCTGGACCTATAGGTAAGTGGAAGAGACAATGCTGTAGGCAGAGATCCAGTTATCCCCCGTCCCTGACCTATGGTAGTTTAGTAAAGGGACCAGTGCTCCTCAAGGCCTGACACTGCCTCTTAGTTGCCTGTAAGTCTCTGAAACTGGATGAGCTTCTGGGTGATATGTATGTTGAGTGGCACAGGGACCCTAGGGTCTCCTGTGTTGTCTATGAGTAAATTTACCCCTGCCACTACAGTGTCAGTTTACATGCCAATACTGCCTCTTTTGCTCCCTGCACAAGTTTCCAATCATAGCAAGGTCAGCCGCTGCCCACCTTGGGCCTGAATATGCCAGTCCAGGGCAGAGGCAGCTGCCTATTGATGTGTGGTGGGCACTTTGTGTATTGGATGGGGCAAGAGCTTAGGGAGTCAAGGGCCGTCAGGCCTATACAGACCCCTGCAATCCCCTCAAGAGATATTGCAGCTCGTACAGGCAGAAGTGGTCTGCCCACAACTGTTTTCCTTGAAATGCACTCACTGTGCTAGTCAAGGTCTGTTGCCTGCACAGAGTATGCAACCCCAGAGCCAAGCAGGGCAGGGGAGGCTGCCTGTCAATGGGCTGCAGACACTTTGTGGCTTGGGTGAAGCGGGATTTCAGGGAAACAAGGACTGTCAGGCCAATACAGCCTGTTTTACTGCAACTTCTGTGCCTGGACATTCCCGCTGTAGTCACAGATCACAGTGAGACCAGCTGAAGTCCGTAACAGTCCTACAGACCCCTATACTCCCCAGAATGCAATATTGTAACTCTTGCAGTCAGCAGAGGTCTGCCTGCCACTGATTTCCCTGCAGTGCCTGCCCTGTGCCAGCCAAAGTTTGTTGCCTGTGTTGATTGGGTATCTGTAGGGGAGGGGCAGGGCTGTGTCAGTTCACTGTCAATTGGCCGCCTGAGGCAATTTGTGGGTAGGGTGGAGTGGGGTCTCAGAGAGACAATGGCAGTCAGATCAATACAGCCTCAGTCTTGCTGAAACTTTGGTAACCATTCATGCGTTCCCACAGAAGTCCCAGATCACAGCAAGACCAGCTGCTGTCTGGGACTCGCCTACAGATCTCAGAGATCCACCTACGTTCACATCAGCAGTGATCTGCCTGATCCTATCACGGAAATGTGGCTCACCATGCTGGCTGCCAGCTGGAAATGCCTGGCCCTAAATTACCACAGGGTGTGGCAGCCATCCAGCAACAAAAGCCCCAGGCAATCTGAAGGTTGGGTGGAGCAGGCTGATCTCCTCAGGCCAGTGCTTCCTAATGGCCCTATGGGAGGGTCTATACCATCATGCTGGAGAAGTCTGCAGATTGCCTGGTAGTGGGACAGGACTAAGGCCCAATGGTGGCTGCCCTTCTGGCCCTGGTTCTGGAGCCAGGTAATGCAGACTTTCTAAGTATGAATTCCACGCAAGCCTCTGACCCACCGCCGGTGTCCCGGGTATGTCCACAGGTCAGAAAGCCTGTGCACAGGTCCTTCAAAGGGGCGTCTAGAGTCTTAGTTTTCTTCTGACTCACCCGGATGGCTGGAATCTCCTCTGGTGTTTACAGTCAGAGTTATTGGAATCTCCTCTTCCCTGGGCTGGAACCCTGGGCTAGGGAGCCCCGAAATGAGACCAGGATCCCCCTCTCCTGCAGGAGAGCCTCTGTAGGTTTGCTCTCACTCCTGGTGATCCTCCACCACCCACTGGGGCAGGTCCAGCCCAATTTGCGATTTTGCCCCTCCTACAGGCTGAGATATGGCTCTTTTATATTATCAGATGTAGGTGTTACAATCAGCTAGACTTCAGGTGATTCTCTACGTTGATTATTTTATAACTTGGTTGTAATATCAATGCGGACCTGGAAGGAGACGAACCTGTGCTGGCTGAAAAATTACTACTTGGCTATGGCCCATGGGAAGATAATGCTCTAACGATAAGCTTTCTGCTTCTGTACCCCTGCTTGCACAACTAACCTGTGGGTTGACAGTAAAAAGAAGAAAAATAGACTTGTGTGTTCAAACAGGATGAAGAATAGGGGTTTAGGGCTTAAAAACTCTGTACCTCTACATTTCGGGGCTGCTTAATTTGGGATCTGCGTACCCCTGGCAGACCCAGCTGGCTGAATAAAGAGTGTGTTTCCTATAACTCACTGATTTCTGGTGGTCCGCATGTCTATTGGGGGCTGGCAGCTACAACATTTGGAGGCCCCAGCGAGATCTCAGGGAGTGGCCCTGAGATCTAAGACCGGATAGGCCTCCGAAGCGGTTGCTGTCCCTGTTACGGACTCAAAGGGGTGGCCACCCTGAGAAGTTCCAGGGCCCTTGAACACCGTAACGGGGTCAACACAATTGTCAAGGATGCAACCTCCAGGATGCACTCTTTGTTCCTGATCCTACTGGGAATCTCCGAGGCCTCGGTGTCTGGATAAAAAGGTACCTTTCTGTTGACTAGTCATTGGGGGTGTGTGGAGGGACTGGATGGAGTAATATCTCCCAGACCATGGCCAGGCTGCGGGATGCCGCCTCCTGTGCCCTGTCATCGGGTTCTGTCATCTTTGTTCTTGTCTAGGTTGTAGGTGGCGGACCTCTCCGGGTCCACCTATACCCCAGTAATTGTTCTCGACTGAGTGTGTGTCTTGTGTTTTCCATGCAAGCAATGGGGAGAGGCCTGAGTTCACAGAAGACACCTTTGGGGTATCTCCTGCGACATTTCAAAGAAGGATTTGTAGAGGGAGCTGACTATGGCATAAAGTTTTCTCCAGGCAGACTAAGAACACTGTGTGAAGTTGAGTGGCCATCTTTTGGTGTAAACTGGCCTCCGAGGGTTCTTTTGACAGGGGTTTAGTGAAAAATGTTTGGAAGATTGTCACGGGAGACCTGGGACATCCTGATCAGTATCCCTACATTGATCAATGGTTAAACCTTGCTCAGAAACCCCCTCTTTGGCTCCGCCAGTGTGCCCTTTCTCTAGGGGCACAAGTCTTAGCTGTGAGCACCCCAAAACATATGGCAACTGAATCTCCAAGACAGCCTAGTCCCTCAGTCCTCCAATCTCCACCAGAGGACAGTGACCTTTCCCCACCCTATAATCCAGGACAACAGAGGCCAAATAGCACCACCTCACGTCCTCAAATGTGGGCAGGTAACCCCTATGGGCCTCCTGCTCCCGCTCCGGGAGGAGCACCAGCCAATACCACCACCCCGGCCATCCTCCTCTTGCAAGAAGCACCACCCCAGGGACATCACACAGACATGCCCTTTATTGTTTACATGCCTTTCTTGACTAGTGACCTGTACAACTGGAAAGCACAGAATCCGCCTTTTTCTGAGAAACCCCAGGCATTAATGGAACTCTTAGAAAGTGTCTTTCAGACTCACTACCCCACCTGGGATGATTGCCATCAGCTTTTAATTACCCTCTTCACCCCAGAAGAACGCTGAGGCATCCGGGCCAAAGCACAAAAGATAGCTGTGGGAGGGAGGAAAGTTGAGGAAGCATGGGAACAGATTGAGGAAGAATTTCCCTCCACCCTCCCAGAATAGGGACACAATTCTCAGGCAGGGAGAACAGCATTAGATCGGTACCACCAGATTCTAATTGAGGGAATTAGGATGGCTGCTCGTCAGCCAACTAACCTTTCTAAGGTAACTGAAGTTATACAAGGACTTCAGGAATCCCCCGGAGCGTTTCTTGAATGACTACAGGAGGCTTACCGGGTATACATCCCCATTGATCCTGAGGCCCCTGAGAACCAGGGGACAATTAATGTAGCCTTTGTTACTCAGGCAGCCCCTGATATCCAGTGTAAATTACAAAAAAAAATAGAAGGTTTTGCAGGGATGAACCTGTCCCAACTTGTCGAGATAGCCCAGAAGGTGTTCAACAACAGGGAGGCACCAGATGACCCCAAACGTATGGCTAAAATCCAAAGCTACTGTCAGCAACCCAGCCAATCTGTTGCCAGACCCAGACCCCGAGAACCCCATTCATGACTGCATAGATTTCACTGACGCTGTGTGTTCCTCGCAGCCAGACCTCAAAGACTCCCCTCTGCCTGAGGCCGATGTAGTTCTGTTCACAGATGGGAGCAGCTTCATGCAGGAAGGAAGAAGGTACGCTGAGGCAGCGGTCGTAACTCTAACGGGCACCATCTGGTCACAAACTCTTCCCCATGGGACTTCTGCTCAAAAGGCCGAACTCATCACCCTCATTGAGGCACTAAGATGGGGAAAAGATAAGCAGTCACAATATACATTGACAGCCGATATGCCTTTGCCACGGCACATGTACACGTATCCATCTATAAGGAAAAAGGGCTTCTGACTTCAGCTGGGAAGAACATCAAGAACAAGGGGGAGATCTTAGCCTTAATTGAAGCCATATGGATGCATAAGGCTCTTGCTATTGTTCATTGTAAAGGGCATCAAAAAGAGAATAGTCCCGAGGCTGAGGGAAACCAATGAGCTGATGCAGAGGCAAGAACAGCGGCCACAAGGCCAGTGGGGCCCCCACCACATCTACTGACTGTTTTCCTCTACCCAGTACTGCCTCCATCTCCAACCTATACGGCAGAAGAGAACATACATTTTCAAGATAAGGGAGCCACTAGGAATCAACAAGGGTGGCAGACAATCCCAGATGAAAAAATCGGGCTCTCACAGGCCCTTGGAAGGACTCTCTTCCACCAACTACACCAGACCACACACTTAGGGTGGACTAAGATGCTCCAAGCTTTAGATCCCTACTTTCACTTGTTAGAAGAGACAAGAACTGCAGAGGAGATTGCCTCATGATGCTCAGCTTGTGCCCAAGTTAATCCAAAGAAGGAGAAGATAGAAGATCCTAGGCATAGGGAAAGAGGAACTTATCCGGGGAATCACTGGGAAGTAGATTTCACTGAGGTAACCCCGACTGTGGAGGGCTACAAATATTTACTTGTTTTTATAGACACCTTTTCAGGATAGGTAGAAGCCTTCCTCACCAGGAAAGAGACTGCCTTAGTAGTTACTAAGAAACTACTACAAGAAATCCTCCCTTGACTTGATCTCCCCGGAACTTTAGGGTCGGATGATGGGCCAGCCTTCGTAGCAAAGGTATCACAACAATTGGCTAGCTACCTAAATTTGTGACGGAAACTTCACGGCACCTACCAGCCCCAAAGTTGGAGCCAAGTAGAGCGAATAAATTGGACCCTAAAAGAGACATTAGTCAAGTTAGGATTAAAAACTGGTGGGACCTGGGTAGAACTTCTCCCTTTTGCTCTTCTCCGAGCCAGGTGTACTCCGTATATTAATGGATTCACCCCATTTGAAATTTTCTTTGGAAAACTCCCACCTTTAGTATCTAGAATAGAAGATGAGAAAAAGGCAGAACTATGTAACTTTGTCTTACTTAAGTCTTTACAGGCCCTTCAAAGTGTACAGAAGGAGATTTGGTCCCGGTTTCGTGCTGCCCACTCAGCCTGGGGGGACGAACTTCCCCATCAGTTTCAGCCTGGGGACTCTGTGTGGATCTGGAAGTTCACTTCCAAAGGACTAGAACCCAAATGGAAAGGACCCTTCACTGTCTACCTGATGACACCCACTGCAGTTAAAGTAGACAGCATCCCATCATGGATTCACCACTCCCACGTGAAGGCAGCACGAGAGTGGACAGCTCAGGAAGACGGGCCCTTAAGACTAAGACTCAAGCGTGCATAAGTCTAACCCTCTGTTTTTTTCCTTTTTTCTTCGTTAGCCCAGCCAAACAGAAACATACACCAGCCTAGAGTATAGTTGCTTATAGTAACTGAGACCGGTAAAATCATTGCCTAGAACATCACCAGCCACGGTACTCCAGAGATCTGAGTAAACTTGTGCCAGCTTGCCAGAGATCCCCTCACCATTGCAACGGCCAGATACCACCTTGGATCAGGATCCTTCCTAAGCGGAGGAGCATACTTAGGCTACAAGGGGGAACCCGGCTGTGGTATATTATTGGCTGAGAAAAGCCTCTTAGAGATAGGACTCTATATTTGTCCTCAAGGACATTACCCAGGAATATCTGGCCACATGGGTAATATGGGACTTGGATGTGAGGGCCAAGGCCAATTTTCTTGTGCTAACCGGGATTGTGAGACTATCTCCACTATAGCTAATTATAAAAAACAGAATGATGATCATATTAGATTAATAAGAGGGCCAAGCCCCTCCACATGCTCTCTTGGGTCTTGCAATCCTATCATAATCACCATCAAAACTGGTAGTCCTGGGGGACAACACTATTGGCCTATTGGCTCACAGGACAGACATGCGATATCAGATTATATAAAACCAAGTATGATTCAGGATTATATTTTACTATACAGGTTAAGGACCCTCCCAGGAAGGCTAACACTATAGGACCTAACAAACCACTTCTAGTTCCAGGACTACCCCAAAGTCTTACACCTAAGAAAACTTCTGTTTCCAGAGCAACTCCAACTCCAGCTCTAGCCCCTCCAAGTAGTAGCCTAACAACTATTAAACCCCAGGCATTCGACCAGCCACAACCAGAACCAGAAGGAGTATTAATTACTATGCTAACGACAATGCATAAGGTCTTAAATAAGACCACCCCAGACATAGGACAAGATTGCTACTTGTATCTAAACCCAAAACCCCCTTACTATGTCGGGGTAGGAACTCCCCTAAACTTAACTGAGCTCAGCAGCGCACAAGGCTGTGAATAGGAAACTCCCCGACTCACCTTAGGAGACATACAAAAAGAAGGAACCTGCCTAATTTCACAGAACTATTCCAAACTATTGAAACAGTCACCCTACTTTGATAACTGTAATTGTACTATTGAAGTACCTATCTCAGGGGGTAAATACTATAAGGCTCCAAATAATAGCATGTGATAGCGGGCTCACTCACTGTGCTGCATCCGATCTTTTCAACTCAGGTGAGACTAATATTTGTATCCTAGTCTTTGTACTCCCCTAACTGTCCCTTTACAATAGGCCAGAAGGCAGACTCCACTTTTTCCACCAAGACAGGCTACAGAAATGGGCTGTATCAGTCTTAATACCCATTCTTGTAGGACTCGGAATAGCAGACTCTGCAGCTGTAGGTACTACTGCTCTCATCAAGGGAGAAAATAAATTACATGAAATTGGAATACAGATAGATAAGGATATCAAGACCTTAAAAGACACCATCAGCAGGCTAGAACTTCAAGTTGATTCACTAGCAGAAGTAGTCCTCCAAAATAGAAGAGGTTTAGATTTATTATTCTTAGAACAAGATAGATTATGTATAGCTCTAGGTGAAACCTGTTGCTTCTATGCCAATAACTCTGAAATAATTAGAGAAAGCTTACTACTAGTACAGAGAAGTTTAGATGCCAGGGAAAAACAAAGACTAGAATCAGATAACTGGTTTCATAGGATGTTCAATTGGTCACCATGACTAACAACCCTCCTATCTGCTGTAGCTGGACCTTTAATCCTCCTCCTCCTCTTGTTAACTTTTAGCCCATGTTTCTTCAATTTCTTGTTTAGATATATAAGAAAAATAATTAATTATATTAAACTTTTGGTAATACAAAATAGAGGCTACGAGCAAATTCTGCATAAAGAATCAAGGATTGGATTTTCCGCTAAGGCCAGTGGGGAATGTGCTGGCTGAAAAATTACTGCTTGGCTATCGCCCATGGGAAGATAACACTCTAACGATAAGCTTTCTGCTTCTGTACCCCCGCTTGCACAACCAACCTGTGAGTTGACAGTAAAAAGAAGAAAAATAGACTTGTGTGTGTCAAACAGGATGAAGAATAGGAGTTTAGGGCTTAAAAAACCCTGTACCTCTACATTTCGGGGCTGCTTAATTTGGGATCTGCGTACCCCTGCAGACCCAGCTGGCTGAATAAAGAGTGTGTTTCCTATAACTCACTGATTTCTGGTGGTCTGTGTGTCTATTGGGGGCTGACGGCTACAACAAACCCTGCTTTTACCTAGTCCGTCTTCTTCCCCGCCCAGAATTTTTATATAAGAAGTTTAAAGTAGAAATGCCATGATATACCATCTATATCCTCACTGTGGTAGAGTTTTCTTATTTGATCTCCATTAAGAGAAACTAAAATATATTTTATATTCAGAATCTTCCAGTCTAATAATGCAGGCTGCTGATAAAGAGCTTTATAAGTATAGTTTTCACTAGCACAGACTAGTGCAGAGTATACTAACACCATCAGATAATTGAATGTATAGTCTAATATTTCAATAAAATTAAATGAGTCCCATCTTAAGTGGGCTATCTTGCCCATGAAAACGGGACCCTAACAGGAAAACTGGATAAATCAAGCCAAGGTTGTTTGCTAAGGATGCTGGATTATATGCAGAAAGCGAGAGACAGATCACACTTCTTTTCACCTAAGACAAGAGATACAGCCTTGTTCAATTCTAAAAAGATAATGGGAAGTGAGCAAAGGAATGAAATTTGAGCTAAGTGGCACTACTCAAGCTTAATTGGTAGTGTCAAAACAAGCATATAAAGATCATATTTTCCAAAGGCTCTAAACTTTAATCTGATATAATATGTCAATAGAATGCAACCAGTGGTGCCAGTGTATAATCTCAGTATGCAACTCAAACCGTTTATTTTGCCTGGTTTAATGATGCAGCCTGATTGACAACATTTGGTGCAAATTGTCCATTCTAATGCCTTTTGAAGAGTCCAGGTACCTAAATGCTGCCAGAACAGTGATAAATGGCTAAATCACCTAATTCTGACATGAATAGCAGCACTAATTCAACAGTGTGAACTGTTGTTTAGCAGAAGAAGCAGTGAGTGTTAATGATATGCTGTAAATATATGCAAACAATTTTCTATATGGAAAATCAAATAAAGCTGTAATGATATGTGATAGAACAGCAGATGTTTCTCAGAACAAGTACCACTTCTATCATTAATGCTTTCCTTATTTTTTAAGCCACTTTTATTGACCACAGAAACATTGCTTTGTGTAGGGTTTAATAACAGAGTGGAACACAAAATGACATTTTATTGAAATATGTTTTACCCCTGTACTTGATTTGCTAGCAGGGGAAAAACTGCTTCATTTTTTAATTAGGTCCAAATGCTAATGTCATTATATTCTTGCTTAATAAAGCTGTGAATTTTTCTGTTTATGACCAAATGATGAAAAAGGTCATATTTTTATACTAAAATAGTTTTAACTATGAGATACATATTTTGTTTTTTACAAAAAAAAATTATGAGTATTTAAAATGAACTGACATTCTTAGGAGAATGAATGTCATTGAGTCTCATATTTTTTAATTAAGAATATGCAGAAGATCTAAGCTCACAGACATAAATGTCCTTATTTATAGACATTTGTGTCTACAAGAAGGTAGGGAAAACTAAGGTAGGGAAAACTAAGGGAAATGGAAGGAAGCACATGGGTATATAAATGTATAACTGAAAAGAGATAGGATTTGTGGATCAAGGACTCTGGTACTGTAATCAGCAAGTTACCATCATGAATGGCTTTTATGGATGGATGAGAAAGTCTTCCCAGGTTACTGGGATTAGGGAGGAGTCATGTCCTTTCTAAGAGGAAGTAATGCAAGAGGAAAGAAATGATAATCTGGTTCCTTTCTCCTCTTCCAGAGATAGGGTACTGTGAGCAGGATATTGTGGACTAATCTAAGGAATTTAGAATACAGAGGAAGATGTGCCAGAATCCAGAAAGCTAAGCTTGAGGTTTGAAACAGATAGGAGAAACTCAAACATCAAGAAAAGTGAAAGAAGTCAGAGCACTAACAACAGCATAGGATGATGGGGAAGCTGAAAGAAGTGTATTCCTTAACTTTTTAGTTATTAAGTGTGAGATAATGCACATTCAAAAAAGTAGAGTTTGGGCTTACTTGAGAAACTCAAATATTTCATATGTCATCTATGGACATTATTTTTTAGAGCTTATTGCTTATTAAAATTACATCTTGATAAATTCGTATTAACATATAAGAGAGATTCAGTATGTCTTTTTGATATGGATGCCATTCCCAGAAATGCTGACAAAGGAGGAATGTGTGTGTCTCTGTGTGAACAGAAGGAGGGGTCTGATGATGTAAGTGGAGCAGAAGGACATACTACTCAAACACAAGGTATGTTATGACAATTTCAGTTTTGAGTAGAGGGTAACCTAATTAAACTAGTTTAAACAGGAAAGAAATCTATTGTTTTGTGTAAATGGAAAGGCAGCAGTAGTTCCAAGCACTCAAAAGATGACTCTTACTTTCCCTCCTTGACTCTGTCTTCCTCTGTGTGTATAACAAATATAAGTTTACATCTTTATAGCTCTCAGTTGCAGAGGTAGAATTTCTTACTCAAGTTCCAGCAGAAGTTCTAGAAATTTCCCTTATTGATAGGCTTAGATCACTTGCCCATTCCTGAGCTAATCATTTTGGCCAAGGAGATGGGATACTCCTACTGGAAATTCTTGTCATCTTACCACTCCTGTAATAAGTCAGAGGAGTCAACCCGATCATCCAAAAGGTTCTATTAGTAAGGAGGAATGGGGTGGGAGAAAATCATGTTTAGCAATCAAAACCATAACTAACATAATAGATTACCAGCAATATATCCAAACTGATGATGTGAGAAAGACACATATATTATGAATGTAACAACAACCAAACAAAAATCTTTAATCTCCATTACCTGAATATACTAAAAGTATAGGCAGAATACATGCCTTTTTTCTTTTTTCCAAATAACAGCCTTCATTCTTAATTAGTATGTCTCCAGTGTAGTCCTTGGACCAACTGCACCAGAATTACTTGGGAATCTTATTAAAAATACAGTTTCCTGGTTTGTATCCTAAACCTGTTGAATCAGAATTTACAAATAAATTCTTGTTGGCCAGGAATCTACATTTTTAGCAGGTAGGTACCCTGGGTGATTCTCATCCACACTAAAAGTCCAAAACCATAGTGCTACGTTATTTAGACACATTGAGTTGTAATACTGGGAGAAGTTATTGTGTTTGGGTTTATAATTAAGCATGTAAACCCAGTCAAGCCAATTATCAGTGCTCAACACATATTTGATGCATCCAGGAACTATTGAAAACTCAAAACCACAGGTTATTTTTAAAAACATATGTGGGGATTTCTGGCTGTGGTGTGGTGGTAAAGACAACAAAAATAGTAGCCTGCCCCCAAACAACTATAAAACTCAACAATATTATTTTTAAATATCATCATTTCAAGGCTCTGACACTTGAACAGAAGCATAATAAATCAAGCAATATTTATTTATGAAAAACTGAATTTCAGTTAAGAACAATGAGAGTCTGTGGCATTGTTGTCTGGGGTTGCTCTGATCCCACCTCCATATCAGTAGGTGAGGTATTTCTATTACAGTGGAGCTGGCAGTGAAAACCAGCAGCTTCACTGGTAGAAGGGGGTAACTTGATTTGGAGTAAAGCATGTACAATGGTATTAGTAAAAATTACAAATTCAGTAAAAAAAAAAGAAAAAGAAAAAGAACAGGGAAAGCCAGCAGCAATGTGAGCCTAAGGGTGAAGCCTTGGTTGGAGTAAGTGCTAAACCAACAAACCAACTTAAATTTAACAGGGAAATTCTGAATATGAGAGAACCCTAGAGGAGCTATCCTTGGCTGTCCAGGAAGATGTGTGAATGCATGGGAATCCTGAAAGGACCTGGTAGAAATTAATAGCTGGGAGTACTTGAAAATGACCTGAGTTTGTACACACATAAAACCACACACAAATCCATCAGCAGGGTGGATGCCTAACTGACTCAAGTCATTTGAGCACAAGCTCTGACCAATCATTAGTTGACCATTAAATTGCGAAAACACAGAGATGACTCCTAGAAATTCAGGCTTAAAAGAAAAAAGAATTAAAAAATAAATAAAAAGCAAAGCCACCAGAGATAACAAAGCAAAGGCAAGACAAATTCCACAGATTAAGACCAGGAAAGCTATAAATAAATGAAACAGAACCAGAAACAACAGCCACCTTCATTAAGAAAAAAATCCAGAGCTCCTATAGTATAATATATAAAATGTCCAGTTTTCAAAAATAAAATGACATGAAAAAAACAGAAAGAATGACCCAAACTCAGGAAAAAAGTAGTCAATAGAAACTACCTGAGTGGGCCCAGGTGTTGGACTTAGCAGACAGGTACTTTGAAGCAGCTGATAAATATGTTGAAAGAGTCTATGGCTATGCCACCCTGAACACGCCCGATCACGTCTGATCTTGGAAGCTAAGCAGGATCAGGCCTGGTTAGTTCTTGGATGGGAGACCTCCTAGGAAGACCGGGTGCTGTAGGCATTAAAATAAAAATATGTTGAAAGAATTAAAGGAAGCATTGTGTAAGAATTAAAACTATGAAGACAATGCTACAACAAATAAATCTCAATTTTGAAAAAAGAAAGGTTAAAAAGAACCAAAATGAAAGTTCTACAGTTAAAATTACAATGACTGAAATAAAAAAAATACTATATTTACTCAATATCATATTTGAAATGGCAGAGTAAAGAGTCATTCATTTTAAAGAACAGAGAGGAAAAAGATTGAAGAAAAATCAACAGAGCCTCAGCAACCTGTGAGATTTCAGGCATACCAACATACATATAATTGGGAATCCAAGAAGATGAGGAGAAAGAGAAGAGAGAGAAAAATATTTGAAGAAATATTGGTCAAAACTTTCTATAGATCAATGAAGCTCAAGTATCCCAAGTCGGATAAACACAACTCAACTGTGTTTATATATATGAGCAATGAATAACTTGAAAATGAAATTAAGAATATAATTCCAGTCATTATAACATTAAAAAGAATAGAATACTTAGGAATAATTTTAACAAAAGAAGTATATGACTTCTCCGTTGAAAAACTACAAAAATATTGCGAAGAAAACTTAATGATTTAAATTCCCCACATTGATCTAGATATTCAACAAAATTTCTATCAAATGCTAGCAGGCATTTTTCTTTTTTTTTTAAAGAAATTGATGATTTTGTCCAAAAATTTGTATAAGAATGCAAAGGACATAGATACAGAATAGCCAAACAATTTTGGAAAGAACAGAGTTGGAAGAATTGAGCTATCCAACTTCAAAACTCACTGTAAACCTACTGTAATAAAGACAGTGTGACACTGGCCTAAGGATAGATATATAGATCAATGGAACATAATAGAGTTCAAAAATATACCCTTAACTTTATGATCAATTGATTTTTTTAAAGGTTGCCAGACAATTTAATGTGGAAAAGATAATCTTTTCAGCAAATGATTTTTCATATCCACATGCCAGAAAAACAGAACTTCTGTCTTTACCTTACATAGATAACAGACCAACAGCTAAAATTATAAAACAATTGAAGAAAACACTAAAATAAATTTTATGTCATGTAAATTATATTTCAATAAAGCTGTTAAAAAAAGAAATGTCATTTTATGATTTTTTCAGTTTCTATGACTGCATAATAAATTACCTTAAATCTTAGGTTGTGCAGCTTATTATGATCATGGATTCTATGTGTCAGGGCACACGGTATACAGAGGTATGGAAGAGATGGTTTGTTTCTGCTTCACAATACCTGGAACCTCAGCTGAAATACTAGAATTCTAGAGTCTGGAATCATCTCAAGTGTTGTTTACTCTCTTGTCTGATAGTTAATGCTGTCGGTGAATACTTTAACTGGGATGGAAAGCTTGAATATGCACATGTGCCTTTTCCTTGTGGTATGGGACTTCTTACAACATGGTGTATTTTTCTCATGGTTTGCCTGGCTTTTTGGTTTGGAGGAGGATGACCACAAAGGTGAAGTGCCATTCTTATCACATCACATCAAAGGTATATGTTGTCAACGTGACTTATCACTGATAATATTAACCTCAATAATCTGCCCAAGGTAATGTTTGCCAGATTTTTCCACCATAAAGTTACTTTCCCTCCTCTCCCTTTTCATATTCCATTTTTTTGGAAGTAGGTCTCTAAATACAACCTTCTTAATGAGTTAAGAGTTGTGCTTCATCTTCTTGAAGGTTGTGTATGTTAGAATTCTTATGCAAGAGAGATTTGTCTCCTCTACTTATTTACTTATTTAGATTATGTATTTATATCAGTATGGAGTCATATATATTTATTTTGTATTCTATTTTATAATCTTATATTACTTTATTTTATTGTTCATATATTTCCAGCTTTGGCCATTGAAAACTTTTAAGTTGGCTCCAATATCCCTTTGACATACCTCCCATCATCGAGTGTGTATATACGTGTGTATATGTGTTGAGCACTTCCTTACGTAATGGCATTACAAAATACTCCAGGCTCATTTTATATATTTACTGCTCCAGCTGAAGAATCGGCCATTTCTTCAAAGAGCTCTGGTTCTTTTTATTGAAAAATGGTATTAGATATCAGTTTGTGGACACTAGGCATGCTCACTAGGGTGACATTTCTTCTAGACTCTGTCAGCTGTCAGAGCAAGAAAATATGTGTGTATGTACTAACACAGTTGTGCATACATATCTATAAATATTTCTATATACATCCATATGTATCTATTAAGCTAAATTTGAGTTCACACTGAGATCTTCATCTCTAATTCAATAACACATGGATCATTCTAACCTTCTCTTCTTGCTTGTTTTAAACCCCTTTTGCAACAGTAATAAACCTGGTTCCTACCATTCATCATCCATTTATTTTTGTTTAATCCCCATATACATCTACAACAGTTTCAGAATTATGTTTCCTTTTTTTATAATTTACTTTCATTTTCCATTTTCAGTTCAACAACATAACTAAATCTATAAATTCAAAGGTACATGAAAATAAATTTGCTTAGGAATCAGCATTTTTAATATTTTAATCTTGTGCTACATAGCATCAAGACCAATGATCAAAAATTGCTTAAGAGAAGATACGTACTTTTAAAACTAATTTCTTTTCTCTTATTTTTTGATTTTTCTTTTTTTATTGTGGTGAAATATACACAATATAACATATACCATTGTAATCATTTTTAGAGTACTATTCAGTGGCATTAAATACATTCACAAAGTTATACAATCATCACCACTATCCATTTCCAGAACTTTTTCATCATCCTTTACTGAAACTCTGTATTCATTAAACAATGTCTCAACCCCTTTACCCCCATTTTGTAGTAGAATAACCTCTATTCTACGTCTGTCTTTATGAATTTGCCAATTTTAAGTAACTATTATAAATGGAATCATAAAATAATTGTCTTTTGGTGTTTGGCTTGTTTCACTTAGCATATTTTCAAGGTTCATCAATATACCATTTGTCAGAATTTCTTTCCATTTTAAAGCTGAATAATATTTCATTGTATGCATATTTTATTTATCCATTTATCTGTTGATGGACATTTTGTTTCAACCTTTTCTTTATTGCGAATAATGCTACTAGGAACATGAATGTACAAGTATCTATGAGAGTCTGCTTTTAATTCTTTGAATATATAGCTAGAAGTAGAATTGATGGGTCTTATGGTAATTATATGTTTAACTTTTTGAGGAAATGTCAAATTATTTTTCACAGTGGCTGCACAAATTTATGTTCTTACCAACAAATTAGTGCACAAGGGTTCTAATTTCCCCACATCTTCACCAACAGTGTTATTTTTCTTTATTTATATATTTCTTTACACCAGCAAGATGGCTACATAAGATGTCCCTTGCAAGTATTGCCCCCGCCCCCTGAACAGCAACAATTTTGCATCTATCCATGGACAAAAATGCCTTTGAGGTAGCTGTGGTATCCAATACCATATGCCAAGGAACCTGGCAGGATTCTCACCCACCCATGCATCTGGTAATAGGTATGCAGACATTGGTCCCAGCTGTGGACACTAAAATGGTTCATAAAGCAGTTCCTGCCCTTCTTAGCCATGGTCTGGGAGCCCCTGGAGAATAGTGATTTAGGTAATAACCCACAGATAAGAGAGCCTTTGTGGAAGTCCAGGAGTCCAGCAAAGAAGTTCCAGCACACAAGTGGAGCAAAAAAAAATCCAAGATTTGACACATCGAAGAGGGTAAAATGAACAGTTTGACTTTACCTGAATCACCCTTCTCCCAAGGTGGCACAGCTCAGTGCTAAGAGAGTCCTTCTTGGCCTGTAATTTCTTCCATGGGAGAAAGTGAGAGTATGGAATTGAGCAGCCAGCTTCAGCAGCCATGTGGGATGCTGCCAAAGAGGCCCATTTCTCTCTTGTCTGACCCAGAATATTGAGTCATGAGTTGCATGACTGGAAGGCAGTGAATGGATGGGAGAACAGAAGCCAGAGCTTGGAATGAAACATAACAAAAGAACATGGGTCCTACTAACCATGTCATAGACTCCATTGGGAGCTTCCTAAGAGCCACTGGGGATGCCTCATTTGCAGGTCTTCACAACTGACCCACTGATACCCCCCAGAAACTCCACACCCCTACCTCATGGCCAAATTCCTGATGGAAAGGAGAGTGAGTTTTTGAAGATGGCAAATGAGCACTTGCAGAGAGCAGGCCTAAATCTGGAAATAACAAAGATCAAAGTAGAAATAAATGAAATAGAGACCAGAAAATCTTTAGAAAAAATAAATGATACTAAGAGCTGTTTTTTTGAAAAGATAAAATTATAAAACATTTCAGCTAGACGAAATAAGAAAAAAAGACAGAAGTCTTAAATAAATAAAATAAGAAATGAAAGAAGAAACATTATAGTAGATACCACAGGAATAAAAAGGATCATAAGAGACTACTGTAGATAATTGTATATTAACTCATTTTCCATTTGCCCTGAGAATACTTGCCAGCAGTGCTTGTAGCTGCAGTGTTTACCTGGAGATAACTCATGGATTACAGTCCTAACTTTACCCCCAAAGTTTGCCATACATTTCCCATGCTTTGGAGAGAATTACATCAAAATAGGACTGATGTAGTTGGGACAGCTCATTAGAACAGAAAATAGATTCTAAATGATCTGAAAAAAAAAAAAAAAGGATTGCAAAGAGTATGACTGTAGCTGGATTCTGTGGTGAACTTATGGCACTGAAATGGTGTGAAAAGAAGGAGATGACAATGTAGTCAACATTCCATGATACTGTGATTGAAGTAGACAACAAAAATGAAAAGAAAGCTAAGAAGCCTTGTGTCATTGTGGATTATAACAAGACTATGGGAGCAGTGGACTTGGCTGATCAGATGCTCACACCTTATCAACTGAGCACAAAAGGCACAAGTTTTGGTATAAGAAATTCTTTTGCCTCCTTCTAAACATTGCAGTGCTGAACTCCTGCATTCTGTTCAAGAAGGACAATCCTGAGCACACAATTAGCCTTGTAAACTTCAGGCTGGCATTGATTGAAAGAATGCTGGAAAAGCATCACAAGCGAGGGCAGCAACATCTTTGAGGTCGTCCATTCTCTGATGATGTCACACCACTTCCCCTGACTAAAAGACATGTCTCCAAGATCATACCATCAATATCAGGGAAACAGAATCTAACTGCAAAGAACTTTAATCCTTGCAGTTAGATTCTGCAAAAAACTTTGGTCACTGCAAAGTTTACTGCTCACACAATGACAAGGATGGCAAGAGGATCCGAAGAGAAACACAATATGTTTGTGTGAAATGTGATGTTCTGCTTTGTGTTGTTCCATGTTTTGAAATTTACCACATGAAAATTATTAAATACTGATCATCATATACATTTTTGTCATATTAGGACTAGAGATAAGTCCTGTTTAGAAATAACTCCAAGAACAGTTTTTATATTTTATTTTCACATTGAAAACGAGTCAGATTTGCTTCAGCCTCAAAGAGTGTGTTTATGTAAAATTAAATTAATGCTGGCAGTGAGCTGTACTTTTTTTTCTAAACAGAAAACAGGTTAATAAATTGAATAACTTAGAAGAAATGGATAAATTCCTAGAAACATATAACCTACCAAGACTGAATCATGAAGAAATAGTAAATCTGAATAGACCAATAATGGAGTAAGAAAATCGAGTCAGTAATTAAAGTTCTTTCAACAAAGAAACCCGAAAGCAGATAGTTTTGCTGGTGAATTCTACCAACCATTTAAAGAAGAATTAACACCAATCCTTCTTAAACTCTTCAAAAAAAATTCTAAAGGAAGAAACACTTCCAAACTCATTCTATAAGGTAAATGTCAATCAACATCAGTCTGAAGTTTACACGGCTGATTGTGTGCTCAGGATTGCCTATTTTGAACAGGGTAAAGCTAGCATTATCCTGATACCAAAGCCAGATAAGAACAGTACAAGAAAAGAAAACTATAGACCAATATCCCTGATGAGTATAGATGTAAAAATTCTAAATAAAATATTGGCAAAGAGATATAAAGCAATTAAAATGATCAGACACAATGGTGAAGTGAGATTTATCCCTGGGATTCAAGGATGGTTCAACACATACAAATTTATAATGACATACCATATTAATAAAATGAAAGATAAAAATCATGATTATCTCTATAGATGCATAAAAACATTTTACATAATACAATATTCTTTCATGATAAAAACTCTCAACAAATTTATACAGAAACAATGTATCTCAAAATAATAAAGGCCATATATAGCAAGCTTACAGCTAACATTATATTCCACGATGGAAGGTTGAAAGCTTTTCCTTTAAGGTCAGGATCAAAACAAGTTTGCTGACTCTAACCAGTCATATCCAACATAGTATAGAAGTCCTAGTCAGAGCAATTAGACAAGGAAAAGAAAGAAAAGACATTGAAATTGAATAGGAAGAAGTAGAATTATCTATTTGTAGATGATTTTTATATATATCCTAAAGCTTCCACTAAAAACCTGTTAGAACTAATTCAGTCAAGTTGCTGGATGCAAAATCAACACACAAATCTTAGTTACATATTTTTTAATTTAGTTTAATTTATTGGGATAACATTAGTTAATAAAATAAATTTCAGGTGTTCAACTTTTAATATGCCATGTGCATACTCTATTGTATGCTTACCACCTGAAGTCCAGTCTCCTTCTAATACCAGGGGTTTGACTCCCTTTACCCTCTTTGTTCTCCCTCCCCACCCTGCTTCCCCTCTGGTAACCATCATTGTATGTGTGATTTTGTTTTTGTTTGTTTTGTTGATTACTTTTTGTTTTATATTCCACTTATGAGTGAAATCATATGGTTTTTGTCCTATTTTGTCTAATAGCATAATATTCTCAAGATTTATCTGTGTTGCCACAAATGGCTATATTTCATCCTTATATAGCTGAGTAGTTTTCCAGTGTATATTTATATCATATCTCCTTTATCCAATCTACTATCAATGGACAGTTAGGTTGTTTCTATGTCTTGGCTATTGTAAATGATGCTGCAATGAACATACGGGTACATATATCTTTACAAATAAGTGTTTTATATTTCCAGATAAATACCCAGAAGAATAATTGCTGAATCACATGGTAGCTCTATTCTTAATTTTTTGAGAAACATCTATGTTTTCCATAGTGACTGCACTAATTTACTTCCCCACCAACAGAGTACGGGGTTCCTTTTTCTCCAAATCTTCTCGAATACTTTTTATTTTGATTTTATACACTAAAACTGAAATTTCTAAAAATAAATAAAGAGAACTATCCCATTTGCAATAGCGTTGAAAACAATAAGATACTTAGGAATAAATTTAACCAAGAGGGTCAAATACGTGGTGACAGAAAGAAATTTAACTTTAGGTGGTAAACACACAATGCAATATACATATGATATATTATTAAATTGTACAGTTTAAACCTATGTGATTTTATTAACCACAGTCACCCCAATAATTTTAATTTTAAAAAAATTAAAAATAAATAAATAAATGATTTAACTAAGAACACGAAAGATCTGTACAGTGAAAACTATAAGATTTTGAAAAAAATTAAAGAAAACACAAATTAATAGAAAGTTATCCCATGTTTATGGATTGGAACAATTAATATTGTTAAAATGTCTATACTACTCAAAGCCATCTATAGATTCCATGCAATCCCTTTCAAAATTCCAACTGCACTTTTCACAAATAGAGAAAAGAATCCTAAAATTTGTATAAGACTGGAAAAGACCCCAAACAGCCAAAGTAATCTTGAAGAAGAAAAAAACTGTGGACATCGCACCTCCTGATTGAAAACTGTATTGCAAAGCTATGGCAATCAAAATGGTATGGTGCTGGCATAAATATAGACACAGACCAATTCAAGAGAATGGAGAGCCCAGAAATAAATCCTTTCATGTACAATCATCTAATATTGACACAGAAAACAAGAATACTCAATGTGGAAAAGATAGTCTTCAATAATGGTGTTGGAAAAACTGGATAATTACATGTAAAATAATGAAATTGGAACCCTACTTTACACTACTCACAAAAATTAACTCAGATTAAAGACTTAAACATAAGACCTGAAACCATAAAGCTTCTACAAGAAAACATGGGGAATAGGTTCTTTGACATTGGTCTTGGCAATGATTTTTTGGATATGTTACCAAAAGCACAAACAATAACAAAATAAATAAGTGGGATTACATCAAACTTTTTCTTCCTAGCAAAAAAAAAAAAATCAACAAAATGAAAAGGCAACCTACTGAGTGGGAGAAAATATTTTAAAACCATATGTCTGATAAAGAGTTAATATCCAAAAAATGTAAGAAATCCATAAAACTCAATAGCAAAAAAAAAAAATCTGATTAAAAAATGAGCAGAAAACCTGCATAGCTATTTTTCCACAGAAGACATCCAAAGATGAAATGATTAGTGCTCAACAGCACTAATCATTAGGGAAATGAAAATCAAAAGCACGATGAGCTATCACCTCACATCTTTAGAATAAGCTATTATAAAAAAAATGATAATGATAACAAGGATGTAGGAAAAAAGGAACTCTTGTTCTTTTGGTGGGAACATAAATTGGTTTTGCCACTGTGGAAAACAATATGGAGTTTCCTCAAAAAAATAAGTGGGGAGTTGTGGTTCAAAGGATACTAAATGGCAGTTATAAGATAAATAAGTTTTGTGGACCTGATGTTTAGAATGGTGACTATAGTTAGCAAAATTATATTATATACTTAAAAGTTGCTAAAAGAGTAGATCTTAAATATTCTCGCCACAAAAAATAAAATGGCAATTATAGGAAGTGATGGAAATGTTAATGAACTTTACTGTCATAATTGTTTCACAATATATGCTTATATTATAACATCTTGTGGTATGCCTTAAATTTACACATTGTTATATGTCAAGTATATTGCAATAAAGCTAGAAAAAAAAAGTACCATAAACTACATGACAGAAATTTATTTATTATAGTTCTGCAGGCTAAGAAGTCCAAGATCAAGTTGCTGGCACATTCAGTGTCTGGTAAGAGCCCGCTTCCTGGTTCATAGATGGCAGTCTTTCACTGTAATCTCACATGGTGGAAGGATTCTTTCATAAGGGCACTAATCCCATTAATGAGGGCTCCCCCTCATGACCTACTCACCTTTCAAAGTCCCCACCTCTAAATACTATTACATTGGGAATTAACATTTCAACATCTGAGTTTTGAAGGAACATAAAGTTTGTCCGTTGCAGATTTGAAGTGTTACCACTCTGTGGTTTTGATTTGCATTTCTTCATGTGCTTATTGGTCTTTGCATATCTTTGGAGATATGTCTATTCAAGTCCTTTGTCCATTTTTGAATTCAGTTGTTTTCTATTGTGTTGAATAGTAAGAGTTTCTGTTTAATATATTCTGGATATTAATCACTCATCAGATTTATGATTTGCAAACATTTTCTTTCATTTTGTGGTTTAATTTTGATGAAGTCCAATTTATCTATTTTTTATTTTGTTTCCCATGCTTTTCATATCATATTCGAGAAAATCATGGCCAAACGCAATGCCATGGATATTTTGCCCTATGTTTTCTTCTAAGAATTTTACAGTTTTAGCTTTTACATTGAGGTCTTTTACTTTTTTAAAATAAAAAATAATAAATGGAAAATATCATGTTATTAGGTATATAAGCTATATTTTAAACAATTTTTATTACTGTCTCAACAGAATTACATTTATTTATTTATTAGTTTTATTTATCTATTTATATATTTACCAAAATTTCTATTTATTCATGTAATATTTTATCTATTTCCATGTGTAATTTGAAGGAACTGTATTACTATTTCTATTTCCTAGCAATTATCAAATACTATTATAACTTTTCTGTAAGTGTTTATCCCCTCTAGTTCCTGGGGGATTATTTTCACAGAATATTGTATTTTCTAGTATACTCTGCTTCCCTCTCTCATCACTCCTGAGAATGCTCAAAATATAACTCAGGCTTTGCCTTTTCTAACAATCTTTTGCTAGTACATTTACCATAATTTATCAGAAATATGTAGAATTATTACAAATATATGTAATAAACATTTGAAATAAACAGCACATCAAAGCTGATTCTTTTTATGTTTGTACCACATTCATTTATTCATCCGTTAATGGACTCTTGGTTTATTCCCACCTTTTTGCTATTGTGAATAATGTTACTGTGAAATTTTTTTTTTTTTTTAGGCTAGGCAACCCTTGGTTGACCTCACAGATGGCAAGGACTTTGTCAGCTTACAATCCCTTATTTTTTTTTATTTTTTATGCCTACAACACCTGGTCTTCCTAGGTGGTCTCCCATCCAAGTACTAACCAGGCCCGACCCTGCTTAGCTTCTGAGATCAGACAGGATCGAGCTTGTTCAGGGTAGCATGGCCATAGACTTACTGTGAAATTTTTGAAGGTTATTCATCTCTCTTAGTGTAGCTAAAGATGAAGTATCATTTATGCCTCTGCCTCTGAGGACATTTTAATATTTTAATAAGTAATACAAACACATAGTCAACCAAATAGTATAGATAAGGATAATGGTAATTAAGGGCCTCCAGATAGGCCCTTCCACTCCCACTTTTGCTCCCCAGATGCCAAGAATTAACCATTACTTGTAGTTCTTTAGCACTTACCTACATATCTCTAAATTATATGCTTATATCTCTATATTGTGTTTTGTTTATTGGCTTTCCCTTATTCTAAATGAGGCTACAGCTCTCTTGTACCATCCCAACATCTAACTTCCATCTAACTTCACAATATTATATTAATATTGTTAATTTTAAGTGAGATAAAAAGCCTAAAACTCTTTGTTCCAATAAAGACTTTAAAAAGTTTTGTAGTCTTTAATTCTTGTATTTGTGAGAAAAAGGTGGAAATGATCATTTTCTTGTTTGACAAAAGGATCTTTAAAATATTTATACATTTTAAGAATATCGAGATCATAATTAATCTATTTTTACTATGGCAAAAAATTATCAAGATAGACATCAAACACTTCCAAGGAAAGTTTAATTGTTGGCAGCTTCCTGTTTATTTTTAGCCTAGTCAAGTATTTGAATTTGCAGAACACAATATTCACATCTCTATATTCCAAGTAACAGTCATTTCCTATTTTTGGGGTCTCATGTTGCCCAAAGAATAGGACATAATATAAATGAAATTGACTTTACTATGCACATAGTGCCGTATAATCCACTAGGCTATTGTATAGCAATGTATTGACTAAGCACAGAGGGCTATGGAAGTCAGAGTAATCTGGCTTAGAATCCACCACCTACTAGCAAGTTATGTAAGTGATCTGCTGTCTCAGTTTCTTCAACTAGGAAATGGAAAAAGAACTCCTATTTCATAGTTTGCTGTGTTATCACACACAAAAAAACTGTCAATTTGTATATTATCATTGCACAATAATATGTGGAAATGGTTAAGGTACATAATTTATGTCTAGCTTGTCATTGCCACTCCAACAGAGTTATAATATGCTTTCACTTATTATATTGACAAAATGAGTTACTCAAACATCAAAATTTAACTCAAAGCCAACTTTAATCTTTATAGCAATGACATACAGTATAGTTACCAACAAACCAGGACTGGTTCTCTTAAACAGAGGTCATGAAATCTATAGGAGCCAGCCAGGTGATCTAAATGTAATGAGGTTTTGGTGTGGACTATGGCCAACTGGAGAGCACAGGCCCTATCTACACCAGGCATTGTCTACTCAACAACTGCCACTTGTGGCTATGTGGTTTCTCCCATACAGGAATGCAGGCCCACAGTTTCTAGGTCCTTTGACTTTGCAAAAATATCTAGACATCCAAATTTTAATATAAAAATCTCCTGATTAACTGTTGGCCACTAATTCAGTAAAAAACAAACAAAAACAAACACACAAACAAACAAAAAACACTGTGTGGGCCAAACAAAGTACATCTATAGGCTGGAGGTAGGTTATGGAACTTCATGTTGTCACCTTCCTAACTCCTTATACAATTATCTTCCATTTAAAGGGTTCATAAAGACCTAAATCTTAAGTCCATTGACTAGGTATCAAAATCAGTATGCATTTCAGCAAAAAAGTGTAATACATTTTGTTTTCTATCTTTTGTCAAAACTACTTTTTATCTGAATGCAACATGTCTGCAATAGTTTTTTTTTTTTTCCAAAGCAGTTTGATTGGATTTTATCAGATACATTTTAAGGGAAAATTTTATTACACCTCTTTTTGTTGGTTCTTATGAAAATTTAGTGATGATCTTATAATGTCATAATGTTTAATCCTAAATGTAATGGAAATCTCAATGTAGCAAGATGCTTATTAGTGAGGGTGGAAGGATGGGAAGAAGATTTAAGGAAGAAGCAACTTAATTCTATTTTTGTCTTGAACAGTTTTTCTATTAAGAAAAATCTAAAATGTCTTCAAATCAATTTGAGCTTTGCAGCTAATGTAAATAATATAATGTACATTTTATATGTAATTCTTAATAATGTTACTTTGAACATTTTTTATGATTTTGGATAAGTATTTAATAATTTGCATCCCTGGAAAACAGAAGTTTCCTCTTTTCTTCATAGGAAATGACTCAGAATGCCAGAAATCTAAATATTATCCAAACAAGGAAATTAGAAATTCAATCATCAACACTTTTAACAATTTATGTCCATATTTTATATATCACTGCCTGATATCATACCCTCCTTTGTGTAATTTACTACATTGCTCTCCTACTATTTTCCATAATGGGGAATGGACCTGTTTGTTCCATTGATTCTTCACAGATACATTGCTTGGCTTTTCCATTGAGTTGAAAATTACTATATTGTAATTTTTATCTTAAAATACTTTTAATACATTTAAAATTATATTTTCTTTTAAATAAATAACTATGAATGCTTATTAGCATCTAATTATAGATCTTGGGAGCAACTTGTCATGGAATAAGCTTGGAGAAGCAGGGAGGTGGCCATAACTCAAAATAAATACCACATAAAGTTTTGTTATTTGGCTTATTCTACATGACAAGTAATTGATAGTAATTTGATAATGATAGTAATTTTTATCACAATTCTTTTTTTACATATTCTTAATTATGGAACTGTAGACATTATTTTAATAATCTAAACTTTGTCTCTGTCACTTATAAGAAAGCCCAGTGTTCTTTGAAAGAATTCAAAAGCATCTTTAGCCTAGACTTTTCACTTTTTTAGATAATCATTTCAGAAAGTTCCCTTCAGTGCATGTGCCATGATCTTAACTCTAGAGTTTGTCATTGAACCTACAATATCTGAAAGTGCACCATGTCTATTGGCTTGATAGATTTTTCAAGATCTACAAGTAATTCAGTGTTTCTTTAAGCTCTTGTTTCCACCATTTTTAGATGTTTAAAGTTACTGACCTAGCAAAGTATAAGCATCCATTTTTCACTTTCTTCTCTTTGTGATTTCTCACTTTATGGTATTAATTCTATAATCTGTTTTCTTTTAACTTTTCTTTCAGGTTTCCTTTTTCAATAAAGGTACTTTTTATCTTCATCGAACACTTTTTTTCTTAGAAGTTGCATATCTTGAAAATAGGAAAAGGAGTTTTTCCCATTTCATGAAGTTTTCTACATCTGGACAATTCTTTCATTTTCACATTTATGATGGATTTTTTAAACAAAGGACAATTTTTATTTCTAGTACTGTTTTGGGATTATATGAATGTATACAAACAACAGATATGCATCTGCCTTAATGAAGCAAAGATATGACTATAGAAATTTACATCTTTCTTTCTTTGCATCAAATAAATAAGCCGATATAAAGATTGCTCTTCCATTCTTAAGCAACCAACAGCTGCTTCAGCAGTAGTTGGCACAAGTTAGCATCTTTGCTGACATTTTTAGAGGCATAGCCCAAGAGTAAACTAACCTACAATTTAGCCTAGATTATTTCTATGATAAGTGCGCCTACAAAAGAAGTTCATGATCCATATTAAAGGATTTGTGTAAGAAACACAACACAAGTGCTGAGACCTGTTAGTCTTGGGTAAATGTTCTTCCCCTTCCAAGACAGATAATTTGATCATTTTCTTGAGGGTCACAATCTACACTGCATGAACAATAGGTTATTTCTGAAAGAGTTTATAATAAAGTTAAATTAAAAGGTTAGTGTTGCTACTACAAAATAAAAAAGCTCTTTCATTGCAGTAAGTAAGGAGAGTTATACTATAACTATACAAGCCATATTAATGGAGCAATTTATATAAAGAGATAGCTTTAAAACATGAGGCTCTCTTATGAAAAGCATCGTTTTTAAGGTATAAGCAGAAAGGGTTTTTCAATGATGAGTCTTTCTCAGAGTAATGTTGCATACAAACTGAAGATTGCCTTTTCTATTGAATTGTATAATGAAAAATCAATCAGTTTAATGGTTGACAAACTTTGACATTCAAATAAAAATGTTGCTGCTATTTTCATAAAGACCTGTAGGCAAAATGAGACTTGATGACTTTAATTTATGCAACAGTAAATGTCTGCCCAAACATTTTACAAATGACTGTATAATGAGGCAATAATAACAAAGAATCAAGGGAAAAGAAACACAAGCCAAACTTCCCCACTTTTTGCAGATTACAGAAATACATTGACAAAACTGAAGAAGGTAAAAGAAAGTCCCTCTACTTTCTCATTACACTAGTGGATTTTGTTAGGGAGGAAATTCCTCTCTCCTCCCAGAAAAAATTAGGACTTTTCCCCTATGTTTTTGTTTGGACTTTCTACCCTGTATCTTAGATGAATACACATATGAATTTTATAAACCAAGCAAGCTTCAAGGCAACAAGAGAAAACATAAAAATCCCAATTAATAAAACATCCAATTCTATTTGTCTCAGATAAAATCAATTACTTTGATAATGACAGTATGAGGATTCTTAGCATATGATTTGTAGGTATTCAGAATAACATCTTTCTTATTTTACCCAGGTGCTACAAGAGGGTTAAGAAGATTTACAAGGGAGAGACTATAAAGATGTCAATGAATGTAAGCTGGGTGACTAGGGATGAATTGACATGGGTAGTGATGGGTAGTGAAAAAAATGGTAGGGTACATACTAGAGAACTCAATTAATTTTAAGAATTACTGGTGTGAAAGCAGTTGAGTAATTGAGTTGGAAAGACAGGAATAGTGTGTTAGAGTAGGATGTTTGAATTCAAGATTTTGTAGGGATTGCAATGATTGGTGATGACTAGAGTATAAACATGGGAATGAGAGAAGAAATTTTTAAATGTGAGATACACCAGTAGTGAAAAGCAAGAATTTTGTATAGATGATCTAATGGATGTTGTAGTTACAGTAATGCTGATAGTATTCATGATGGAGATAGGGTAAGACAATGAGTCAGGTGCTAAAGATTACAATGAGTGAAGAGAAGTGAACAGCATTTCAGTAGTTAACAAGGAAATGTAGCAGGTAGTGTGGCTGTTAGCATAAACTTTATAGAATCTTGGAAATTGAAGGAATAGGGAGAAGAAATGGTTTTGAAGTAGCAACACGGAGCAAGAAAGATATCTATTTCACCTCTAGGATCTAGGTTATATGGGATGTAAAACTAAAAATGTTCACAACTTGAAAGAACTGCTAGGAAAGTAGTATCCTTATTGGATATCTAGTTTTCAGTTAGAGAGAGAAATGGAAAGAAAGATTTAAAAAAAAAAATTAGAAACATTGGATTCACAGTGGCCAGGACCTGGAAGCAACTGAAGTGCCCTACAATAGATGATTGGATAAAGAAGATGTGATATATATATATATTACTCAGCCATTAAAAGAGATGAAACACTGTCATTTGCTGCAACATGGATGGACCTTGAAATAATCATGCTAAGCGAAATAAGCCAGACAGAAAAAGTTGAGAACCATTTGATATCACTTATATGTGGAATATAAATCTAAAAGCAACAAACAAACATGACATACGAACAGAGACTCATGGACATGGACAGTAGACTGGTGGTTACCAAAGGGTAGTGGGGAGGGGGGCGATAGATAGAGTAAAAGGGGTCAAATATGTGGTGACAGAAAGAACTCTAACTATAGGCGGTGAACATACAATGCAATATACTGTCGAATTGTACACTTGAAACTTATTAGATTTCATTAACCAATGTCACCATAACAAAAACAAATAACATAATAGAGGAGCAACATGAGGAAAACAGCAGACCAGGAGGCTGTAGGCCCTTGTCCCCTCATGGAAACACATTTTAAAAATTGAGAAACTAGCTAAAATAAACTTATATGAGTCTTTGGAAACAGTCAAAAGACTACAGCAACCAAATGAATGCCCAGTGAAGAAAAAGCCATACTCAAAATAGAAGGAAATTTTGTGGCATTTTTACACACTCTTGTCCTAGCATGGCATACCCTGGGTCTAGAGGAGAAGGCATTCTGATTCTCAACTGTATTCCTTGGCTAAAGGGAGTATATCATATCTCATATACAAATTTTTAACCAGTTCAGTGGCTCCATAAAGGTTGGTTTCTATTTCTTCTTACCCCAAACTCAGGCAGGAGAAGCAGAAGACATTGTTGGAACAGATACAGGGGAACAACAGATCCACAGACAACTAAGACAAGTGATTATGGATAGAGACATACAACAGAACATCTAAGGCCCATTTAAAGGTAAAATAAAAATCAGAAAGTATCTCTGAAGGAGGAATAGACAGACATTTTAAAAACTTTTAAATATGGTCATAGAGCTAAAGGAAAACACAAACAAAGGAAATTAGAAATATGATATATGAACACAATGAAAATATCAAAGAGATAGAAATTATTACTAAAGGAGTTCAAGAGCACACTTGAGACAGAAGAAAGAATCAGTGAATTTGAAGATAAGACCGGAAGAGAATCTAAGGAACAGAAAGGAAAAAGAATGAAGAAAAGTGATCTAAGCCTAAGGGACTGATGGGATTCCAATAATGGACAAACATATGCACTATGGGAGTACCAGAAGGAAACAAGAAAGGAAGGGGCAGAAAAATTACTTGAAGAAATAATGACTGAAAACTTCCAAAATTTGATGAAAAATATGATTATAAAAATCCAATAAATTCAACAACAAAATATCAATAAGGAAGCAGAGGATTTGAACGATATAAAACAAATGAAAATATATATATATATCTTCAATATCCTTCAAAAAAATAAAAAAAAAATTGGCAAAACTTTAGATAGATTTTAAAGAAAAAATGAAAAGACAAATTACTAAAATCAGATACGAAAGTTGAGATATTACTACCAATTTTACAGAATAAAGAGGATTATAAGAGTACTAAAAATAATGACACACCAGTAAATTGGATAATATAGATGAAATGAAAAAAAAAATTCTAGAAACACACAACCTACCAAAACTGAATCAAAAGTAAAAAATATGAATAGACTTATAAATAGAAAGGAGAGTAAAATCAGTAATAACAAACCTCTCAACTAAGGAAAACCCTGAATCGGATTCAGAAGTGAACTCTACCCAAAATTTAAAGAATTAACACCACTCTTTCTCAAACTTTTCCAAAAAAATTAAAGAGGAGGGAACACTTCCCAACTGGTTCTATGAAGCCAGTATTACCTTCATACCAAAGCCAAATCAATACACTACATGAAAACTACAGAATAGTATCTCTTATGAATATTAATGTAAAAATCCTCAACAAAATACTAGCAAATCAAATTAAGCAGCATTATACATGGTTACCAAGTAGGATTTATTCCTGTAATGAGAGAATGGCTCATCATGTAAAAAATAATGTAATACAGTAGTACATGAACAGAATGAAGAAAAAAACACATGAACAACTGACACAAAAAAGCAGTTGATGAAAGTTAACTCTTTTTCATGATGAAAACACTCAACAAACTATGAATAAAAGGAATCTTTTTCAATATAATAAAGTCCATATAAAAAACTCACAGCTAACATCATACTCAATGGTGAAAGACTGAAAGCCGTTCCCCCATGATCATGAAAAAGACAAGAATGCATGCTTTCACCACTTATTTCAACATATTAGAAGTTCTAACCAGAGTAATTAGCCAAGATAAAGAAATAAAGGGCATACTAGTTGGAAAGGTAGACATAAAATAATCTTAGTTCACAGATGACCTGATATTATATGGATCAAACTCTAAAAATTACACACACACACACACACACACACACACACACACACACACACAACTGTTAGAGCTAATAAATAAATTTAGCTAATTTTCAGGATACAAAATCAACAAACAAAAATCAGTTGCATTTCTATACACTAACAATGAACAATGCAAAAAGAAAATTAGAAAATGATTCCATTTGGAATATTAAATAAAAAGAATATAATACTTAGGAATAAACTTTACCAAGGATGTTTATGATGTTTAATTTTCTGTATCAACTTGGAGCTTGTTTTTGGATAACATTAATATTTATTTACTAATATTTTTAAAATTTTTCAATGCAGTTGGCACATAGGAGATAGTTATTAGACACTGATATAGCTTAGGAAGTGATCACCCCAATAAATCTAGTGCCCATCTGACATCATACATAATCATTGCAATATTATTGTCTATATTCTTTCAGCTGTAGTTTACATCACCACAACTATTTTTTAACTACCTGTTTGTATTTCTTAATCCCTTCCCCTTTTTCAACCAGCCCTCCCAACTCCCTCCAATCTGGCAACCATCAAAACATTCTCTGCATTTATGAGTTTTTTCTATTTTGTTCATTTATTTTGTTCTTTAGATTACACATGTAAGTGAAATCATATGGCATTTGTCTTTCTCTGTCTGACTTACTCCACTCAGCACAATACTCTCTAGGTCTATCCATGTTGTTACAGATGGCAAGATTTCATTATTTTTTTATGACTGAGTAATGTTCCATTGAATATATGTACCTCCTTTTCTTTATCTATTCATCTATTGATGGATACCCAGGTTGCTTCCATATCTTGGCTATTGTAAATAATGCTGCAATGAAGCTATGAATTCACATTTCCCTTCAAAGTAGTGTTTTGAGTTTCTCTGGATAAACATCCAGAAGTGAGATTACTGGGTCATTCCTTATCTCTTCTTATAGCCTTTGTTTTAAAGTCTATTTTGTCTGGTATAAGTATTGCTACCCCAGCTTTTTGTTTGTTTGATTCTATTTTCATGAAATATCCTTTCTATCCCTTTACTTTCAGTCTGTGTGTGTCTTTTGATCTGAAGTAAGTCTTTTGTAGGCAGCATAAGTAAGGGTCTTGCTTTCTTACCTATTCAGCCACTGTATCATTAGATCGGATCAATTAATCCATTTACATTTAAAGTAATTATTGATAGATATGTAGTTATCGTCATTTTATTCATATTTTGATCATTTTTCCCTTCTTAAAGAAATTCTTGTAACATTTCTTATAATACTGATTGCTGGCGATAAGCTCCTTTAACTTTTTCTTGTCTGGGAAGCTCTCTATCTGTCCTTTGAATCTAAGTGATAGTTTTGATGGGTAGAGTAATCTTGGTTGTAAGTCCTTGCTTTTCATCCCTTTGAATATTGTGAGCCAATCCCTTCTGGCATGCAAAGTTTCTGTTAGGAAATCAGCTGACTGTCTTATGGGAACTCCCTTAGAAGGAACTAACTGCTTTTCTCTTACTGCTTTAAGATTCTCTTTGTTTATGAACTTTGGCATTTTAATTATGATGTGTCTTAGTGTGAGCCTTTTTAGGTTTGTCTTGCTTGGGACTATCTGCTCTTCCTGAGCTTGTATATCTATTTCCTTCATCAGGTTAAGGAAATTTTCCATCAGTATTTTTTATCTCCATTTTTATGTTTCTATCTTTTTGTTGAAGTTCTCACTGAGATTATTGAGCATCCTTATAACCAGTGTTTTGAACTCTGCATCTGGTTGATTGCTTGTCTACATTTTGTTTAGTTTTCTTTCTTCTTCTTCTTCTTCTTTTTTTTTTTCTGGAGCTTTGTTCTATTCTTTCATGTGGAACATGTGTCTTTATCTCCCCATTTTGGTGCCTCCTTCTGTTTGTTTTTATGTATTAGGTAGAACTGCAATGTCTCCCAGTCTTAGTGGCTTTATGTAATAGGTGTCTTACAGTGCCTAGTGATGCACTCTTCCTGGTCACCTGAACCGGATGCTCCAGATGTGTTTCTTGTATGGGTTGTGTGTGTCTTCCTGTTGTAGTTGAGCTTTGGCTGCAGTTTGTATATCAATGGGAAATATTTACCCTCTGGCTGATTGGTTGTGAGGACTGGCTGGTGACTATAGTGGAGGAGTTGTTGTGCAGGTGATGTCCCTATGGAGCAGGATTTTCTCTTGTAGGGCTCTGGTACCTGCATACTCTGCCCTTTGGGTGTGTTGCCCTTGGATGCAGCCCCAGGTGGTGTTCCAGCTCTGTCTGAAGCTAATTATTGTGTGTGCAGGCCCCCAGGACCTCCTGGGAGTGGCTCCGCCACAGGCCAAATTCAGCTGCTGCCTGTGCCCTGTCCAGGGCCACTTGGCAAGAGTCACCAAAAAGTCTGCAGATGGCTGCCGTCCATTCTGGGCTTGAATGTGCCTCAAGAGATCAAGCTGAGAACTGAGGCCAGCTGCTGTTAGTGTGAGGCTTGGGGCTATTTAGCAAAAGGTAATAGACACACAAAGGCCAGATGCTGCTTGTATAAGTTTGTGAACTTTTGAGAGATTTTAGGAAAGCCTGCAGAATGAGGCAAGACAGGTCGTTTGTTTGGAAAAGTAACTGGAAGCGGCTTGGGTGGGCCTCCAAATTGAGTGAGGCGGGGTCTCTCAGGGAATCACTGGAGCAGGCAACCAGTGTTAGCCAGGTTGGTGGAGACTAAGATATGGTGGCCACCTGTATGTTCCTGGTGCCTTTCAATCTACTGCCCCAGTGCTGCAGCTCAGAGCAAATGAATATGTCAGCAAGTAAATCTTTTCGTGGGCCCTTTAAGAGGAATACCTGGAACTCCAGCTGCCCTCTTTCTCACTCAGCTGTAATCTCAGATGGTTTTTACAGCTAGAAGTTGTGGAGACTTCTCCTTCCAGCACTAGAACCCTAGGCTGGGGAACCTACTGTAAAGCTGGGACCCCTCTCCTCCAGGGATACCTACCCAGCCGAGTATCCCTCCCAATTTTTAATCACAACATGTGCATTTGGTACCAAATCTTTTTGCATCTGTGTCCCTCCTAACAGTCTTGAGGTGGCTTCTTCTGTATGCCCTTAGTTGAAGGACTTCTGTTCAGCTAGAGTTCAGGCAATACTTAATGACGGATAGTCTGTAGTTTAATTGTAATTTTGATGTGTTCGTGTGTGTAGGCAAGCACAGCATTTCCCTACTCCACCATCTTGATGGCTATCCTGGATGAGATTGATATTCAGTTGAAGGTTATATATATATGTGTGTGTGTGTGTGTGTGTGTGTGTGTGTGTGTGTAGCTGTATAGGCTCCCAAGATACGACAGAATTCTTTTCTTTATTAATTAATTAACTAATTAGTTATTTTCATGGTGACATTTGTTAACGAAATGCAATAAGCTTCAGGTGTACAATTGAATAGTAAGGCATATATATATTGCATTCTGTGTTCACATCCCATAGTTAGATTTCTTTCTGTCTCCACATATTTGAGCCTTTTTAACCCATATACCTCCCGCCTCCACACCCCACAACCCTCTGGTAAGTACTAGTCTATTGCCCTGTTTGTTTGTTTGTTGCTTTTAGGTTTATATCCCACATATAAGTGATATTATATGGTTTTCAACTTTTTATTTCTGGCGTATTCTGCTTAGAATGATTATCTCAAGGTCCATCCCTTTTATAGCAAATGGCAGTATTTCATCTCTTCTTATGGTTGAGTAATATGCCATTGTATATAATACCACAACTTCTTTAGCCAATCATCTATCATAGGAAACTTCAGTTGCTTCCATTTCCAGGCCACTGTGAATAACGCTACTATGAGCATTGGTGTGTAACTCTTTTTTCAGATATGAGTTTTCAAGTCTTTGGGGTAAATACCCAGTAGAGGGATTGCGGGATCATATGGTAGACCAATTCTTAGTTTTTTGAGGAAACTTCATACTGTTTTCCATAGTGGCTGTACCAATTTTCAGTCTCACCAGCAGTGCATGACGGTTCCATTTCTCCTCATTCTCTCCAACATTTGTTATTACTTGTCTTGTTGATTATAGCTATTCTAACAGGTGTGAGATGGTATATCATTGTGGTTTTGATTTGCATTTCCCTAATAGCTAGCGATATTGAACCTCTTTTCATATGTTTTTTGGCCATTTGTATGTCTTCTAGGGAGAAGTGTCTGTTCAGGACCTCTGCCCATTTTTTGACTGGATCATTTGATTTTTTGTTGTTATTGAGTTGTATGAGTTCTTTGTATATTTTGGATATTAGGTCCTTATCGGAGGCCTTGCTTGCAAATATATTTTAACATTTGGATGGTTGTCTCTTACCTTGTTGATGGTTTCTTTTGCTGTGTGGAAGCTTTTAAGTTTGATGTAGTCGCATTCATTTATTTTAGTGTTTACTTCCCTTGCCTTTGAGGTTAAATTCATAAAATCCTCTTTAAGTCCAAGATCCATGAGATTAGTTCCTTTGTTTTCTTCTATGCATTTTATTGTTTCAGGTCTTATATTCAGGTCCTTAATCCATTTTGAGTTAATTTTGGTGTATGATGATAGACAACAGTCTAGTTTCATTCTTTGGCAGGTGGCTTTCCAGTTTTTCCAGCCCCACTTATTGAAGAAATTTTCCTTTCTCCACTGTATGTTTTTGGCATTTTTGTCAAAACTTATTTACGTATATAAACATAGGTTTATTTCTGGACTCTCTATTCTGTTCTACTGGTTCTTGTGTCTGATTTTCTGCCAATACCATGCCGTTTTGATTACTGTCACTTTGTAGTATAATTTGAAGTTGGGCAGAGTGATGCCTCAAGCATCGTTCTTGTTCTCAGGATGTGTTGGCGATTCGAGATCTTACGTGCTTCCATACAAATCTAACACTTTTTTGTTCTATATTTTTAAAAAAAATGCTGATGGGATTTTGATGGGGATTGCATTAAATCTGTATAATGCTTTAGGTCATATGCTCATTTTAGCTATATTGATTCTTCCAATCCAAGAACACAGAATATCTTTCCATTTCTTTGTATCTTCTTCAATTTCTTTTTATAGGGCCTCATAGTATTCATTATTTAGGTCCTTCACATGTTTTGTTAGATTTATTCCTAGATATTTTATATATATATTTTGTTGTAATTGCAAAATAAATCATTTTTTTTCACTTCTTTTTCTGATGCTTCGTTATTAGAGTATAGGAATGCTATGGATATTTGAACACTGATTTTTGTATCCAAAAACTTTACTGTATTTCTTATTGTTTCTAGCAGTTTTTTTGTGGAGTTTTTAGGGTTTTCTATATAGAGAATCATGTTACCCGCAAATAGTGACAATTAGACTTCTTCGTTTCCTAATTGGATGCCTTTTATATCTTTCTCTTGTCTGATTGCACTTGCTAGGACCTCCAATGTTATATTGAATAATAGTGATGATACTGGACAGCCATGTCTTGTTCCCAAACAAGGAAGGTTTTTAATTTTTCACCATTAAGTATAATGTTGGCTGAGGGTTTGTCATATATGGCCTTTATTATATTAAGGAACTTTCCTCCTATACCGATTTTGTTAAGTGTTTTAATCATACATGGATGCTGTGTATTGTCGAAGGCTTTTTATGCATCTATTGATATGATCATAAGATTCTTATTTTTTAATTTGTTTCTGTGGTGTATCACATTGAATGATTTGTATATGTTGAACCATCCATGTGCCCCTGAGATGAAGCCCACTTGATCGTGGTGTATAATCTTTTTAATATGTTGCTGCGTTCGGTTCACAAGTCTCTTATTTAGCATTTTTGCCTCTGTGTTCATGAGATATTGGTCTGTAGTTTTCTTTATTTGTGTTATCTTTACCAGGTTTTGATATCAGGGTAATATTGGCCTCATGAAATGAGTTAGGAAGTATTGCCTTCTATTTAATTTTCTGGAAGAGTTTGAGGAGAATGTTTGGTAGAATTCATTGGTGAAGCGTCTGGTCCTGGACTTTTACTTTTTGGTAGGTTTTTGAGGCTTGTTTCAATTTCTGTACTGCTTATTAGTGTATTTAGGTTTTCCAGTTCTTGATTCAGTCTAGGAAGGTTGTAACTTTCTAATACTTTTCCATTTCTTCTAGATTATTAAATTTGGTGTTATATACTTTGTTATGGTATTCTCATAGGATCTTTTGTATTTCTGTGGTGTTTGTCATCATTTCTCCTTTTTCATCCCTGATTTTGTTTATTTGTATTCTTTTTCTTTTTTCTTTACTAAGTCTAGCCAGAAGTTTGTCAATTTTATTAACATTCTCAAAGAACCAGCTCTTTGTTGCATTTATTTTCTCTCTCTCTCTCTCTCTCTCTCTTTTTGTTTTGTTTTGTTTTGTTTTCAATTTCATTTAATTCTGCTCTAATTTTGATTATTTCTTTCCTTCTGCTGACTTTTGGCTTTATTTGTTCTTCCTTTTCTAAATTTTTAAGATGAAGCGTTAGGTTTTTTATTTGGGCTCGTTCTTGTTTTTGGAGGTAGGCCTGTAATGATATGAACTTTCCTCTTATGACCACTTTTGCCATATCTCAAAAGTTTTGATATATTGTACTATCATTATCATTTGTTTCTATGTATCTCTTGATCTCTTTTTATTTCTTCTCTGACTCAGTCGTTCTTCAGTAGCATGTTGTTTAATATCCATGTGTTTGTGGTTCTTTCCACTTTCTTTTTACAGTTGATCTCCAGCTTCAAAGCATTATGATCAGAGAATAAAGTTGGTATCATTTCAACACTTTATATTTGTTGAGACTATGTCTGTGTTCTAGTATGTGGTCAATCCTTGATAATATATCATGTTTACTAGAGAAGAATGTATAAACAGCTGTTTGGGGATGGAAGTCTCTGTAAACGTCAATTATGTCCAATTGGTCTAATGTGTCATTTAAGGATGTTATTTCCTTATTGATTTTCTGTTTGGATGATCTGTTCATATCCGACAGTGGAGTATTAAGTCCTCAGCTATGATAGTGTTTTGGCCTGTTTCTCTCTTTAGTTCTATTAGTAATTGATTATATATTTTGGGGCTCCCTGTTTGGGAGCATAGATATTAATAAGTGTTACATCTTCTTGGTGCATGATTCCCTTTATCATTATGACAGGTCTCTCAGTATCTTTCTTTAACTATTTTATTTTGAAGTCTATTTCGTCCAATTTTAGTACCACTACTCCCGCTTTTCTCTGAATGCCTTTTGCTTGAAATATCATTATCCACCTTTTCACTTTGTGTCTATATTTGTCTCTGGAATTGAGATATGTCTCCTGGAGGTAGCATATGGTTAGGTTTTGTTTTTCGATCCAATCTGCAACACTGTGCCTCTTTATTGGTGAGTTCAGTCCATTTACATTTAGAGTGATTATTGAAATATGAAGGTTTCTTATTACTGTTCTATGTTTTGCTTTTTGGTAGCTTGTGTTTCCATTGCTTTTTTGTTCTGTGTGTCTTTTTTAGGGGTGGGGGGAGTTGTGGATTTTCCCTCTGATCCTTCTCGTTTTGTTATATGCTTCATTTCTGAATCTTTGGTGTGTGGTTAACATTACAAATATGTAGAAGATAGTTATATATATATAT
>NW_011888844.1:3304340-3326725 GCF_000151845.1 Pteropus vampyrus | reverse complement strand
GATCTTTGAATCCTCCTCTTTTCTGTCAGTGTTGTCTCTATTTGTCCCTATGTATGCTAAATATTCATTACTATCTTGCTATAGCAAATCTCTTCTTATTGTTTAAGCTTATAATGCCCTATTCTTAGTAAGGGTTGGTCTCTTCTGCTTCTGTCTGCCTGCTAGTCACCTTACTCCTAGTTATTTTTTTTATTGGCATTTTTGTTTTAGGTGAGCTGACCCCTTTCAATATTTTCTGTAGAGTAGGCCTCATAGTGGAGAATTCTCTCAATTTTTGTATGTCTGGAAAGGTTTTTATTTCTCTTTCATATGTAAAGGAGAGCTTTGCTGGATACATTATTCTTGACTGGTAGTTCCTTTTACTTAATAATTTGAATGTTTGATTCCATTTCTTTCTGGCTTGCAAAGTTTGCTCTGAGAAGTCTGACAATAATCTTACGAATTTTCCTTTATAATTTACCATCTTCCTTTCTCTGGCTTCTCTGAGAATTCTTTCTTTTTCATTAATTTTTGATAATATTAATACAATGTAACTTGGAGGAAACCTTTTTGGATTGATGTAATTGGTTGTTCTGTTGATTTCTTGAATTCCAATCACCAGCCAATTCCTTAGACTTGGGAAATTCTTGTCAATATTTGTCTGAAAATCTCTCTAATCCCTTTTCCTTTCCCTCCCCTTTGAGAATGTCCATTATTCTTATGTTTCGTCTCCTGATGGTGTCAGCTGGTTCTTGTATTTCTCTTTAATTATTTTTCATTCTTTGGGTTCTCTATTCTTCCTTCTGATTTATTTCTAAATCTCTGTCTTCAATATTACTGATTCTTTCCTCCATTTGGTCGACTCTATTTCCCAAGCTAGCTATTTCATTTTTCATCTCTTTCAATGTATTCTTCATCTCCAGAAGTTCTATTCCGTTCTTTTTGAGAGTTTCATCTCCTTGCTAAAGAACTCATTTTGCTGATATAGTCATTTTTTCAATTCTTGAAATTGTTGATATGAATCGTTTTGGATCTCATTGAATTTTTTCAGAAATATTATCCTGAACTCTGTCATTTAAGTCACATATTTCTATGTCTTTAAGCTTATTTTCTGGCGATTATTCTCTTTCTTTCCGTGCTGCCTTGTCACCTTGTTTGTTCATAGTGTTTAATGGACTATTTCTCTGCCTTGGCATTAATGTAAGTGTATTCTGCTTTTTTTTTTCCCCAGTAAGATTTATTATATAAAGGCCTCTCTTTAGCCTGTTGCAAAATAGGCATTTTTCTTTTGGTTTCCAGTAGATGGTGTCTAAACCTCTTGGATCCCTGCTTTATATATAGCCCTAATAATGCCTTTTTTCTTATATATATTCAGTCATGCTCATTACCCTCAGTCTCAGTCCCTGTCAGTGTTAGCAACAATTTCAATAGCATTTGCTCAGATTCTCCTGGGTCTCCGCAGCGTTCAGTTTTGGAGGATATGGGGGGAGGTGCCCTCTGGATTGGGGGATGTGGGCTGAGGCTCAGACTCACGTTTTGCATCTGTAGCTGGTAATAATCATCTGTTGTGCCACCCCCACTTCTCTGCCATTCCCACTTCTTTGCTTTCTATCCTGATGCCTAGGTACTGCTGTCAGTTGTGTGCAGCTCACAGTTCTCTCAGGCAGGGCCATTCAGGGAACCTGCCACAACTTCTCCCCTCTCGCTCCTCCTGCAGGGAATTCTGGTTGTAAAAGGCAGCTTCTATGTTTTTCCCAGTCTACTCTCCAATTCCTGGGGTTCTGACCTGTGGTAGCTCTTATGCACAGGTCCCACGCTCAGATTTGCTGGCGTTCAGGTTGGGTGTTTTTTTGTTGAGTTTTAGATGTTCAGCTTATTGTTGTTTCAAGGGGAGAGATCTGGAGATCTCTCTCACTCCGCCTTGTTTCTGACATCACTTTGTGTTGACAGAATTCTAATTTAGATTGTCTTCAGACTTCCTCTGTACTATTGGCTCTCCTAGGTCTCTGTTGGCCTTGGGACTGGAAATGAACTCTAAATTCTTCTAGATTTCCAACCTGCCAACTCATACTGCAGATTTTCAATTCACCAGCCTCTATAACTGCATGAGCGAATTCCATATAATCCCCCCATACACACACACACACACACACACACACGTGTTATATACCTGATTGATTCTGTTTCTTTGGAAAACCCTGATTAATATAAAATGCAAGTCTTGTTCATTGAAAACTATAAAATGTTGCTGAAAAAATTAAAGAGAACAGAAATAAATGAAAAAACATTCTATATTCATGAATATGATGACTTATTATTGTTACAACGACAATGCTACTGAAAGCAAGCCACAGATTCAGTGTACTCCCTATCAAAATCCTAACAGTGCTTTTTTTCAAAGTAGAAAACTCATCCAAAAATTAATGTGAAATTTCAAAAAACTCCGAATAGCCATAAGAATCTTGAAAAAGAAGAACAAATTTGGAAGACACACTTCGTGATTTCAAAACATATTACAAAATAAAAGCAATCAAAATAATGTGATACTTGCTTAAAGACAGACATATATACCAAAGGAATAGAATAAAGGATTGAAAAAATAAGCCTTTGCTTATATGTTCATGTAATTTTCAACAAGGTGCCAATATCATTCAATGAAGGAAAGGTTAATGTTCTCAAGAAATGGTTCTTAGAATACTGGATATCTGAAAGCAAAAGTATGAAATTAGACACTTACAGCATATACAAAAATTTATTCAAAATAGATGGAAGACCTAAACATAATTTCTAAAATCGTAAAACTCAGAAGATAGTATAGGATAAAATCTTCATGTATTGAATTTGGCAGTGATTTTTTGGATATGACATCAAAAGCACAGGTATTTTAAAAATGAATAAATTGAACTTCATCAAAATTTCAGTCTTTTGTGTATCAAAGGACACTATCAAGAGAGTGAAAAGGCAACCCGCAGAATGGAAGAAACATATTCGTAAATCATATATCTAATAAGAATTTAATATTCAGAATATATAAATAATGTCTACAACTCAACAACGACAAAGAAACAAATAACCCATTTAAAGTGTACAAAAGCCTTGAATAGATATTTTTCTATATAAGATATACGGATCACCAGTAATCTCATGAAAAAATGTTCAACATCACAAACCATTAAGGAAATGCAAATCGAAGCCACAATGAGATACCACATTCTGCCCATTAGGATGGCTACTACCAAACACACACACACACACACACACACACACACACACACACACTCCAAGTATTTTTGAGGATGTGGATAAACTGGAACATTGTACATTTCTGCAGGGATGCAAAATGGTGCAGCCACTGTGGGAAACAGTATGGAAGTTTCTTAAAGAAGTTAAACCCAGAAGAATTAGCATATTATCCAGCAATTGCACTTCTAGATATATATTCAAAAATTTTAAAGCAGGTACTTGAGAAGACATTTGTACACAAAGGTTTATAGCATCATTAGTCACCATAGCCAAAACATGGATATAACCTAAATGTACATCACAGATGAATAAACAAAGTGAGACATATACATAAAATGGAATAACATTCTGGCTTAAAATGGAAGAAAATTCTGATACATGTTATAACAAGGATAAATATTGAAAACATTATAGGTGAAATAAGCCAAAAACACTCGGTCAAATATTTTATAATTCTATTCATAAGGAGTACCTAGAATAGTCAAATTCATAGAGACAGAATGTAGATTACAGGTTACCAGAGACTAAGGAAGGGGGAAAGGTGACTTACTGGATACAGAATTTCAGGTTGAGAAGATGAAAAAGTTCTGGAGATGAGTAGTAGTAATGTTTGCACAACAGTGTGAATGTACTTAATGCCACTGAATTATACTCTTAAAAATGGTTAAAATGGTAACTTTTATGTTATGTATATTTTACCATAATAAAAAAAATAAGAAATAAAATTTCGAGGGCTAAAATTTTTAATTAAAAATTACAAAATAAAATAATTAAAATGATAGATTGTGAGTTGCCAGAGAATATAGTGAATGGATTCAGTGTGAGGAAGGGGTGTGAGAATGGTACAGACTAGGAGATGTAGAGAGTGGGATGGAGGGAAGAGGTAAGTGGCTGATAGATGACCTCTGGGAAACTAAATTCCCTGTAGTGATTGAAATAATGAAAGATGTAGGCAGTTCTACATCTAGTGAGGTGATCTGGAGAGAGAAGTGACGTCCTTTCATGCTTTAATAAAAAGTAGACATCCCAAGGCCTTTGATAGTCCAATAAAGTCACTGTAGAAAAATTGTTACCATCATGGAATTTTGGCTTCTAACAAAACTAGATTTGAATCTCATTTTTTGCTGCTCTCCACCTTTGTAGTACTCGGGGTAAACTTTTGAAACTCAGTTTTCTTAATTGTAAAATAGCAATGATAAGACCTATCTGAATGAACTGTATGGGTCCAAATTACATAGCTAAAGTGCTTAATATATTTTTAACATATTTTTTCTTTTTCAATTACAGTTGACATACAACATTCTATTAGTTTCAGGTATACAACATAGTGATTAGACATTTATATAACTTACAAAATGATCACTCCAATAAATCTAATACCCATTTGACACTGTATGTAGTTATTACAATATTATTGACTTTATTCCTTTGCTATAGTTTACATTCCCATGACTATTTTAAAGAGGCTCAGAAGCGGGGAAGATTAGTAAGGCTAGAGAAGTATTTTTGATTGAAGGAAAGTTTATCTGTGAGACTTGAACATGTTTCAAGTAACTATTGGAAGTATCAATACAAAAGAGAGAAGGGATAGTGGAGTGCAGTTCCTGAGAAGGGCAGAAGGGGTCAAACCCAAATCATCAGTGGAGGAAGTGGATTTAAATATAGGCGAAAAGATACTTAGGTGATGAAATAAGGGGAAAAAAAAAGAGATGATGAGTACGGATATAGGTAGTTTTGTTGGTTTGGCGGCAGTGAGCTGATGAAATTTTCATCTGATAGCTTCAATTTTCCATGTGAAGTATGAGCTGATGCTATCTGCCAAGGATCTAGAAGGAGTTGGAGAGTGATACATAATTCTGAAAAGAATAGAGAAGGGTATCATTGTAAAAAGCAGGGCAGCAAGTTGATCAGGACAACATGGTAGGATTGCATGGCATTACCAAGTATTTATTTGAGATTTGTAGGCATGTAGAATTGCTTAATATAGTGTACATACTAAATGAAATGATAATTTTGCTTTGATTGTTATTGTAATTATTGTATTCATTAATATCATCATCCTTTCCTTTTACAAATGAAACACAATAGTGTGAAAGTCTGGGAACCTTGAAAGGAAAGAGGAAAGCATGGGAAAGAAGTTGCTGGAAGTTAAACTAAACCCACTTCCCCATCTAATTTGAGCTCGCTCTGTTCATGTAATTGATGGAGAAAGCATGCTCAGAAAAAGGTTAAGAAATGTTAATGGAAGAACTATGAAAGTTAAAGGCTTGTGGCTCTGTATACTCGAAGATTCTATTGTATCAAAATAAAAAAATGCTTTTGTTTATTAATATAAATTGTAATATATCTGAATATTCTCAAGTGTTTTTCTTTTTATATCATAAGAACTACATTTTACTATTGAAAGTTATAAATTTCAGGTAGGCTGGGAGATAAAAAATAAGAATGACACATGATTACAAAACCCATAGATGCATAGCATTCTGGCTTTATTCAACTTATATATAAACCTATTAATAAAAATAAAATTTAGCTCCATATTCTGATTTCAATTTGATTTTTTCACTTAATACAAAAATGTGAACACCTCATGTCAATAAATATAAAATTATATTATTACTTTTGTTATATACTACTTCATTGCATGAAAGTATCAAAATTTATTTAAACTTCTCATTGTTGTACATTAATTTGTTTTCATTTTTCACTATCAAAAACTACATTGTACTAAATATCCTCCTAAGTAAGTTTAATATCCTCCTAAGTAAGTTTTTCTCTCTATCTTGTATCAATTCCTTTAGAGAAATTGTTAGAGGAAAACTCCTGAATCAAAAGTTATGTAATTAGCTTTGTGCTAATATGTGTGTGTGTGTGTGTGTGTGTGTGTGTGTGTGTGTGTGTGTGTAAGAATTAAAAGAGGAGTGACATTTCAATGCTTGGAGCCAGAAAGACCTGAGTTAGAATTCTAGCACTTAAATTTACTAGCTGTGCCACCTTGAGGAAGTTTCTTAACTCATTTTCTTTCCATTTCCTCATCTAAATAAGGGGATAAATAAGTGCCTGCTGCATAGGTTGGTGTGAGAAAATACGTATGGAAATGCTGAGTATAGTGCCAGGCATATAGCAAGTCCTTGTTGAAACATATACTAATATATTTTAAATGTATGTATTCTGATATATATACCACCATAGATACCGCAATGCGAGTGGTCTTAGGAGGCCCCTGCACAATTATGAGTTACATTAATAAAGGCATCCCGCACAGATGAGCTCAGATATATGCAAATATCACAAAAGAAAGAGTATCTTCCAGCCCAAAAGGTGGAAGCCAGTATTACACTGCAGCCTAATCAGTGGTACTAACAAAACTAAAGATTCTGATAGTGGAGGGGAGTGGTCAATTTTAAATAGTAATATTGGAAAAGTATATATTGGTATATAAATATTGGTATTATAGAGGCACAATCCAGAAGAAAAGTTGCCAGTGAACTGACATAAATATTTGCTCAAGTAGATCTACCCTTTTAGTAAAGATGGGTGCATTACTATCCCAGCTGGATGAAAATAGCTATGAAAACCATATAGCTCATTCCCCTTGCTCTATTCCCAGGATTATGTAGTCATTTTCTGATTATAATCTGATTATAATCCCATGTGAACTTTTCTTTAGAGAAGAGAATGCACTGACTGAATTTAAGTATTCTAGCCCATGCAACAGTTATATTTTGAGAGTCAATTAGTAAGTCAATATTCTGTTTTGTATTTTAGACTCATTGTGTGTGTGTGTGTGAGAGAGAGAGAGAGAGAGAGAGAGAGAGAGAGAAAGAGAGAGAGAGAGAGAGAGAGAATTTGGAGAATATGAACTATTCCTCAAGATCCTAGTTATCTTTGAGGCAATATCAATACTGAGTTTCTGGCCTTGCAAAGCTGGACCCTGGGTCAGAGTAAATTCACCAGTTATATATTCATACTGGCATCACTTTCCAACTCTTTCCTAAAGTCATTGCTAAATCTTAGCAGGCCAAGGCACAGAGTGGAGAAAATATGGTTTGAGTAATTATCACCTGTCTATGCTCTGTCCACTGAGATGTATACTGTTTTCTCTCATCCTTGGTTATCGGTTCTCACAGATCATGATGATTTTCTTTTTACTTCTTATGACAAGGTCTCTTTAGGTCTGGATTTTCCTCAGGTAACTTTTGCAGCCCTCTGGGATGCACCCCCCAATTTTTTTTTTTTTTTGCTTCTGTGTCAGGTGGGTACAAGCTATGCTATGAGACTCTCTCTGGGCCTCTCTGCCAAAACACATCACAAGGCATTTCCACTCTACTACTTCTGCACTATTCTAGGTGCAGGATAATTCTGTCAGTCTGTTGTCTCATCTCTGCCAAGGTGGACTAGGTAATCAGTTACATTCTATGCCTCCTGCGTCATGCCAGAGCATGATGAAATTCTTGGAAAAATGGCACCCAAACCCATGTGAACATCTTATTACCCCTACTCTTCGAGACTTGGACCAGGGTTCAAGACACAGGACTCCTTCTCAGACACCTACCAGTTTCTAACTTCCTTCTTTCCTTCTCTGAATCTTGTCTTCTCCCAGCCAAGGGACTCCTTAACTCCTATAAAGTAAGACAAGATAGCTCTAACTTATCATGCAGTCTTCTGAAACTATTGTGTATGACATAAACTCTACGCCCTGAGTTCTAGGCTTCCAAAACCCTCAAATCTTATTTCAAACAATTTGTATCTGCCCTGAGTTTCAAAGGTTTATATTAAAACATAAAATCCATATATTTGACCCCTTGACCCTTTTCTATCCCCCCTCCCCTCTTTCCCTCTGGTAATCACTAAACTGAAATGTAATATATAAATGATATATTATGACATACACTTGAAACCTATATAAATTTATTAACTAGTGTCACTCTAATAAATTTAATAAAAAAAAAACCATAAAAGCCAAATGCAGAGTTAACTCAGAACATAGCCCCTCCAGATACTCAAAAGACTGATAGCTGCCCAGCCAGCAGGCAAGGAAGGCAGTACACAGAGAGCTTTCAGCAGTGCTTAGTCCCAAGGATATTTTCTGTTGCTCCCATGGACTTTATCTGCTCCTATAACCAAGCAGCACATCTTGTTCCTATTCGTCTGAGAAGGCAGCTGCTCCCCCAATGATATAACCCCTCCCTCTGCTTGTGGACACAAAAAACTCTGCTTGCTCTTGGTCAACAGCTTTATTCCTTCAGCTTTGACCAGCCACTGCTGAAGCTTCCCTGCCTTGTGAGTAATAAATGGCATTTCTCACCCCTCTGGTCGTCTTGGTGGTTCTTCTGGAATATCCAAACCCAGGTGCAAGTTCCAGGCCTGGGGCTTCTGCGTTACACCAATGATTACCTTTTTTCCTCCTCTGACTCTATTGTAATAACACTATCTTGTTAGGTCTGTAATTCCAGAATCTTTCCAAATAAAAGCCCTTGCATCTTGGAAAATGGTATTGCATCGCACCTGAGAGACCAAGTGTAGCACACTCAAGAACAGAGAGATATATTCTCCATTGAGTTTCAATATCTCCCTAATCACTGAAAGCATTCCTGTTTTTCATACAGTACATGATGGCTTTGGTTACCTTTTTATGACACTGATAATTTATTCACCTGGACCATACTTTTTGTACTCTTATATTTTATTTTGACCTAATACTGATTATACATTCCATAACTGCCTTTCTATTGAGATAAAGATGGATAAATACCACCTTCTCCATATGGACCATGCCAACTTGTTTGAAAATTCTAGAACAGGAGCACAACTATTTGATATCTTTGATAGTTCTCTGGAAAAATCATCCTCTTTGGCTGAAAGCAACTTTGGGAGCAGAGAAGACTGAGGGAGATGTGTTTGCTAAATTGATCCTACTGATCAGTGGGATGACAAATGTGATAAAAAGCTCACCCTTCTATTCAAATGCAACTTCACTAATGGAACAAATAGCTGAGATACAGACTCATTCACAGAAAGTCAATAATATCTTCTTCCTACTTAAAACAACACAGCCCATCTGGGATACATTTTTTTTTCAGCTTTATTGAGGTATAAAGGACAAATGAATTTATAATATATTTAAAGTGTATATATACAATTCTTTTAATTGTTACAGGTGTTTGGTTTTGTCTTGCCTCTATAAAAAAAAAACAAAATAAAAACATATGATTCTGGAGAGAGAGAAATGGTTTCTTATATGCCTTGAATATATTTAGTGAAGAATTTTGCATATAGTAAACATCCATTAAATACTTATCGAACAAATGAAAAAAGGCATGTTCTTGATATTTTCGAAGAGTGCCTTGGATTTAAGCCTCTGATATTTGGCCTTTATGATTCCATTACGTTTGTGTACTTAAAAGGTTCATGCTTATTTCTGCTTAGCTCATAAAGAAAAATTGATTTTTTCCACAAAAAATAAAAGTGTACAATATGATCATTTGAGATATATATGTATATATACACACATTGTGAAAGGATTCCCGCAACCAAGTTAATTAACACATCCATCACCTCTCATATAGTTATCTTTTTTTGGTGATAATGCTTAAGATCTACTCTCTTAACAAACTACAGATATACAATACAGTACTATTCACTAGGATACATTTTTAAATATTAAATCCCATTAATTTTTTGACATAAGTAACACATATACATTGTACAAAATCCAAGACAAATAAATAGGTATACAGCAAAAATTAAGTTTCCCTTTTACACAGACATCTAGTTTCCCTCTTCAGAAGTAGCTGTTATTAATAATTTCTTGAACATATTTCCTGACATGTTTTATACATATATAAGTTCCTTTTCATACAAATTGAAAGATAATATAATGTTTTGCTTCTTAAAACTTCCATGGGGATTGTTGAATATCAGTAGAGAACTACTTCAATATTTGATGGCTACATGATATTCCATTGTATGGATATATCACAATTCATTTAACCATTCCCTCTGATGATGGATCTCTAAGCTTCATTCAAAGCAGTCCTATTGTACCATTGAGATCTTCTTTCTCTGCTTCCCTCTTCTTGTCCCCAAAGGTATTCAATGCCTTCTTTTTGCTTTCTAGAAGCTCTAAATTCTGTATTTTCTTCCCCAAATTGGCCCATCACCAATGGGAACAACTTTTCTTTCCTGATTTTACAATTGCCATTCATAGCATAGCATCTGCCACAATGAGCTCCATAAATATTTGATTTATTTCCTCAGATTTGTTATAGTAATTGCTTTGGACCAGAAATAAAATAATCTAATTAAGCAATAATCTAATTAATCACACTAACAGGTAAATGATCAATAATACATATTCTTGTAATCCTTCCAGATGTGTTACATTTTAAAAGAAAACCTTAAAAAAATAGATGAATCTCTAAGAATTTAAAATGGAAAGTTAGTGTAAATAAAGCATGCAATGTGGGATAGATACAAATATTTTAAGGGTCACCTTCTCAGCATGTCTTAAATGTCATTATACAAGCTCTTATTCTGTTTGTTGGTAATGCTTTGCCTTCAAAGTCTGGCAAAGGTACCACCCAGTTCTAAGTTAATCTGATTTCTAATTCCTTTATATATAAACCACATTTATAAACAAGATTTCAACATAAAGGATTAAATCAATCACAATCCTAGTTATTTGATATTTGCCAATTTAAACATATTTCAATAAAACCACCTTTAAAATATAGCAAAGTTCTATATTATCAATATATTAATAATTAAATTGAAAATAGTTATTGCTTTGCTAAATGAGACAATGGAGTACTCCTTCAACAAGCAGAAGTACTGGAGTACTTTAACACCATAAGAATAACTACTTCTCTAAATTTTGTGCCCTAGCCACCATGCTTGCTTCACCCTAGTACCAACCCTGGTCTTGACCATGAGGTAAGATATAAAAGGAGATCTTCCTTTCCCCTAAGTCCTAAGCCAGCAATTCTGAACTTCTGTATGCGTGAGGATCACTGGAGGGCTTGTTGAAACAGGTTGCTGAACCCCCACCCCAAAGTTTCTGATTGAGTACTTCTGGAGAAAGATCTGAGAATTAGCATTGCTAACAAATCCTTGTATGATGGCAATGATGCTTATGATCATGTGGAGGGGTAGAGGGATATATTTTGAGAACTGCTGTCCAAATAGGAAATGCCTAAGTGTCCTGCTCTGCAACTTCATGCTTTAAAATTTATGAATACCGTCTCTATCTCTGCTGGAGAAAGTCTGCCTCAGTCTGCCTCAGTCTGTCACTGTTGGTTACCACTGCTAATTTTATTTCTAGGGTGAGTATTAGGAAGCCCATTTGCCCACAAATATGTCACATGCTTCAACATCAACTTTATCATTGGTACAGGTAATATTTTAGACTCCTGTCTTCTGACTCTATGTCTCAATACATTCAGAGAACCTGTGGGAAAGATAAATTTAATTTTTTTCGCTGTCTCTTTCCCCAAGGCCCTAACAATCACCAATACAATATCAGACATATGAATCTTTTCAAGAATGTTTCTACTATATCTAAATTGCTATTTACCAGAATTTGGAAATACACTCAGAAGTATGTAGCTGAGGAAATCTGCCAATGGCAAGAGTAAGATCGCTCTGTTAGCAAAAACAATTTTTGCTGTATGAAGCATTCATTCATATATTTACTTGGTAGTCAGTCGATCTTTTTATGAACAACAATAAAGTTAATTATATCATACATGCAAGACACTTTTATGTGTTGAGGAAAGTGTTAAAAATAGACAAGGTCCCCATTCCTGTGGAACTTATAATAGAATAAACACATATACAAATAAACAGCAAAATATCAAGTAATGAAGAGTACTATGATGAAATTATATAGGACATGATTGGCATGATATATTAAGTCAAGAAAGCACTCACTAAGGAGTTAAAATTTAAGCTGACCCCTGAATGATAGACGAGAAAGAGGTAGCCAGGTAAAGTTCCAAGAAAAAAAAATCAGGAAGATCATTTGGAAGATATCGAAGTAGTCCAATGAGATATACTGTCAACTAGGATTGTGAGAGGAGGGTAGAGGAAGAGGGATATATTCAAGAAACATTTAGGAAGTCCGATGGATTAAATATAGGGAGTAAAAGGGAGGAAAGTGCCAATCTTAGACAAGGAATAGTAGAGAAGAAGCAACTTTAGGGAAAATGATGAGAATAGTTTTGAATGCATTTAAGGCATCATGGGACATTTACCTGGAACTGTTCAACAGACTGTTGGAGATGTACATATATATGTATATGTATGTGTATGTGCATGTGTATGTGTATGTGTATGTGCATGTACATGTGTATATGTATGTATATGTATATGTATGTATATGTGTATATGTATGTATATGTATACATGTATGTATATGTATACATGTACATATATACATGTGTATGTGTGTGTGTGTGTGTGTGTGTGTGTGTATCAAGAGAGACAGAGAGAGAGAGAGATCTGGAGTTCAGAAGAAAGGTCTGAGCTAGAATTGCACATTGTTAGTATGGTAGACTATTATTTAAACTATGAATGTAAATGAGATAGTTCAGTAAATACATTAGAGGAAGGGAAAGGGCCTAGGATAGAACTTTCACATTAATAGAAAGTAGTTAAAGAGTGTGTTTCAAATACCATTCAATTATGTGAATATTCATACTTTTCAGTTATAAGGTTGTCTTAAAGTAATACCACACAAAGCAGGAAAGAAACATTGTCTTTAATTAAATGTTCTAAAGATCACTTCAAACCTGATGCAGTTATCATTTTTCTTCAAAATCAAGTCATAAATGTGTATCTATGTTTATGTTTTGATAGTTTGGTTATTTGGCTATATGATTTTATCTTTATTTTTATTCATACCATTAATTCTTTGTCTGAAAAGTCCATTACTTCCAAAAACCAATTCACCTGATAGTTCCTTCAAGGTGTGATCAAGTATGCTGGTACCATTATGTGCTTCATATATATTGAAAAGCTAATACCAAGATGGGATTAGAATTATCGGGAACAGGAGAAGGAGGGGAGGAGAGATTTCAGACCACAATCCAGGTCTGATACTTGTGAAAGAAGAGAAAGAAGAAAGGGAGATTGGGTAAGAAGAGTCTTCAACTGCAGCCCAGTTCCAAGAATGGTTCAGCCAGGCCAGTGGGGAGTCTTCAAGCCTAAGTCTCTATTGAAGGAAATCTACATTTCTCAAGAATCGTTTTTATAGTATGCCAATAATTCTTAGTCACTGGCTGGGAGCAGCTCACATGAAGCATCACCTCATCATGAATGCAGTGGTGAACACAGGAGGGTCATAGTTGGAGCCATGTCAATTATACTCCTTGAAGCAGGAGATATGAGAAGCATATTTTAATGTACCACACCTTAATAATACTTAGTACTGCAACTTAGTTGAAAACAATAGATTTTCATTTTACATTCTAGCTTTACTTAACACTAAGTATACGACCTTGAAAAACCATGAAAATTTTCTGGTCCTCAGCTTCATTATTGGTAAAATGTGAATGATAACATCTGCCCTACCTGCTTTAATAGATTTGTAAGGATCAAATAAGATCATGAATAGGAGGATATTACCATAATGTTATACCTGCAGAGTCCAGTGCGTTTGCCACTGTGGCTACTGTACTCTTGAAATGTGCCTAATCTACATTAAGATGGCTCTGAGTAAAAAATTCATAACAGATTTTTTAAAACAGTACAAAAATAAAATCTCATTAATATTGTTTAAAATATCAGTTATATGCTGAAATGATAATATTTTGGATATATTGAGCTAAATGGAATATACTATTAAAATAATTTCCCTGGTTTTTAAAAGCTTTTTTAAAGTGGCTACTGGAAAATTTTAAATTACATATGTGGCTCACATTACATTTCTGTTGGACTGCACTGTTGACTGTGCCTTAACCACAAGTGATCATGACTAATTTCAATTTTGAGGCTGTGCTAACAAACAGTGTGAGTCATAAAGAAATATTATGACAAGGAGCTATAAATAACATCATGATTAGATTTAACTATGGTTGAGAGATAAAAGACATTAGACTTTGTTGACATTTTGAAACTTGCACTGAAATATCTTTTTTAAATATTTATTAATTATAATGGTTGGTTGTTTAACTAAAGATATCTTTTTTTTATGAAAATAGTAGCAATAACCAACAAATAACTCAGTCCAATGCATTTAGAGCTTATTGTGTTTTATACTTTGGGCTTTGTTAGAAAATCCAGCTTTGATTTGTCAACAAGGAATGTATGAATACCATTCTCACAAAGTGGTTAACATTTACATAAGTTGACACTGCATATTTTACAGTATACACGTATTTCATGCCATACATTCAGACAAGGTCTTTTTTAATGAACCCAGAAATTATCGAACTGTAAAATGTTTGATGCATAAATATTATGGAAAAAGTTATTGAACAATTAAAATGAGTTGCAAAATATTGAACTGTTAGAATGAACTGCAAAATTTCACCAACTGTGTTATTTTTGTTTGGTTAGTTTATTTAGTTATACTGACTTGACTTCATTATATTGTTACTCTCAGAGATATAAGCTAGTAAAATACCCTAAAGAAAACAAAGAAGTTTCTTAAGGACAAAGAATAAAAGAGGACTTCAGAGAAATGAAAATATGAATGTCAGTTCTCTTTTTCTTATGAAAAAAATTAGTAAGTCATAAATTTGTTAAAAGTTGAGCCAATGCTGGAACAATCTGGGCAGTAAAATAAATACAGTGGTGTTAGATTATAACCTAAAGTATAAAATAACATAAGTTCATTCTGATATCAATAAATGTTTGAATAAATAAGTAGATGGGAGAGGAGAGGAAAAAACTCATGCAGAAGAATTCCAAATAATTTATGTAGATACTCTGCTCTCAGAGAGGATGAGTATAACTTCCCAGTCCTTGAATGTGAACTGCACATAGCAACTTCCAACCAAACAGTACATTATGGAAAGAAGGGGGAAAGACCGACTTTATAGTAGAGAAACCTGACAAACTCTACCTCAGCCAGATAATCAAGGTTGAAATGAACAATGACAAATCATGTTGATTGTATGTACTCTAGATTTGATGTAATCAAAATGACTCGTTATCTCTGAAGTCTTCTCCCAAACCTATATCCATGAGAAAAGCATTCGACAAATACCAATAGAGGTACATTCTGTGAAATACCTAACCTGTACTCCTTAAAACTGTTAAAGTCATCAAAAATGAAGTCTGAAAAACTGTCACAGCCAAGCTGAGTTGGAGACATGACGAGTAAATGTAATATGATATCCAAGATAGGACCCTAGGAAAAAATGAGCATTAGGTAAAAATCAAAATAAAATCTGAATAAAATAGAGCTTTTGATTAGTAATAGTGTATCGATATTGGTTCATTAATTGTAATATACTGATGTCAACTGTTAATAAGGGAAATTAAATGTGGGATATATAAAAATTCTAAGTATTATCTTTGAAATTTTTCTATCAGTCTAAAACTGTTCTAAAAAGTTTATTTTTAAAACTGGCTTGTGTTTCTTCACACATGGTATATGTGAAACAAATAAATCAGGACATATCTTTGCATGTACATTTTTTTGTTATAACTTGATCTTAACAGATTTATTTATTCATATACTATAAAATTCACCCATGTAAAAGTGTACAATTCAATGATTTTTAGTGTACGTATTTGCAATGTGGTATAAATAACCATCACCATAAACTAATTTTACAATTTTTATCACCTTCCAAAAAACCCCATAGCCATTCCACAGTTACTCACCCTCCTCTCTCCAAGTCCTTGACAACCATTATAATCTCTGTAGATTAGTTTATCCTAGATATCTAATAAAAGGTATAATATATCTGGCCTTCATGACTGTTTTAATTCAGTGCGATGTATTCAACAGTTGTTCATATTGTGGTATGTATCAGTGCTTCATATATTTTTATTGCTAAAAATCATTCCTTTGTATGGATATATCATATTTTGTTTACTCAATCATTAGTTGATGGGCATTTAGGTTGTTTTCACCCTTTGCCTGTTATGAGAAATACTTCAATGAACATTCATGTGTAAGTACATGTGTGGATCTCTGTTTTCATTTCTCTTGATTATCTACCGAAGAGTGAAATTTCTTGGTCATATGGGAACTCTATGTTTACCATTTTGAGGAACTGTTAAACTGTTTCCAAAGCATCTGTACCATTTTACATTTCTTTCAGCATTTTATGAAAGTTACAGTTTCTTCCCGTCCTCTCTAACACATGTTATTGTCTATCTTTGCTTATAGCAATTCTAGTTGGTGTGAAGTGTTATCTCATTGTGATGTGCATTTCCCTAGTGACTAATGATGTTGAACATCTACTTTTCATGTGCTTATTGGATTTCCTTATATCTTTGGAGAAAGCTTTTTAGAGCTTTGCCCATTTTTAAATTGGATTATCTTTTTATAATTGAGATATAAAAATTATTTATATATTCCAGATACAAATCCCATATCGCATGTATTATTTGCAAATATGGCCTATTTCATGATTTGCGTTTTTGTTTTCTCAGTGGTAAAATTTACAGCACAAACATTTATTATTTTTATGAAGTCTAATCTATTTTTTTTGTCACTTGTGCTTTTAGTGTTCTAATGATGTTTTAGTTTTAGGTCTTATATTTAGGTTTATAATCTATTTTGAGTTATTTTGGTAGTGTTTGGAGTGACTTTGGGATCCGACTTTATAATTTTTCACGTACATATTTGCTTTTCCTAGCACCATTCTTTGAAAAGTCTATTATTTCCCCCATTGAATGATCTTGGAACCATTTTCAGAAATCAATTGACCATAGATAGGTAGGTTTATTTACAGACTCTCATTTATATTCCTTTGACATATATGTCTATCTTTAATTTAATACCACCCATTCTTGATTATTGTTTCTTTGTAGTAAGTTTTCTTTTTAATTTTTATTAGTTTCAAGTATACGGTACATTGGTTAGACATCTATACGGTTAGTGAGATGATCCCCCCATTTGCTCTCTCCCTCCTCTAACCCTCCCCTGACCTACCAATGTATTAATGCTAATTGCATTCCTTATGCCATGCTTCCCATCCCCGTGACCATTCCTCAGCTACTAATTTGTACTTCTTTAACCCTTCACTCCATCCTCTCAGCTCCCCAAACCCCCTTTCCTCTGTCCATCACCAAATTGTCCACTATATTTGTGAGTCTGTTTTTGATTAGTTTGTTCTTTTCATTCCTTAAATTCTGCATATAAGTAAAATTATATAGTGTTTATCTTTCGCTAACTTAAATACCTTCTAGGTTCATCGCAGCAATATCTTTTTCCATTCCCTTCCTTTTCATACATAGGAGTATTGTTCTCTTATCCTTTCAGCCACTCTATCTTTTGGTTGGAACACTTAATTCTTTTACCTTTAAGGTACTTATTGATAGGAATGTAGTTGTTACCAGTCTTTATTCCTGTTTTTTGATACATGTTTTTTCTTCTTAAAGAAGGCTCTCCAACATTTTCTGTAATTTTCGGCTTGGTGGTGATAAATTCATTCAGTTTATTTTTGCCTGGGAAGCTCTTTATCTGACCTTCAACTCTAAATGATAGCTTTGCTGGATAAATTATTCCTGGTTGTATATCCTGGGTCTTCATTCATTTGAAAATTTATTGTCAAGCCCTTCTGTCTTGCATAGTCTCTCTTGAGAAATCAGCTGCTAGTCATATGGGTGTTCCTTTATATGTAATTATTTGTTTTTCTCTTGCTGCTTTTAAATTTTTTTCTTTGTATTTAACCTTTGGCATTTTAACTATGATGTGTCTTGGTATGGGCCTCTTTGGATCCCTGATTTTTAGAATCCTCTGAGCTTCCTGGGGTTTTATGTACATTTCCTTCACCAGGTTAGGGAAGTTTTCTATCATTATTTCTTCAAACAGCTGTTCAACATCTTGATTTTCTTCGCTTTTGCCGATCAGACCAATATTTGGAGCCTTAATAGTGTCCCATATCCTCCTTAAATCATCTTTATAGTCTTGGCCTCTTTTTTCTTGCCATTCTGTTTGAGTGTCCTGATTGGCTTCCCTGTCTTCTAAATAGAGAATTTGATCCTCTTCTTTATTTACTTTGTTTATTCCATTTAATATACTTCTCATTTCAGATAATCTGTTCTCCATTTTAGACTGGTTCCCTATTATAATCTCCATCTCCATTTTTATCTCTTTGTTGGAGTTCTCTACTTTTCCCAAAAGTTCATTGAGTGTCGGAAGCCAGCCGACCAAGTCAAACCGGGTACCTGAATGGGGGAGCGGGGACTGAGGAAAAAGAGAAGACAGACAGGGTGCAGGAGGGAGAACAGATCTCACACTGCCTCTCCGAGTTTATTTCTTATCCTTCTTTTAAAAACACAATCTGTTCCTTTGTGTATCCCAAAACAACACAAAAGTAACATCCTGAAGATCCAGGTGCAATTGACACTCCCTTCGACACTCCCTTAGGCTATACTTAAACTCTTCTTCCTGAAATTCAACAGAACCAGCCTTTTCTTTTCTATGCAAGCAGACCTCCCGAGATAAACCATGCACTCTTTTGAATTTGGGGAGCTTTAGCTCCCTACAATTGAGCATCTTTATAACCAGTGTTTTGAACTCTGCATCTGTTAAATTACTTAACTCCATTATATCTGGATCTCTGTTCTGTTCTATCATATGGTTTCTGCTTGTTTGTCTTCCCATTTTGGCTGTCTTTCCATGTCTGTTTCTATGTACTAAGCAAAGCTCCTAAGTCTCCTGGTCTTATTAGTACAGATTTGTGACATAGGTGTCCAGTGGCACAGTCCTGAGAGGGGTTCAACTGCAGGCCAAATTTAGCTCAAGCCTTTACCCCTATGGGGTCAGCTGTCAAGATTCAGCAAGCAATCCCCAGATGTTGTGCTTATAGTTGCCTCAAAAGGCTACACCAGAAACCAAGGCCAGCTACCTCCAACATGAGTCTAGGCGCTGCTCAGCAAGGGGCATCTGACACGCTGAGGATATACTTGGATGTGGCTTGAGTGGGGCCCAGGTTGGGGGAGGCGGGGTTTCAGGAAATCCTCTGGGCAGAGCAACCTCTGTTATCCAGTCTGATGATGTCATGGCTATGGCAGCACTGTGTTCACGCACTGGGAGGAGTGAGGGCTCAATAGGGAACAATGGATACTTCCAGCACTACTGTACCAAGTGCACCTCACCTCTGGCCCTCACTCCAACAACTCAGTGTCCCCCTGTAAGTCCCTGGTCTCCCCGGAGCAGCCAGCCCGGTTCTAGTGCTCAGAGCAAGCAGGTTCGTTGCTGCAAAAATCCGCTCACGGACGTGGCCTCTTTAAGGGGCGTCTGCCTCTGCCACTGCCGCAGCCTTCGTCTCCTACCTTCTGCCGTTGCAGAGTGCTTTCTTGGACTTCTCCCTAGTTGTATGGCTTGTTCATCTAGATCCCAGGCGATTTTTCTTTGGTGCTGCTCCTTATTTCCGTCACAACCTTGATTTGGTCGCCATAGGGATGAAGAGAGTTGCTATCATCTACGCCATTTTGAAGCACTTCTCTTTGTCGTAAGTTTTGAAATCAGGAAATATGAGTCCTATAACATTGTTTTTTTTTTTTCAAGATTATTTTGCTTATACTGACATTTTGTTGAATATCGATATAAACTTTAAGATCAGATTGTCAGTCTCTACAAGGAAACCTGGGTTTTGATTCAGATTGCATTGTACCTATAGATCTATTTGGAGAGTATGGCTATTTTGCCACTATCAGATTGCTTTGGATTAACTATGCTGATTCTTCCAATCCAAGAATAAGGAATCTTTCCATTTCGTTGTATTTTCTTCAATTTCTTTTAATAGGGTCGTATAGTTTTCATTATATAGGTCATTCACAGGTTTCGTTAGATTTATATCTAGGTATTTTATTCTTTTTGTTGCAATTGCAAAAAGAAATTATTTTTTCCACTTCTTTTTCTGACAATTCATTATTAGAGTATAGGAACGCTATGGATTTTTGAACACTGATTTTGTATCCAGAAACTTTACTGTATTTGTTTATTGTTTCTAGTAGTGTTCTTGTGGAGTCCTTAGGGGTTTCTATATAGAGAATCATGTCATCCGCAAATAGTGACAGTTGGAATTCTTTATTTTGTGTTTGGATGCCTTTTATATCTTTCTCTTGCCTCATTGCATTTGCTAGGTCATCCAATGTTATATTGAAAAACAGTAGTGATAGTGGACAGCCTTGCCTTGTTCCTGGTCTTAGAGGGAAGGTTTTTAGTTTTCACTATTAAGGATAATGTTGGCTGAGGGTTTGTCATATATGGCCTCTATTATGTTAAGGTACTTTCCTTCTATACCGATTTTGTTAAGTGTTTTGATCATAAATGAGTGCTGTATCTTGTCGTAGGCTTTTTCTGCATCTATAGATAGGATCATATGATTCTTATTTTTTAATTTGTTTATGTGGTGTATCACATGAATTGATTTGCATATGTTGAACCATCTCTGTGCCCCTGGGATGAAGCCCACTTGATTATGGCATATAATCTTTTAAATACGTTGATGTATTCAGTTCACTAGTATCTCATTTAAGATTTTTCCATCTGTGTTCATGAGAGATGTTGGTCTGCAGTTTTCTTTTTGTGTGTTATCTTTACCAGGTTTTGGTATCAGAGTTAATATTGGCCTCATGAAATGAGTTGGGAAGTATTGCCTCCTCTTCAATTTTTTGGAAGAGTTTGAGGAGAATAGGTATTAAATCTTCTTTGAATGTTTGTTAGAATTCACTGGTGAAGCCATCTGGTCCTGGACTTTTACTTTTTGATAGGTTTTGATCATTGTTTCCGTTTCCATACTGCTGATTGGTCTATTTAGATTTTCCAATTCTTCTCAATTCAGTCTAGGAAGATTATAGTTATCTAAGTACTGGTCCATTTCTTCTAGGTTATTAAATGTGGTGTTATGTACTTTTTTATAGTATTCTTGTAGGATCCTTTGTATTTCTGTGATGGCAATTGTAATTTCACTCTTTCAATCCCTGATTTTGTTTATTTGTGTCCTTTCTCTTTTTTCTTTAGTAAGTCTAGCCAGGGGTTTGTCAATTTATTTAACCTTCTTAAAGAACTAGCTCTTTGTTGCATTTATTTTTCTATTTTTGTTTGTTTGTTTCCAATTTCATTTATTTCTGCTCTAATTTTGATTATTTCTTTCCTTCTGCTGACTTTAGGCTTCATTTGTTCTTCTTTTCTAGTTTTTTAACATGAAGCTGAGGTTGCTTATTTGGGCTCATTCTTGTTTACTGAGATAAGCCTGTAATGATATGAACTTTCCTCTTATGACCACTTTTGCTGTGTCCCAAAAGCTTTGATATGTTGTACTATCATTATCATTCGTTTCTGTGTATCTCTGGATCTCTCTTTTTATTTTTTCTCTGACTCACTTATTCTTCATTAGCATGTTGTTTAATCTCCATGTATTTGTGGTTCTTGCTGATTTCTTTTTGTAGTTGATCTCTAGTTTCAGAGCATTATGATCAGAGAATATGGTTGGTATGATTTCAATCCTCTTATATTTGTCGAGGCTATCTCTGTGTCCCGGTATGTGGTTGATTATTGATAGTGTTCCGTATGCACTAGAGAAGAATGTGTAAGCAGCTCTTTTGCTCTTTTGGGATGGAAGGCTCTGTAAATGTCAATTATGTCCAGTTGGTCTAATGTGTCATTTAAGGATGTTATTTCCTTATTGATTTTCTGTTTGGATGATCTATCCATACCCAACAGTAGGGTATTTAGGTCCTCTACTACGATAGTGTTTTGGCCCGTTTCTCCCTTAATTCTGTTAGTAATTGCTTTATATATGTTGGGGCTCCCTGATTGGTAGCATAGATATTAATAAGTGTTATGTCTTCTTAGTGTGTGATTCCTTTTAACATTATGAAGTGTCCGTCATTATCTTTCTTTACCTTTTTTTATTTTAAAGTCTATTTCTTCTGATATTAGTACCGCTACTCCCACTTTTCTCTGAATGCCATTTGCTTGAAATATCGTTTTCCACTCTTTCACTTTGAGTCTATATTTATCTTTGGAG
>NW_011888844.1:3289783-3304290 GCF_000151845.1 Pteropus vampyrus | reverse complement strand
ATATTAGTACCGCTACTCCCACTTTTCTCTGAATGCCATTTGCTTGAAATATCGTTTTCCACTCTTTCACTTTGAGTCTATATTTATCTTTGGAGATGAGATGTGTTTCCTGGAGGCAGCATATGGTTAGGTTTTGTTTTTTGATCCATTCTGCAACACTGTGCCTTTTTATTGATGAGTTCAGTCCATTTACATTTAGGGTGGTTGAAATATGAGGTTTTTCTATAACCATTTTATCTTCCCTTTCTGGTAGCTTGGTGTTTTCTTTGCTCCCTTTTCCTTGTGTTTCTGTTTTTTGGTTTCTAATTTTTTTAATTTGGTTATTTGGTTGGGTTTTGTGGGTTTCCCTCTGGTTTTTCTTGTCTTATGTTGTATACTTTAGTTCTGAATTTTTGGTGTGTTGTTAGCATTGCGAATATGTAGCAGATAGTTATAGTATATATATATATATATATATACGGTCGTGCATTTTCTTTTGCGCGTACCTTATCTACATTTCCCTTTGTGAATTTGGATCTTTGAATTCTCCCCTTTTCAGTCATTGTTGTCTCAGTTTGTCACTATGTACACTGAATGTTCATTATTACCTTGCTATAGCAAATCTTTTGTTATTGTTTAAGCTTATAATGCCCTGTTCTTAGTAAGGGTTGCACTCCTCTGCTTCTATTTGTCAGCTGGTCACCTTGCCCATAGTTATGATTTTTTTTTTTTGTCATTCTCTTTTAGGTGAGCTGACATCTTTCAGTATTTCCTATTGTGCTGGCCTCGTAGTGGAGAATTCCCTCAATTTTTGTATGTCTGGAAATGCCTTTCTTTCTCCTTCATATGTAAAGGAGAGCTTTTCTGGATACATTTTTCTTGGCTGGTAGTTCCTTTCATTTAATAGTTTGAATATTGGATTCCACTCCTTTCTTGCTTGTAAAGTTTGTGCTGAGAAGTCTGATGATAATCTAATGGATTTTCCATTATAGGTTACCGTCTTCTTTTCCCTGGATGCCCTGAGAATTCCTTTTATTTTTCATTAATTTTTGCTAATTTTAATACACTGTGTCTTGGAGAAAGTCTTTTTGGGTTGAGATAATTGGACGTTCTGTTGACTTCTTGAATTCCAAGCTCCAGCTTATTCCTTAGATTTGGCAAATTCTTGTCAACTATTTGTCTGAAAATGCTTTCTAATCCCTGCTCCTTTTCCTCCCCTTTGAGAATTTTCATTATTCTTAAATTTCCTTTCCTGATGGCATTAACTAATTCTTGTTATTCTCTTTCACTATTTTTCATACTTGGGTTTCTCTCTTCTTCCTTCTGATTTATTTCTAGATTTCTGTTTTCGATATCACTGATCCTTTTCTCCATTTGGTCAACTCTATTTCTCAAGCTTACTCTTTCATCTATTATGTTTTTGTGTATTCTTCATGTCCAGAAGTTCTATTTGGTTCTTTTTAATGGTTTTAATGTCTTTGCTGAAAAATTCATTCTGCTGATCTAGTTTTTTTTTTTTTTTTCAATTCCTGTCATAGCTCTTATTTTCAAACCCTTCTCTCAGACATGCTTATACGCAGGTCTTGTGTTTTTTGTTGAACTTTAGATGGTCAACTTATTGTTGTTTTAAAGGGAGAGATCCGGGGACATCTCTCACTCTGCCATGCTTGACGTCTGAAAATATCTATGAAATCCATCTGGTCTAGTGTGTCTTTTAGGCCCATTGTTTTCTTGTTGACTTTTTGGAAGATCTGTCCATTGGTGTCAATGAGGTGTTAAAGTTCCCTACTATGAGTGTATTACTGTTGATCTCTCCTTTCATGTAAGTCAATAATTGCTTTATGTATGTAGGTGTTCCTATGTTGGGTGCATATATGTTTACTAAGTTTATGTCCTCTTGATGTATTGATCCCTTTACCATTATGTAATGCCCTTCTTTTTCTCTTATTATAGCCTTTGTTTTAAAGTCTATTTTGTCTGATATAAGTATTGCTAACCTGGCTTTTTTTTTCATTTCCATTTTTGTGAAATATCTTTTTTCATCCTTTTGCTTTCAGTGTGTGAGTGTTAGCTGATCTGAAGTGGGTCTCTTGTAGACAGCATACACATGGATCTTTTTTTTTTCCCCCATTTGGGTACCCTATGTTTTTTGATTGGAGCATTTAATCCATTTACATTTAAAGTGATTATGATAGGTACATAGCTATTGCTATTTTATTTTTCATTTTTATTTGTTTTTTCCCCATAAGTCCCTTTAACATTTCTTGTTGGCAATGAATTCCTTAAGGTTTTCTCTGCTGGGAAGCTCTTTATCTCACCTTCCATTTTAATTGAAAGCCTTGCTGGATAGATATTCATGGTTGTAGAGTCTTTTTTTTCATAATTTTGAATATTTTTTGCCAATACCTTCTGGCCTGCAAAATTTCTGCTGAAATATCATCAGACTTTCTTATGGAGAGTATGTTTGTAAATAACTAGCTGCCTTTCTCTTGCGGCTTTTAAGATTCTCTCTTTGTCTTTAATCGTTGGCATTTTAATTATGACGTGTCTTGATATGGGTCTGTTTCAGTTCCCCTTGTTTGGGATTCTTTGTGCTTCCTGGACTGTCTAATTCCTTTGCTAGGTTAGGGAAGTTTTCTGTCATTATTTCTTCAAATAGATTCTCAATCCCTTGCTCTTTCTCTTCCCCTTCAGGTACTCCTATGATCCAGATATTTTAACACTTCATGTTGTCCCAGAGGTCTCTTAAATGATTCTCATTTTTTTAAATTCATTTTTCTTTTTGTTGTTGTGATTGGGTGTTTTCTTCTACCTTGTCTTCCAGTTTGCTGATTCCTTTTTCTGCTTTGTCCATTCTACTCTTGAATCCTGTGGTGTAGTCTTCATTTTAGTATTGTATTCTTCATTTCTGTCTGGTTCTTTTTTTATTGGTTCTATGTCCTTTTTACTATCTCTCTGTGAGGTTCTCATTGATCTCTTCCATTCTCCTCCTAAGTTCATTGAGCATCCTTATAACCATTATTTTGAATTCTATCCCTGATAGGTTGCTTGCCTCCATTTCATTTAGCTTATTTTCTGGAGTTTTCTCCTGCTGTTTCATATGTGGCATATTTCTTTGTTTTCTCATTTCATTAGCCTCTCTGTGTTTGTTTCTATGTGCTAAGAAGTTTTATTTCGTCTCCGACTATGGTCAGATGGACTTATATGGAAGGGGCCTGTGTGGTCCAGTAGCACATTCTCCCTAAGTACCTGTGCCAGGGGCTCTGAACGTGATGTTTGTGTGTGATTTGTTGTAGCTAAGCTTTTATTGGTATTAGTATTTCCTTTGGTGGGATTAATTCTTGGCCTGACCCTCTTTGGGAATTGGCTATGCCTTTAGTGTGTGAGTTGCTATGTAAAGGCTGACCCCACTGAGTAGAATTTGCCCTAGCTGGTTTGTGTATTTGTTGAGATCACCCTTTGTTTGTATCGCTTATGGGGCTAGTCAGAAGTTGCTCTGGTGTGGTCTAGTGACAGCCTCCAAGTGCATTGGTTTTGTGGCCCCCTGGGAGGGACTCCCCAGTAAGCTAAGGTCAGCCTCTGCCTTTGATTCCTTGGGGCTACCTGGTGAGAGCTACAAAGTGATTTGCAGATGGCTGCTGCCTATGCTGGATCTATAGGTAAGTGGAAGAGACAACGCTGTAAACCACGGTCCGGTTACCCTCAGTACAGGGCCAGGGGTGGTTTAGCAGAAGGACCAGTACACTTCAAGGCCTGAGGCTGTCTGTCAGTTGCCTGTAAGACTTTGCAACTGGAAAAGCCTCCGGGTGATATGTGCATTGATTGGTGTCGGGACCCAGGGAGTCCCTTGGATGTATTGAGCATACTTCCCCCTGCCACTTCCGTGTCAGTTTACATGCCAGCTCTGTCTCTGTGGCTCTCTGTAAAAGTCTCAGATTGCAGCAAGGCCAGTTGCTGCTGATTTCAGGCCTGCGAACACTTAAGATCTGTTCAAGAATTATTGAAGCTCATTTGCAGTGGTTCGTGACCCACCAATGAAAGCTTCTCTTGGATGCGCAAGCTTTGTGTGTGCCATCCAAACCAACTGCTGTTGTTTGGTGTTGAATTTGTGTCCCAAGAAAAGCACATGATGGAATTGGGTTGCCTGGGAACAGGCTTGCCACAAGTAATTTGTGGGTTAGGTGAGGCAGAGTCTCAGTGAGGCGTGGGGCCGTCAGGCCTATACAGCCCCAGATTTTATGCCAGTTCTGGGACTGTGGGCTCCCACAAATATTGAGACCCACTATCATCTGGATGAGCCCATAAACCCCTGAGATCCACCCAAGAGATATTGTATCTTGTGCTGGCTGCAGTGACCTACTCACCAAATTCGTACACTGTGCTAGCCAAAGTCTTTTGCCTGAGCAGAATGCATAACCCTGGAAAGGGACAGTGTTCAGGCAGCTGTCTGTCAATGGGTCAGGAGCACTTTGTGGATTGGATGGGGCATGATTTCAGAGAGACAAGAGCTGTCAGGCCAATGTAGCCTCAGTTTTGCTGCAACTTCTGTGTCTATGTGTTCCCGCAGTATTCACAGATCACAGTAATACCAGCTGCAGTCTGGGGAGATCCCACAGACCTCTGTGATATCCTCAAGCGACATTGTAGCTCATACAGGCAGCAGTGGTCTGCCTGCAACTGATTTTCCTTAAATGCACGTACTGCTCTAGCCAAAGTTTGTTGCTTGTGCGGGATATGCGGCCCTAGAAAGGGGCAGGTTGGGGGCAGCTGCACTGCAACAAACCACTCTGGGCAATCTGTGGATTAGGTAGGGTGGGCCGATCTTGCCAGCCAGTGCAACTTCAGAAAATTGGCCATGCGATGGCAGGATTCAGCAAAGACAAGCTGGCACCTGTTTGCAAACTGCCCCGTAGAGGGGCTCCGACTAAGGTGCTATGGTGGCTACCTGTCTGGCCCTCATTCCCATGCCACGTAATGCAGTATTTCCCTGTATGACTCTTGCTTGAGCCTTCGTCCTTTTGCTGGCACCCAGAGTTTGTGTCCACAGGCGAGAGAACCTATATGTGGACCCCTTAAAGGGGCATCTGGAATTTCAGTCTCCTTTTATCTCACCTGGATGGCCAGAATTCCCATTGATTTTTAGTCAGATTTTCTGCAAGCTCCTCTTCCCTGGTCTGGGGAGCCCCTATATGGGAATAGGACCCCTCTCTCCTTGTGGGGGCGGCGCTCTGGAGTTATGCTCTCTCTCCTGATGCTCTACTGCCACCCGTGGGTGTGGGCTCAGCCCGATTCATGACTTTGCCCCTCCTACCAGCTTCAGTGTGGGTCATTCTTTATATTATCAGATGTATGTGTTATGATCAGCTGGACTTCAGGTGATTCTACACATTGATTATTTTATAATTTGGTTGTAATTTTAATGTGGACCTGAGAGGAGATGAACCTTGCTTTTACCTACTCTGCCATCTTAGCTTACTGGTTTTTTTTTTTTAATATTTCATTATTATTAAGAGTGATCTTCATTATTATTAAGAGTAATTTTCATTATTATTAAGGTCGATAAGAAGAGTTTTGTTTGTTTGTTTGTTTTCCAGTAGGTGGTGCACAAGCTTCTGGCACTGCCAAGACCTTTCCAATCTCTGCCGTGTGGCAATAAAAAGCCCTTTATTCCCAGGGGTGGTGTGTGTCTCCTCTGTGACCGGGTCTCTTCTGTCCAGGGCACCACCCTCATGGGAGAATGTGTAGAGCAATGGGGTTCTGAGCCTCTGAAGAGCCCCTGAAGTTCCTGTGCTGCTCTAGCAGTCAGGTGCAATATAGTACTGCTCCAGTGCATTTGCTGAGATTAGCCTGAATGGGTGAGGGTGGGGTGAGTGGGAGAGGCAGCTATTTTGCCTGTGGCTATTTTCCTTCCAATAATGCTGACCGTCAGACTTCAATATCTCCACCCCATCACTGAGATCTGCTGTGTGCATCTCTTCAGTTTTTGCAAACTCCTTGCTCTGCAGCTGATGCTCACTGCTACAGATTCTCCCGGGGCCTGCTGCTAGCTCTGGGAGGGCGGGGAAAGGTGGCCAGGCTCTGACCCAGACTTCTGCCTGGCAATGGCAGCTACTAGAACACAGCTGTTGCATCTCTCCACTTCGTCTCTGCCTTGATCACTGGGTTCCACCATCATAGTATATGCTGATCACTCAGGCTGGAATGCTCGTCTGTAGAGAATGCATGCCACAATCTGATTCCTCCCCTCTCTCCAAGTCCCAAAGTGAGTTCTGGGCTGCACCCAGAGCACTGATCTCAGCTCCTCTCCTTTTTCTTCTTCCTTGCTCATCTGATTCGCCATCTTAAAATGGTCTTGATGCACAGATCACTCAGACATGTTTGTGTGTTAGGCAGGGTGTTTGTTTTCTGTTGAATTGTAGTTGTTCAATTTGTTGTAATTTTCAGGGTAGAGATCAAGGGAACCCTCATGTCTCCATGCTTCTGACTTCAGGCTCCATTTCTAACTCTAGTTTTCTTGCTATTTCCACCACATCTACAGTTATTTCCTCCATTGAAGTTTTGAACCCCTAAAAGTCAGCCATGAGGACTGGAATAAACATCTCCCAAACTTCTGTTAATGTTGATATTTTGACCCCTTCCCATGAATTATGAATTTTCTTAATGACATCTACAGTGGTGAATCCTTTTCAGAAAGTTTCCAATTTCCTTTGCCCAGATCCATCAGAGGAATCTCTATCTATGGCAGCTATGGCCTTATGAAATATATTTCCTAATAAGACCTAAAAGTCAAAATTACTCCTTGATTCATGAGTTGCATAATGGATATAATGTTAGCAAGCATGAAAACAACATTAATTTAATTGTATATCTCCATCAGAGCTCTTGGGTTACCAGATACATTGTCATTGAGCAGTAGCATTTTGAAAGGTATCTTTTTTTTATGAGCAGAAGATCTCAACTATGAGTTTAAAATATTCAGTAAACCATGTTGTAAACAGATGTGCTGTCATCTAGGCTTTGTTGTTCCGTTTATAGAGCACAGTCAGAGTAGATTTAGCATAATACTTAAGGGCTCTAAGATTTTTGGAATGGTAAATGAAGATTGGTTTCAACTTAAAGTCACCAGCTTCATTAGCCCCTAACAAGAGAGTCAGCTTGTCCTGAGAAGCTTTGAAACTAGAGATTGACTTCTCTCTAGCTATAAAAGTCATATATGCCATCTTCTTCTAATGGAAAGCTGCTTCATCTACATTGAAAATCTGTTATTTAATGTAGCCACCTTTATTATCATAGCTAGATCTTCTGGATAATTTGCTGCAACTTCTACATCAACACTTGCTGCTTCACCTTTCACTTTTATGTTATAGAGATGGCTTCTTTCCTTAAACGTCATGAACCAACCTCTGATAGCTTCAAACTTTTCTTCTGCAGCTTCCTCACCTCTCTCAGCCTTCATAGAATTGAATTAGGGCCTTGCTCTGGATTAAACTTTGGCTTAAGGGAATGTTGTAGCAGGTTTGACCTTCTATTCGGACCATTAAAACATTCTCTATATCAGGAGTAAGACAGTTTTTTGTTGTTGTTATTATTCATGTGTTCACTGAGTAACACTTTTTATTTCCTTCAAGAATTTTTCTTTTGCATTTACAGCTTAGTTAACCATTTGGTGTAAGACACTTACTTTCCAGCCTGTCTCAGTTTTTGACTTGCCTTTCTCAGTAAGCTTAATCATTTCTAGCCTTTGTTTTAAAGTAAAAAACATGTGACCCTTCCTTTTATTTGAACATTCAGAGGCCATTGTAGAGTTATTAATTGGCCTAATTTCAATATTATTGTGTTTCAGGGAATAGGGAGGAGATGGAGAGAGATGGGGAAATGGCTGGTCGGTAGAGCAGTCAGAATACACACAACATTTATCCATTAAGTTTTCCATCTTATATGGGTGTGGTTAATGCCACCCCAAAACAATTACAATAGTAACATCAAAGATCATTGATCACAGTCACCATAACAAATATAATAATAATAATAATAAAAAGTTTGAAATATTGCTAGAATTACCAGAATGTGGCACAGAGACACAAAATGAGCAAATGCTATTGGAAAAATGATGCCGATAGACTTTTTGAACACAGGGTGACCACAAACCTTCAATTTGTAAAAATCACATTATCTGTGAAGCTCAATAAAGTTCTATAAAATGAGATATGCCTGTATCTGATTTGGGTTTATTGGGTTGGGTAAATAGAAAATTATCGTGTTCTTTTGGTGGTGTCATATTTACTTTTCATGTTCCTTGAAGTCTTGCCTTGCTGTCTTTGCACTTGAAGTAGCAGTTACCTCCTCCCATCTTTACTGACTGAATTTTGGAGAGAAACAGCTTCTATCAGCCTTGCTAGGGATTCTGAGGCTTTCTCAGACCAGATATATTCTATGGATATGCCTGCTCTACACTTTTCACTCTCTCTTGCAGCAGAATTCTTAAACTTGCATGACTTCTCTTGATTCTGCAAAGTTAGGCCAAGTGCTGACAGCCTTCCTTTTGTTCTCCTGAGGGTGGTGTTAAATGCTCAAGTTCATGGTCTCCTAGGCTCACAGATTTGGGCTCGATTTCTGCATGTACTCACTGCTCATCTGCAAAAGCTCACTCTTACTGCTGTCGGGACCATGCACAGGGAGCCAGCCTAGGGGTGGGAAGTGTGTGGGTGAAGCATGTGTAACATTAGGCTGCCTGTGAAAAATTTGGTAGAGTCTATAGATGACGCATCCCCAACATCTTGTGGGAGGCTTCCTAATGGAATTCATGAGGTGGTTAATAGGAAATTGTGTCCCTTTGCTATGTTTCATTCAGAGCCCTTGCTGCTGTTCTCCCAACTACTCAATGCCCTCAAGTCATGCAGTTTAGGACTTAGTATTGTGGATGGGGCACAAGAGGTATGGGCCTCTTTGACAGGATTTCACACAGCTGGAGAAGCCAGGCATCACTTGCAAACCATCACATTTCCCCACAGGAGAAATTACAGGCTGAGAATGGCACCAGAGCTGTGTTGCTTTGGGGGAAGGGTAATACAGATAAAATCAAATTATTCCTCTTACCCTCTCCAATGCACTCTATCTCAGATTTTTTTTTTTTTTTTTTGCACTCATGGTGCACTGTAACTGCTCTGATGGATTCTTGGACTTCCACAAAGGCTCTCTCATCTGTAGGTAATTGTTTAAATCAGTGTTCTCTAAAAGAGATATCTACTCTCCTGTGGTCATTGCAACATTATTCATAATATCCAGGATATGGAAACTAATTGTCCATCAATGGATGTGTAGGTAAAAATTATATATAATATATAACTACATATATATTTAATGGAATGCTATTCATCCTTATAAAAGAAACAAATACTGCCATTTGTGACAATATGGATGAACCTGGGAGACAATGTGCTTAATGAAATAAGCCAGATGTAGAAAGACAAATATTGCATGATTTCACTTATATGTGGACTCTGAACTAGCCCAACTCCTAGAAACAGAGAATAGAATGGTGGTTGCCAGGAGCTGGGGAGTGAAGGAAATGGGGAGATGTTGGTCAAGGGGTAAGAAGTTTCAGTTATACAAGGTAAATAAATTCTGAAGATCTAACATATAATATTGTGACTATATTAGCAACAGTTTTGTATACTTGAAATTTTCTAAGACATTAGATCTCAAGAATCCTCATCACTCAAATGCACAATAGTAAATGGTAGTAGCTAGTGAGGTAATGGATGTGTTAACTAGTTTGATTGTAATGGTTATTTCACAATGTATACATATATCAAATCATTGTATTGTACACATTAAATATATACAATTTAAAATTTTCAATTATACCGCAATAAATCTGGGACAGGTGAAATGATACCTCCCCCAAACCCCAAAATCCAAATAAGAAAACATAAGCTCTGAAATCAGATGGCCTGTTTGAATCCTAGTTTTATCAGGTACTGGCTGTGTGACCTGAGGCAAGTCTCTTAAATTCTCTAAGCTTGTGTCTTCATAAGTAAAAATGGAGACAATACTATTTATTTCATAGAGTAGTTATGAGAAGTGATAAGAAAATGCTTAGCACAGTTTTCAGTATTTGGTAAAAACTCAGTAGATATTAGCTACTAGCTATTGTATGTATTAATGAAGGTTAGTAACCAGAGGTTCAAGCATTTTTTTTCTCATCCTTACACTCAACTTGGAGATCAAAATCAGTGTAAAAGGAGAGACAATTCAACAAAAGATTGGAATAAAGTTCATATTACCCACATTCCACTAATTGCATTTCAATTCAGTTATTTTTCAGACGACCTTACCCTTGTTTGTGCATAAACTATGTAAAATACCATAAATAGGCCAATATCATTATATCCTTCCTTTTCCCTGGAGAGCATGATGCTTGCTTTCTCAACAGCAAAATGAAAACTACTTCTTGTGCTTCAGTACTGTGTCAGCAGCAAAATTGAAAGTATTTTTTGTCACCTGCACTGCTGTCAGCAGAAAAAAAATAGAAAGTGAGGAACATAATTTCAGCACTAACACAAGTATCCGAATGATTTACCTGTCTACTCTGCCTCACTTTCATCTCAGCTCTCAGAGCTTCATTCATCAATATTTTATTTACACACTCATATCTCATTTTTACACGGTTTCTATCCCCTCTGCCAGATGGCTGTGTTGTGTGCATAGTGTTCATTAAGAAGAATGAGAAAGATACACAGCTACATAATATCGGCATCTGGTTGGGGCTCAGATAACCACATTTTCTAGTGAGAATCTCCCATGAATAACAGCTTAGACTGAAGCAAATATTTGTTCCCTTTTGAAGAAATACTGGGCAATGACCAAAAAAATGAGCAATTTGATTAAAAAATTTGAGGGCCAGTTTTTCAAGCTATACTATTAAAAATTTAAATCTTAAAAAAACTGGTTAGTTCAATTCTATGTTCATATGGATATTTTTTTTTTTTTTTGCAATTGACATATAGTCCAGTGCTCTATATCATCCAGTTTACATGACTAAAGGCATGAATTTGCTACCTCTTCAAACTAGAGTCTAATAGGTCTCCTGACTGGGGCATTCTTTCTAATACCTAGCCTAAATGTGTCTTACAAAAGAAAAAAGCATAGTAAGTTTGAATAACTGTAACTCTTTCCTTGTTAGTTGTAACGAATTTGCTTTTAAGAAATTGTATTAAAAAAGCGCCTAGCAGTGGTTAAGAGTCAGGCAGACCTAGGTTAGAATTTTAGCTCTACCAGTTATGAAACTTTAGGCAAGTCTTTTAATTTCTCTAAGCCTCATTTTGCTCAACTGTAAGTGGGAACAAAAACTATAACAATAACAAAAATTTCACTTATTTTGAAGAGGTTCACTGTGAGAATTAAATGAGAAAATAGAAGTAATTATTAGTAGAGTGCCTGAAATAAACACTAAATAAATAGTAGTTAATTTTGTGGCAGGATCAAATTCTGAGGTAACTAAAGTTTTTTCTTTCCTGCATTTTTCTGCTTCTGTGAGAACTTCCACGCATTGAATTGTTGGTTTTCACAACACATATTACCCAAAAGAACAAGTACACAAAGCTACCCGAAAAGAACGATTTGAATTTCTAAATAGAATTTTATTTGAGTTTTTAAATAGAGTTTTTAAAATTCCTAAAAGCGATAATAGCTTTGAAAGTCAGGATACTTTTTAAAAATTAAAGTATAGTTGACATACAATATTATATTAGTTTTAGGTACAAGATATGGTTGTTCTACATTTATTTAACTTACGATGTGATCACCACTGTAAGTCTAATAACCATCTTCATTGCACAGTTATTATGATATTATTGACTATATTCCCTGTGCTATACATTATATACTTGTGACTTATTTATTTTACAACCGAAGTTTATACCTCTAATTTGTCACATTTCCACCCATCCCACTACTCCCTCCTCATTGGCAAGCCTCAGTTTCTTCTCTGTAGCTATGAGTCTTTTGCTGTTTTGTTTTGGTCATTTATTTTTATTTTGTATTTCTTTGTTATACATATATATTATAGTGAATTGGTTAATGAATTAGATAATTTTCGAATGCACAATTCCACTAAAAGTCATATTTATATTGCATTGTATGTTCCTCACCCATAGTTAGAATGGTTTCTGTAAACACATAATTGACCCCTTTTACACTATCTACCTCCTCACTTCCCCCCACCCTCTGGTAACCACTAGTCTACTATCCATGTCCATGAGTCTCTGTTTGTTTGTCATGTTTGTTTGTTACTTTTAGATTTACATTCCATATGTAAGTGATATCACATGGTTTTCAACTTTCTCTGTCTGACTCATTTTGTTTAGCATGATTATCTCAAGATCCATCCACGTTGTCACAAATGGCAGTATTTCATCTCTTCTTATAACTAAGTAATATTCTATCGCATATATGTACCACATCTGCTTTATCCAATCATCTATTGTAGGGCACTTCAGTTGCTTCCATGTCCTGCCACCATGAATAATGCTGCTATTAACATTGGTGTGCAAATATCTTTTTGAATATATGTTTTAAAGTTTTTGGGGAGATTCTGGGAAATATGGTGGAGTGAGAGATGTCCTCAGATCTCTCCTCTTGAAACAACAATAAGCTGAACATCTAAAACTCAACAAAAGGCACCAAAACTGCACACCAGCATGTCTGAGTGTGAGATCTGTGCATAAGAGCTACCACAGGTCAGAACCCCAGGTGTCAGGTGGTGGACTGGGAGAAATAAGAAGTTGCCTCTCACAGCTGCCGGAGCTCCCCATAGAAAGAGGAAGAGGGGAGAAGATGCGACAACTTCCCTGATCAGCCTGCCTGGAAGTGCCAGAATTTCTAGAAGCCAGCAGCAAGGCCCAGTCATCAGGGCAAAAAGCAGAGAAGCAGGACAAAACTGCAGAGAAACAACAGTTGATTTTTACCGGACCCAGTTGCAAAACTGAAGTTAAGACACAGCCCTCAACTCCCAAACCAGAGGGCCCATTCCACCATACCCTCCAAGACCAATCACAGCGAAGCCTCAGGGGAATCTGAGCAAATGCTGCTGAAACTGTGGCTAACACTGACAGGGACTGAAACTGAGAGTAGCAAGTGTGATTAAATATCTACAAGAAAATAAAAAACACATTTAGGCTTTATATAAAGCAGGGATCCAAGAGGCTTAGACGTCATTTACTGGAAACCAAAAGAAGAGCGCCTTCTTTGCAGTAGAGTAAAGAAAGACCTTTATATAATAAATCTTCTTTATGGAAAAACAAAAAAATACACTTCCATTAATGCTCAAGTGGAAAAATAGCCCATTAAACACCATGAACAACCAAGGTGACAAAGCATCTCAGAAAGAAAGTGAAAAGTCTCCAGAAAATAAGCTTTCAGAAATATGCAAATTAAATGACTGAAAATTCAGAATGGTACTTCTAAAAAACTCAATGAAATCCAAAAAAATTTAAATCAACAATTTCAGGAATTTAAAAAACAGCTAGACGAGCAGAGCAAGGAGATTGAAACCCTCAAAAGGAACCAAATAGAACTTCTGGAAATGAATAATCCACTGCAAGAGTTGAAAAATGAAATAGCAAGCTTGGGAAATAGAGTAGACCAAATAGAGGAAAGTATTAGTGATATCAAAGACAGAAATCTAGAAATAAATCAGAAAGAAGAAAAGAGAAACCGAAGAATAAAAAATAATGAAAGAGAAATACAAGAACTAGCTGATACTATCAGGAGAGGAAACATAAGAATAATGGATATACTCAAAGGGGAGGAAAAGGAGCAGGGGATAGAAAACATTTTCAGAGAAGTAGTTGAAAATTCAAGAAGTCAGAACACCCAATTATCTCAACTCAAAAAGGCCTTCACCACGACACATTGTATTAAAGTTATCAAAAATCAAAGACAAAGACAGAATTCTCAGGGCATCCAAGGAAAAGAAGACAGTAACTTATAAAGGAAAACCCATTAGATTATCATTGGGCTACTCGGCGTAAACTTACAAGCCAGAAATGAATGGAATCAAATATTTAAACTATTAAGTGAAAGTACTACGAGCCTAGAATAATGTATCAAGCTAAGCTCTCCTTTAGATATGAAGGAGAAATTAAGACCTTTCCAGACATACAAAAATTGAGGGAATTCTCCACTATGAGGCCTGCACTACAGGAAATACTGAAAGGGGTCAGCTCACCTAAAACAAAATAACAAAACAAAACAAAAATACATAATTAGGAGTAAAGTGACTACCTGGCAATTAGAAGCAGAAGAGTGCAACCCTTACTAAGAACAGGGCATTATAAGCTTAAATAATAAGAAGATAATTGCTATAGCAAGATAGTAATGTATGTTCAGCATACACAGGGACAAATTGAGATGACTGAAAAGGAGAGGACTCAAAGATCCAAATTCGCAAAGGGGAAAGGAGAAAAGGCACACGCAGAGGAAAATGGATGACTGTATATATATATTTATATACTTTTCATATTTGT
>NW_011888844.1:3274451-3289722 GCF_000151845.1 Pteropus vampyrus | reverse complement strand
ATTCTTAATGGTAACCACACACCAAAGATTCAAAACTGAAGTATAGAACATAAAACAAGAAAAAACACAGGCAAAACCCACAAAAGCAAACCAAAATAATGAAAAAAGAAACACAAGGACAAGGAGGCAATGAAAATACTGAGCTACCAGAAAACAAAAGATAAAATGGCTATAAGAAGACCTCATATTTCAGTAATCACCCTAAATGTAAATGGATTGAACTCACCAAAAAAAGGCACAGAGTTGCGGAAGGAATAAAAAGCAAAACCCAATCATATGCTGCCTCCAGGAGACACATATCAGCTCCAAAGACAAACATAAACTCAAAGTGAAAGGGTTGAAAATGATATTACAAGCAAATGGCATTCAGAGAAAAGCAGTAGCAGTACTAATATCAGACAAAATAGACTTTAAAATAAAAAAGATAAAGAAAGATACTGAGGGACACTTCACAATAATAAAGGGAATCATGAACCAAGAAGACATAACACTTATTAATATCTATGCTCCCAATCAGGGAGCCCCAAAATATGTAAAGTGATTACTAACAGAACTAAAAGGAGAAACAGACCAAAACACTGTCATAGTAGAGGACCTAAATACCTCACTGTTGGATATGGATAGTGCATCCAAACAGAAAATCAATAAGGAAATAACATCCTTAAATTACACATTAGACCAACTGGACATAATTTACATATACAAAGCCTTCCATCCCAAAACAGCTGCTTATACATTCTCTCTAGTGCACAAGGAACATTCTCAAGAATCGACCACATACTGGAACACAGAAATAACCTCAACAAATATGAGTGTTGAAATGATACCAACCATATTCTCTGCTCATAATGCTTTGAAACTAGAGATCAACTACAAAAAGAAATCAGGAAGAAACACATATACACGGAGATTAAACAACATGCTACTGAAGAATAACTGGGTCAGAGAAGAAATAAAAAGAGAGATCAGGAGCTACATAAAAACGAATGATAATGATAGTAAAACATATCAAAACTTTTGGGACATGGCAAAAGGGGTCATAAGAGGAAAGTTTATATAATTAGAGGCCTATCTCCAAAAACAAGAATGAGCTCAAATAAGCAAAATAATGCTTCATCTTAAAAAAAAGAAAAAAAAGAAAAAAAGAAAAACAACTAGAAAAGGAAGCACAAATGAAGCCTAAAATCAGCAGAAGGAAAGAAATCGTCAAAATTAGACAGAAATAAATGAAATTGAAAACAAAAACCAATAGAAAAAATAAATATAACAGGAGCTGGTTCTTTGAGGTTACTAAAATTTACAAAACCCTGGCTAGACTCACTAAAGAAAAAAGAGAAAGGACACAAATAAATAAAATCAGGGATGAAAGAGGGGAAGTTACGACTGACATTGCAGAAATACAAAGGATCATGCAAGAATACTATGAAAAAGTATATAACACCAAATTTAATAATCTAGAAGAAATGGAACAGTACTTAGAAAAATACAACCTTCCTAGACTGAATGAAGAAGAACTGGAAAACCTGAATAGACCAATCCTCAGTATGGAAATTGAAACGATCATCACAAATCTACCATAAAGTGAAAGTCCAGGATCAGATGGCTTCACCAGTGAATTCTACCAAACATTTAAAGATTTAACACCTATTCTCCTCAAATTCTTCCAAAAATTCGAAGAGGAAGCAATACTTTCCAACTCATTTTATGAGGCCAATATTACTCTGATACCAAAACCTGGTAAAGATAACACAAAAAAGAAAACTACAAGCCAATATCTCTCATGAACACAAATGCAAAAAATCGAATACAGCAACATATTAAACAGATTATACACCACAATCAAGTGGGTTTCATCCCAGGGGCACAGAGATGGTTCAACATATGCAAATCGATGAATGTGATACATCATATAAACAAATTAAAAAATAGGAATCATATCAATAGATGCAGAAAAAGCCTTTGACAAGATACGACATCCATTTATGATCAAAACACTTCACAAAATTGGTATAGAAGGAAAGTACCTTAACACAATAAAGTACCTTAACACAATAAAGGCCATATATGACAAACCCTCAGCCAACATTATATTTAATGGTGAAAAACTAAAAACCTTCCCTCTAAGATCAGGAACAAGGCAAGGCTTTCCACTATCGCCACTGTTATTCAATATAACATTGGAGGTCCTAGCAAGTGCAATCAGGCAAGAGAAAAACATAAAAGGCATCCAAATAGGAAACAAAGATGTCAAACTGTCACTATTTGCGGATGACAGGATTCTCTATATAGAAAACCCTAAAGACTCCATAAAAACACTACTAGAAACAATAAGCAATTACAGTAAAGTCTCTGGAGACAAAATTAATGTTCAAAACTTCATAGAGTTCCTATACTCTAATAATGATGCTTCAGAAGAAAAGTGGAAAAAATAATTCCTTTTGCAATTGCAACCAAAAGAAAAAAAAATACCTAGGAATAAATTTAACGAAACATGTGAAGGACCTATATAATGAAAACTACAAGAAAGATATTCCGTGTTCTTGGAGTGGAAGAATCAACATAGTTAAAATGACTATATTACCTAATGCATTATACAGATTTAATACAATCCCCATCAAAATCTCATCGCCAATTTTTAAAGACATAGAACAAAAAATCATCACATTTGTATGGAAGCACAAAGGACCCCAAATTGCCAAAGCCATCCTGAGAAAAAAGAATGAGGCTGGAGGCCTCATTCTGCCCAACTTCAAATTATACTATAAAGCGACAGTAATCAAAATGTCATGGTATTGGCAGCAAAACAGACACACGGACCAGTGGAATAGAATTGAGAATCCAGAAGTAAACCAATATTTATATGGGCCAATAATTTTCAACAAAACAGCCAAAAATATACAGTGGAGAAAGGAAAGCCTTTTCAATAAATGGTGCTGGAAAAATTGGAAGGCCACCTGCAAAAGAATGAAACTAGACTGTTGTCTATCTCCACACACCAAAATTAACTCAGAATAATTTAAAGACCTGAATATAAGACTGGAATCAGTAAAATGCATAGAAGAAATCATAGGAACTAAACTCAAGGACCTTGGACTTAAAGAGGATTTTATGAATCGACCTCAAGGGCAAGGGAAGTAAAAGCTAAAATAAATGAATGGGACTACATCAAACTAAAAAGCTTCTGCTCAGCAAAAGAAATGGTTAATGAGGTAAAGAGATAAACATTCGAAGGGGAAAATATATTTGAAAGCAATGCCTCCGATAAGGACCTAATATCCAAAATATACAAAGAACTCATATGACTCAATAACAACAAAAAACAAACGATCTAATAAAAAAAAATGGGCAGAGAATCTGAATAGACACTTCTCTCTAGAAGACATACAAATGGCGAACATATATATGAAAAGATGCTCAACATCACTAGCTATTAGGGAAATGCAAATCAAAACCACAATGAGATACTATCTCACACCTGTTAGAATAGCTATAATCAACAGAACAAGTAATAACAAATGTTGGAGAGGATACGGAGAAAAAGGAACCCTCATACACTGCTGGTAGGACTGCAAATTGGTACAGCCACTATGGAAAACAGTATGGAGGTTCCTCAGAAAACTAAGCATTGATCTACGATATGATCCAGCAATCTCTGTACTGAGTATTTACCCCAAAGACTTGAAAACTCATATCTGAAAAGATATTTGCACACCGATATTCATAGCATTATTCACAGCGTTCAGGACATTGAAGCAATCGAAGTGTCCTATGATAGATGAATGGCTCAAGAAGCTGTGGTACATATATACAATGGAATATTACTCAGCCATAAGAAGAGATGAAATACTGCCATTAGCGACAACCTGGATGGACCTCGAGATAATCATGCTAAACGAAATAAGCCCGACTGAAAAAGTTTAAAATCACATATCACTTATACGTGGGATATAAACCTAAAAGCAACGAATGAACAGGACAAACAGAGACTCAGAGACATGGACAATGGACTAATGATTACCAGAGAGTGGGAGTGGGGGAGGAGGGAAGAGGTAGACAGGGTAAAGGGGATCAAATATATGGTAGCTGAAGTAAACTGGACTTTGGGTGGTAAACACACAATAGTATAAACAGATGTCAAATTATAATGTACATCTGAAAATTATATAATTGTATTGACCAATGTTACCCCAATAAACTTAATAAATAAATAAATAAATAAACAAACAAACAAATACATAAATAAATAAAATCTTTAGTGTAAATGCCCAGCAGAGGGATTGCTAAATCATATGATAGATCAATTCTTAGATTTTGAGAAAACTCCATACTGCTTTCTATAGTAGCTGAGTCAATTTTCATTAGCAGTGTATGAGGGTTCCTTTTTCTCCGCATCCTCTCCAACACTTGTTATTTGGCCTGATGATAATTGCCATTCTAGCAGGTGCGAGATGGTATCTTGTTGCAGTATTGCTGTGTATTTCCCTAATAGCTAGTGATGTTGAGCATCATTTAGTATGTTTGTTGGCCATTTCTACATCTTCTTGGGATAAGTATCTGTTCAGGTTCTCTGCTCCTTTTTTAATTGGGTTGGGTTTTTGTTGTTGTTGTTGTTGAGCTGTATGAGTTCTTTGTATATTGTGGATATTAGGCCCTTATCAGAGGCATTGCTTGCAAATATATCTTCCTGTTCTGATGGTTGTATCTTTGCCTTGTTGATGGTTTCTTTTGCTGTACAGAGCTTTTAAGTTTGCTGTAGTCCTATTCATTTATTTGTGCTTTTACTTCTCTTGCCTTTGGGTTCAAATTCATAAAATCCTTTACGTCTAAGGTCCATGAGTTTAGTTCCTAGTTTTCTTCTTTGCAATTTATTGTTTCTGGTCTTACATTCAGGACCTTAATCTATTTTGAGTTAATTTTGGTGTGTGATGATGGACAACAGTCTAGTTTCTTTTTTGCAGGTGACTTTCCAGTTTTCCCAGCACTATTTATTCAAGAGGCGTTCATTTTTCCATTGTATGTTTTTGGCTTCTTTGTCAAAAATTATTTGCCATATAAACAGGGGTTTACTTCTGGACTCTCAATTCTGTTCTGGTCTGTATATACGTTTTTCTGCCAATTCCATGCTGTTTTGATTACTTTTGTTTTGTAGTATAATTTGAAGTCGGGCAGAGTGATACCTCCAGCTTTGTTCTTTTTTCTCAGGGTGGCTTTGGCAATTCAGGGTACTTTGTGCTCCTTTAAATTTGATGATTTTTTGTTGTTGTATTTCTTTAAAAAATGCTGATGAGATTTTAATGGGGATTGTATTAAATCTGTGTATTTTTTACGTAATAAGACCATTTTAACTATGTTGATTCTTTCAATCCAAGAATACAGAATATCTTCCCATTTCTTTTTGTCTTCTTCAATTTCTTTTAATAGGATCTTATAATATTCATTATATAGATCCTTCACATGTTTTGCTAGGTTTATTCCTAGGTATTTTATTCTTTTTATTGCATCTGTAAAAGGAATTGTTTTTTCTATTTGTTTTTCTGACACTTCATTAGTAGAGTATAAGAATGCTATGAATTTTTGAACATTGATTTTGTATATTGAAACTTTACTGTATTTGCTTATTTTTTTTAGTAGTGTTCTTGTGGAGTCTTTAGGGTTTTATATGTAGAGAATAATGTCATGTGTAAATAGTGACAATTTGCCTTCTTCATTTCCTATTTTTATGTCTTTTATTTCTTGTTCTTCCCTGATTGCACTCACTAGGACGTCCAATGTTATATTGAATAACAGTGGTGATATTGGAGAGCCTTGTCTTGTTTCTGATGTTAGAGGAAAGGTTTTCAGTTTTTCACCTTTAAGTATAATATTAGCTAAGTGTTTGTCATGTATAGACTTTATTATGTTAAGATACTTTCCTTCTATACCTATTTTAAGTGTTTTGATCATAAATGGATACTGTATCTTGTTGAAGGATTTTTCTGCATCTATTAACATGATCATATGTTTATTCTTTATTTTGTTTATGTGGTGTATCACATTTATCGATTTGCATATGTTAAGCCATCCTTGTGCCCTTCAGATAAAGTCCACTTGATCATGATGTATAATCTTTTTAACGTGTTGCTGTGTTCAGTTCTCTAGTATCTTATTTAGGATTTTTGCATCTGAGTTCACGAGCGCTATTGGTTTGTAGTTTTCTTTTTTTGCATTATCTTTACCAGGTTTTGGTATCAGGGTAATGTTGACCTCATAAAATGAGTTAGAAAATATTGCTTCCTCTTCGATTTTTTTGGAAGAGTTTGAGAAGAATACGTATTAAATCTTTAAATGTTTGGTAGAATTCACTGGTGAAGCCATCTTGTCCTGGACTTTTACTTTTTGGTAAGTTTTTGATGATTATTTCAAATTCCATACTGCTGATCGGTCTATTTAGATTTTCCAGTTCTTAATTCAGTCTAGGACGGTTGTATATTTCTAAGAACTTGTCATTATTTCTAGGTTATTAAATTTAGTGTCATATAGTTTTTTCATAGTATTCTTGTATGATCTTCTTTATTTCTGCTATATGTCATAATTTCCCCGTCTTTTATCCCTGATTATGTTTATTTGTGTCCTTTTTCTTTTTTCTTTAGTGAGTCTAATGAGGGATATTTTCAACTCTTTTAATCTTCTCGAAGACCCAGACTTTATTGCAATTATTTTTTCTATTTTTTGTTCTCAATTTCATTTAATTCTGCTCCGATTTTGATTATTTCTTTCCTTCTGCTGATTTTAGGCTTCATTCATCTTTTTCTACTTTTTAAAATGAACTGTTAAGTTGTTTATTTGGGCTCAAATAAACATCTTATTTTTTAACGATAATGATATGATCCTTTCTGTTATTACAGCTTTTGCTTTATCCCAAAAGTTTTGATATGTTGTACTATAGTTTCCATTCATTTCTATGTATCTCTTGATATCTATTTTTATTTTTTCTCTGACCCACTAAGTCTCCAGTAGCATGTTGTTTATTCTCCATGTTTTGTTCTCTTTTTACAGTTGATCTCCAGTTTTGATCTCTTTTTACAGTTGATCTCCAGTAGCATATATATATTTGTCATTTTGTTTCAGGCAGGCTGACTTCTTTCGGTATTTTGTGTAATACAGGCCTCATAGTGAAGAATACCCTCAAGTTTTGCATGTCAGGAAAGGTCTTTATTTCTCTTTCATATGTAAAGGAGAGCTCTGCTGGATACATTATTCTTGGCTGGTAGTTCCTTTCATTTAATAGTTTGAATATTTGGTTCCACTCCTTTCTTGCTTGTAAGGTTTGTGCTGAGAAGTCTGAAGATAGTTTAATAGGTTTTCCTTTAAGATCTCCATCTTTCTTTCCCTGACTGCCTTGAGAATTCTTTCTTTGTCAGTAATTTTTGGTAATTTTAATATAATGTGTCTTGGTGAGGCCTTTTTTGGTTGTGATTATTGGGTGTTCTGTCTGCTTCTTGGATTTGAAGCTCTAATTCAATCCTTAGATTTCAGAAATTCTGGTCCACTATTTGTTTGAAAATTCTTTCTGATTCTTGCTACTTTTTTTCTCCTTCTGCAATACCCATTATTCTTAAATTTACTTTCCTGATAGTGTTAGCTAGTTCTTGTATTTCTCTTTCATTATAATTTTTTTTTTAATTTTTCAGTCTCTCTCTTCTTCCTTCTGAATTATTTCTAGATTTCTTTCTTCAATATCACTGATCCTTTCCTCCATTTGGTCAACTCTATTTCTCAAGCCTACTATTTCATTTTTTATCTCTTTCAATGTGTTCTTCACTTCCAGAAGTTCTATTTGGTTCTATTCCAGGGTTTCAATCTCCTTGCTAAAAAAATCTCATTTTACTAGTCTAGTTTTTTTCTCCACTCCTGGAATTGTTGATCTGAATTATTTTGGATCTCGCTGAGTTTTTTCAGAAGTACAATCATGAATTCCCTGTCATTTAAGTCGTATATTTCTGTCTTTAATTTATTTTCTGGAGATTTTTCTTTCTGAGCTGCCTTGTCACCTTGGTTGTTCATGGTGTTTAATGGACTATTTCTTCACCTGGGATTGATGGGAGTGTATTCTGTTTTACTTTATTTCAGAAAGATTTATTACATAGAAGTCTCTCTTTAGCCTCTTGCTTTGAAGGTGTTTTTCTTTTGATTTCCTGTATGTGACATCCAAGTCTCTTAGATCCCTGCTTTGAGCTTTAATAATGCCTTCTTTTTTCTTATAAGTATTAAATCAGGATCACTACCCTCGATCTCATTCCTTGTCAGTGTTAGCAACAGTTTTGGTAGTGTTTGCTCAAATTCTCCTTGGGCTCTGGTGTTTGATCTTATAGGATTTGCGGGGGGAAGCTGTGCCCCCTGGGTTGGTGAATGGGGGTTACTGCTATATCCATGTCTCAGCCTAGTGCTTCGCAATCACAGCTGCTCAGAACCAGATGTTGCTACTCTGCAGTTAGTCCCCATACTGCTTTCTGCCCTGATCCCTGGGCTTCACTGTATGGAGCTCACGGATTTCTCCGTCAGGTCTGTTAAAAGAGCTGGGTGCAACTTCTCCCCTCCCCTCCTCCTGCAGAGAGCTCTGGTTGCCAGTAGCAGCTTCTTTGTTCCTCCCGATGTACTAACCAACTCCCGTGGTTCTGACCTCTGATAGCTTTTATATGCAGATCACTCAGATGTGCTTGTGTGAAGGTTGGGTGTTATTTGTTGAGTTTTAGATGTTCAGTTTATTATTATTATTTCAAGAGGAGAGATCTAGGGACATCTCTCACTCTGCCATGCTTCTGATGTTACTCTGTTCATTCGTTTTTGTTTGTTTGTTTGTTGTTTGTTTTTAGATTCCACACATAAAAAAATCATGTGACAATTGTATTTCTCTGCATGACTTATTTCACTTAGTATAATACCCTCTAGGCCCACCTATGTTGTCGTAAATGACAAGATTTTATTTTTTATTGTTGCATAATATTCCATTGCATAAATATATACCATATTATCTTTATCCATTCATCTATTGATGGACACCTAGGTTGCTTCCATACCTTGGCTATTATAAATAATGCTGCAATGAACATAGGAGTGCATATATCTTTTTGAATTAGTGTTTTCATTTTCTTTAGATAAATGCCTGGAACTGGAAATGCTGAGTTGTATGGTAGTTCCATGTTTATTTATTTATTTTTTTAGGAACTTCCATAATGTTTTCCATAGCATTGGTACCAATCAACAAAACAAAAGACAACCTACTGAATGGGTGAAGATGTTTGTAAATTATATAACTTATAAGAGGTTAATATCCAAAATATATAAAGAAAACATACAGCTCAACATCAAAAAAAAAACAAACAGTCAAATTAAGAAATGAACAGAGGACCTGAATAGACATTTCTCCAAAAATACATATGGCCAGCAGATACATGAAAAGATGTTCGGCATCAAAAAGTCAACATATAAATGTTGGCAAAGATTTAGAGAAGTTGGAAAGTCAAGGCACTTTTGAATTGCCAAATGCAATCTACATATAACATATTATTGAATTGTACACTTGAAACCCATATGATTTTATTAACCAATGTCACACCAATAAATTTAATTTAAAAAATAAAAAAGAACGTGAATTGTAAAAGCTAGGTTTTTGTTTTCACATGCCTATTGAATATATTCACCAATGTACAAAATGAAAGAATACAGAAGCTAAATTATTTCTGTTTCTTCCAAAGTACATGGGATGAGTTTTAAATCCTTGGATGGAAAGAAGACAAAATCAAATGAAAGAGTGTAATTTTTAATGTTTAAATATCTTTTTCAGTGCAACTCTTACACAAATAAATAGATGAAAAACCTGAATGTTTTGTGGTACTGCCTGGGGCTCCAGGTGTATTGTGTATCACCATACTAGAAGAAAAAGACTTGTTACAAACCAAAGCCCTAGTCAAGTAGAGATTCTGTATGAAACCACTTAGTTATAACACCCCTTTTTTCCTAGAGCAATCTAATAGGAAGCGAGGACAGCAGCGCATCACTTATAGGAAGCAGAACAACTGTGATTTGGTTGATAAAGTGCCCTAACCATGGCATTTCTGACTCCAAGAATAGTCTATGCTAACAATAACTATCTTTTCTGAAACTATGAGAGGCTGAGAAAATGAATATGAGCTCTTTGCCACATAGAGATGAGGAAGTTCCATTTCTAGGGAATCATTTTTCTCTGTCTTGGAAGAGAATAGCCAGGCTATTTGGAAAGCAATGAAAAAGGGAAGGTTTGAAGGTTGCATGCACACTGATGTGTGCTCTGGCTGCAGCCAGCTTTCTCTAATCTTGGAAAGGAGTGCAGTGTCATTCACAGGAAATTAAAATTTCAAAGGATGAATTTAGCTATGTGCTTCAATCAAAAAAGACTATTGCCATCTGGCCCAGAATATCTTCATTATTAATCCCCCCCCCTTTTTTTGGCTCAGGGCTTCTTGTGTAAAACAATTAAAGATAAAATTCATAGTAAAAGAAAGCTCTGCAATATTTGAAGGTGTTATTTCTCCTGGTACCAACATCTGCCTTCAACCTATGAGAGACAGCAATATCTCTCAGAACAACTTCAAACTTAAGAAATTATATCTTCTGCAAAAAAAACTTAAGAAATTATACCTTCTGAAATAACTCCAGCATTTTCTAGCATACCAGATTGTGACATTGCACCTACTACAGAGGCCCTGAACAATCATGGAAATATAGTAGCTAGTTCTCTGCAGCTCTGCGTGAGAGATATGTCGTACATTCATTTCCAGCATAAATCTTATTTTTGTTCAGGACAGAAAACCTTTACCCTCATCATTTTTTTTCCTTAGAGCATTAATTAATAAACTGTGTTCTAGCTAGGATCTCCCTTAGGAATTGGCATAGTAGAAAGCAAGTCCTTCATGGTGAGATAAGGACACCTATCATGTGAACTCACCTTTCATAACTACAGCCTGCTTTCAGGCCCTACAGCATTTCCAATTACTTGCTGAGTGTCTCCATTTGAATGCTCCTCAGATACCTCACACTTAGTAAGTTCAAAAATGAATTAGTCTTCCCACCGAAGCCTGCTTATATTTCTGACTTCCTCCTGGACTTGTAAAGCTTCAACATCTCAGTGTCATCTTTAACTCTTCTTTAAACCCCAAATTCAGTCAGAATACATATTCTGAAGATTCTTTCTTTACAGTGTCTCTAGCACTCGACTAGTGCTTTCAGTTTCCATTGCCATTGATTTGGTTTAAGCATTACTTCATCTGTGAATAAATGTCACTCCCAAACACAGATTTCATACTCACCCACTCTTTGCCCCAGGAGGAAAGTTCTTAAGTTGATAACTTCTACCTTTATACTCCACCACACTCAGAGTAGACCAAAATATTATAAAAATCCCCATCAAAATATAGATCATGCTTCCTATACTACATGGTGACACTAGGGTATTGCCTCTGGGAAGAAAAGCCAGCAGACTATCTCTCAAGAGGTCCGCAGGATGGTCTTCTTGGTGTGTCAGAACAAGATTCTCTGTTTCCTCCATTCTTTTAACTATTTCCTATCTTTATCCATAAATAAGGAATGAGTCTATTAAAATTATACAAAATTTAGACATGATAAATATTAAATAAAGATTGTATTGCTTTAAGGATGGTTCACTCTGAAGAATCTGAGACATCTAAGTCTACTCCCTCACAGGAAGTCTGATTCTGTCAGTTATATTCGGGTGCCTAGCAACCATGGCGAGGTTCTGGGTAATCCCTTGTCCAGAAATTACGTAGAGCCAAGTAACATATAAACACCTATGGATATCAAATAAAATTATTGCTTACATAGTAAAAAGCAAGAATATTCCCCCAAAACAAGAGTTCAAAGCTGAATGAAACAAAAGTGAATGCCTTTGGAGTTTCATTGTGGTTAGGGGGTAGGGCTGGGGTGAAGGGACCAGGTTTGACATTTCTGACACTGCTAAGGGCCAGAGGGAGTATGGGCACTCTTATCAGATTGCCCAGATGTGGAACAAAAGGAAAAGGAGAGGTACAGGGACATAAAAGCTGTCATTGGTCAACACTGAAATTGCGGTCTTATAATTTATCACAATTTACCCCTGATAGTTAACTGATGACTAAAGTGTTCCAAGTTTTATTTAATTGAATTTAAATTTGCTTAGGTATGAGTTTTGAGAGCCCAATAACAAAATAGCATATTATAATTAAAAGAAATAAACTCTGAAATCAATTTTTAATCAAATCACTTCAGGCTGTAGGGGGAACCAAGAAAATAAGTTAGTGGGAGTCCATGACATTTGTTTAAATATTATAGTAATATTGTTGACCACTTTAATTTTTACTTCATTTCTAGAATGATTTTAATAGAAGATTTGGACATTTCCTGATTTGCTTTGACCATTTTAATTTGTTGTATGATGGTGTGAGCACAAAGAGCAGCTCCACTTATCCTGAAGGTAGTTTACAATATAAGTTCAAAAGAAACTTATATTGTAGATGATCCTAAAGATTCCACAAAAAAACTTGTTAGAACTAATAAATGAATTCAGCAAAGTTGCAAGATACAAAAATCAGTTGAATTTCTATGCATAATAATGAACAATCTAAAAAGGAAATTAAGAAAACAACTCTATTTACAGTAGCATAAAAAAGAGTAAAATATTTAGGAATAAAGTTAACCAAGGAGGCAAAACTTGTACACTAAAAATTACAAAATATTGCTGAAAGAAAATAAAGGAGGAACAAATAAATAAAAAAGGTAGTTTGTTTTCATGAATTGGAAGATTTAATATTGTTGAAATGTTTTTACTACCTGTATAGTCAGGGTTCTCCAGAGAAACAGAACCAATAGGATGTATATCTATATCTATGGTGATAAAGGTAGAGATAGAGATAGAGATAGAGATAGAGATAGAGATAGAGATAGAGATAGAGATAGAGATAGAGATAGAGATAGAGATAGAGATAGAAAGAGATAGAGATAGAGATAGAGTTGATAGAGATAGATAAATGGATAATAGATAGAAAAGAGATTTATTATAAGGAACTGGCTCAAGTCATTATGGAGGCTGACATGTTCCAAGATCTATAATCAGCAAGCTGGAAACCTGAGTATAACATGGTCTAGACCCAGGAAGAACCAATTTTTTTTAGTTCAAGTCTGAAGGCAGAGAAAAAAAATGACATCCTAGCTCAAAGGGTGTCAGGCAGGAGGAGTTCCTTCTTACTCAAACTTTTTGTACTATTCAGGTTTTCAACTGATTGGATGAGGGTCACCTGCATTAGGGAGAACATCTGATATACTCAGTCTAACAGTTCAAATATGAATATTATCCGCAAGCATCCTCATAAATACACCCCGAATAATGTTTGACCAAATATCTGGGCAACCTATGGCTTAGTCAAGTTGATACATAAATTTAATCATCACATTACATAAAGAAATCTATAGACTCAATTCATCCCTATCAAAATCCCAATGGCATTTTCTGCAGAAATAGGGGAAAAATCCAAAAATTCATATAGAATCTCAAGGAAACCAAGATAGCCAAAACAATCTTGAAAAAGAAGAAGCAAGTTGAAGGCTCACAACTCCTAATTTCAAAAATACTACAAAGCTACAGTAATTAAAACAATGTTGTATTGACATAAAGACAGACACATACACCAATAAAACAGAGTAGAGGTCCCAGAAATAAATTCTCATGTATATGGTCAAATGGCCTTTTAAAGGTGCCAAAGCACAATGGGGAAAGTCCAGTCTCTTCAACACATGATGTTGGGAAAACTGGATATCCACATGCAGAAGAAGAAAGTTTAACCCTTACCATACACCATATACAAAATTAATTCAAAATGGTTTGAAGACCTAAACTTAAGATCTAAAAATATAAAACTAGGAGTTCAGAGAAACATACTGGAGTAAAAGATGTCCCCATATCTCTTTCCTTGAAGCAACAATAAGCTGAATATCTAAAACTGAACAACAACAACAACAACAACAAAACACCCAAACTGCACACCAGCATGTCTGAGCATAGAATATGTGCATAAGAGCTACCACAGGTCAGAACCCCAGGTGTCAGGCAGTGGACTGGGAGACACAAAGAAGCTGCCTCTCCCAGCCAGAGCTCCCTGTAGGAGGAGGGGGAAGGGAGAAGATGTGCAAGTGTCCAGAACAGCCTTGCTTGGGAGTATTGTGAGTTCCACGGGGACAGAGACAGGGCCCAGTCACCAGGACAGAAAGCAAAGAAGCAGGGATGGCAGAGAAACAACAGTTGATTTTTATCAGCCAGGGTTGCAAAACTGAGGCTGAGCCATAGCCCCCAACCCCCAAACCAGAGGGCTCCTCTCCCAATATCATCTGAGACCAAACACTGTGGACCCCCAGGGAAATCAGAGCAAACACTACTGAAACTGTTGCTAACACAGACAAGGACTGAGACTGAGGGTAGCAAGCATGATTAAACATCTATAAGGGAAAAAAAGGCATTATTAAAGCTTTATATAAAGCAGGGATCCAAGAGGCTTAGACGCCATGTACTGGAAACCAAAAGAAGAGCACCTTCTTTGCAGCAGGGTAAAGAAAGACCTTTATATAATAAATCTTCTTTATGGAAAAACAACAAAATACACTTCCATTAATGCCCAGGCAGAGAAATAGTCTATTAAACACAATGAACAACCAAGGTGACAAGTTATCTCAGAAAGAAAGTGAAAAGTCTCCAGAAAATAAGCTTACAAACATAGAAAATAAGCTTAAATGGCAGAGAATTCAGGATGGTACCTGTGAAAAAACTCAGTGTGTTCTGAAACGAGTCATATCAACAACTTCAGGAACTGAAAAAACACCTAGATGAGCAAAATGAGTTCTTTAGCAAGGAAATTGAATCCTCCCCCAGAAAGAAAGCAGAATAGATCTTCTGGAGATAAAAATAACAATGCAAGAGTTCAAAAATGAAATAGCAATCTTGGGAAATAGAGTCAACCTAAAGGAGGAAAGGATCAGTGATATCAAAGACAGAAATCTAGAAATAAATCATAAGGAAGAAGAGAGAAACCAAAGAATGAAAAATAATGAAAGAAAAATATAAGAACGAGCTGATACCATCAGGAGAGGAAACATAAGAATAATGGTCATTATACATAGGAGCAAATTGAGACAACAATGACTGAAAAGGGGAGGATTCAAAGATCCAAATTCGCAAAGGGGAATGGAGATAAGGTACGCACAGGAGAAAATG